>NC_073699.1:51386240-51727314 GCF_023634085.1 Falco cherrug | reverse complement strand
AGTTAAAAACACCTGCTTATTAAAACCATTGTGTGAGCTTTTTAAATTTTGTGCAATACTCTAAAATCTTCAAGGAAAAGGTACTGTTAAAGAACTAAGTACTGCTTTCAGCTGGCTTGCCACTTGCATCTTTAGATGTTGATGCAGTAGCAGTTTGAATTTATAAAATGCATTTTCAGTAGAGGAGACATTCTGCACTCTTAGACACAGGGCTGCCCGTGCTGGGTTTACAGTCGTCATGCCAGTAGCTCATTGCTGTTCTGAGGACTAAAGCTACGTGCTTAGAAAAATGTTCACTTGGCTCAGCAAATCTGCCTGTTTAGCAGAGATTCAGAGAATCTGATGTTCTCCTTTCTGTTTTGAATCTATGCTAATCATGACTGCCCTCTTAAAATCTGCAGGACTAGCTTAAAACAACTTGTTCCCTGATTTTCTGTGGCATATCAGCTACAGTGGAGCACTAACACTGGTGAGCAAAAAAAATTATTGTTTAATATCATGAGATACAAGTTTTTTGTATAATGTATATTTATTTTTGTATGTTGTGTGTATATAAATAGTATATGTATTGTATATATAAAATATTATATATTTTATATATAAATACAAGGTTATTGCATTTTGGAAATGTGACTCCTGAGCTGCACTGCAGCATTTTTTATTACAGCGAGTTAAGTGAAAGCACTGGAACTAGTAAGTTTTCAGTCTTACATGTGAAAGTCTTTTTTCAGTTTAGCTTTACCTTAATTTCCTTATGCACTTTCTTTGTTTGATAGAGGTCAATACACCCACATAAGTCTACAAACAATCGACAAAGCGATGAACTGATGAAGGCACTTCTCTCGAAGGCTGGGAAGGGAGGGATTGGTAACGCCAAGACACACCGACACCAACAGGTTTATGAAGCCAGATAAATCTGTAATTAGTGAAACATGAAACTTTATGCTTAACAACTGTAGGGTTTTTTTAGTAGACTAGTAGACTTTTGTTGAAAATAAGTGGTTTAGATTTGTGTGCTTGGTTTCATTGGGGAGGGAAGAGTTGGCAGAGTGTCTGGGTGATTAAGACTTTTGCTGTGTGAATAATAGGTAGCAGAGGTAACAGCTTGATAAAGGTGGGGTTAAAATTTTCCTTAAGCTGTATACTGGCCTCTTAAATACTAAAATATTACTTACGTTGTACTCACGGTAAGCTTCCCTTTGATGTATCCGGCAGAAGACTTAGACTTAACCCTGTCTTTGTGACTTGCCGCCTCACTAAGTTGAGCGGGCTCACGACCGAACACTGCCGAGGGCTCGGGCAGGCCGTGAGAAAAACATCGTGTTTTGGTTTGTGCCTGCACGTCTGTCTCAACACTTCTTTCTGTAAAGCTGCAATTGCAAAAATAAGATTGTCTGAATAAATACTACCAATTGCTTTTCTTCTTTGTTGTGTTGTAATGACATGAACCTAAATAATTCCTTCTCCCTTCAAGAATCAGCCACCCTGATGTTGAAAAGTCAGTGAGAATCTGAAGCCAACCCCTAGGTGAAAAAGGGAGCGGTTATTTTCTTCACAACTTTAAGTTTCAGTCATACAAATGTAATAGGATCAAAAATCAAGAGAAATTGCAGAAACAGTCATAATGCAAATCCTGAACTTCTGATTTTTATCAAACAAAAAAGTAAAGAAATCTCTAGTTCTTAGTATTCATTAGCATTCCTGAAAGCAGACAAGGAAGGACCCTGTTCTAGATAATTAAATGAGAGCAAAAATGTAATAAACCAACAGTCTTCCATTTGCCATCAGCCAGCACAGGGCTTATCTGTGTTAAAAATTTGGGTTTAATTTTTACGTTGGAGCAACTAAACTCTGATGCAACCTCTCTGTTTGACTTCCCGTGGTTGTGAAAAAGACAGTGCAGTGGTGGAACCTCGGGCTGAATTAAGGCAAAGCACCCTTACTTGTTTTGTGTATAGCCGTACTAGTGTAAAAATCCCTAGGGATGGCTATGCCTCTAAGATTTTATTGCATTATATTAATTTTGTGCAGTAAAGTAGTAATTTCATGGGTGATTTACATTTTGATTATAAAGTAAAAATAAATTACTTGGGGTTTGTTTCTTAGGCATCAAATAACTCAAACCTGAGTCTTGCCAGCATAACTGATTAACCTTGTAATAGCATCTTTGAGATATTAATGTACCCACTACCTTACCTTGTGCTTTATCTGACCTTTGTCTGTTGATTTTAGGATCATTTGTGGTTGCTAGTGACGTGTTTTTGTTGTAGACGGTGAGGGATTTTGGCTCCTGTTTATTTCTCTGGTTTATCCCCATTCACACTGTTCTGTCCTCTCAAAGAAATAACTGCATCAAGCAGAAAAAAACCAAAATGATAAACTATAGCCCAGAAGCAGGAGTCATGTCTGCTTGAAGCATTCAGAAAGCATGCTGCGAGCTGCACGTACAGTTACCACTCTAATGTGGATTGACAGTGAAGAAATGAATTGCTTATCCTGAACAAATGCAGAAGAATCTTTTTTTACCCCTTTCCAGCATAATTTACTTCTCTGTAACTTATGTATAGTATTTATATAGGGTAAAGTTTAGCCATTGCATATGCTTGCAGCATTGTATCATCTTGCAAGGCTTGGGTGCTCGTGATTCCTATCACTCAACCAGTAGAAAATTAATCCGAAAATAAATTAAAAAAAGATGTGAAGGGCAGAAGAGGATGACTTTGTTGTTCTACTGCATTAAATTGGCTCAGCAGGATCAAGCATATCCTAGAGTAGGAGAGGCAAAAGGCAGAAGGGAAGCGAGGCGGCTGCTGCAAGTCTCTGTGGTGTGGATCGTCGCTCGCCACTGCCTGCTCTGCGGGTGGCAGACGCCCGCTCATGCCTGCCGTTTTGCTGGGGATCATTGCCCCACGCCAGCAGATAGTGGAGGTGAATGTGTGAAAGTCCTTTGTGTACGTTAGTGTGAAATCTGAGCGCTGAGCGGAGACTGATGATTGAAGGCAGTTGGTGCTAACCTGGCTGGCTTTGCACTGAAAGGATTAGAGCCCTGTGACAGGGGCGGTGAAGTCCTGGTGGTACCCAGGGCTGAGCGGCTGTGAGGGGCAGGTAGCCTGTTCAGCCACTGCAGCTGGGTCTGGAAGAGAATGAACTGCTTGCAGGACACCACATGCTCACGGATATATTACAGTTCTTGGCTGTATGGCCATGACTATAACCTCACTGTATCTGTTGTGCTGCTCACTTCTTCAGGGTCACTTGTGCTTTTTCTGCGTGGGGCTGTGCTGAGCACGTGTTATTCCCATTTGTGCAACCACTTGTCGGTTTAGCTCCCACAGTCTGGAGATACACAGGAGGATGTGGAGTGTAATTCTGCGTGATATCATGCTAGTTTCTTTGTGGGTGTTTTCCTTGATGCATGACATCTAATTTGGCTTTCAGGGACAGCAAAAGCCTATGTGGTTTCTCTATGAGTGATTTAGTTCAATTTTTGTGCAATTTTACTACAGTATTCTTAGGGCTGAATAGTAGAAGAAAGCAGAAATAGGAATAGAGATCTCTTCTCTTTAGCCATACCGCTCTATCCTCAAAAGTACATGATGAGAAAACCTCCCTCTTCCCAGCATCAAGGAGACAGAGATGTGGAAGATCCCCATCTTGGGCAAGAGGTATGTTTAATTACAGGAGGCAGGGAACAGCTTGCAGTAAGGTTTCATTATGATTATTCGCGACCCAGTGAAGCCTTCTGTGATGTGATGATGGGGCTTGCAACGCATGAGAACCTCTGCAGAACTCATCTCTCCTGCTTTGGCAAGGGGATTGCTGGGTTACAGGTTGCTTCTGTGCAGTGCTGGCCCTGCCTGAGCAGCGTGGCAGGCAGCATGCAACAAAAGGCACCTGTGGTATGGCTACGCAAGTATGGGCCCCTGATCATTCTGTAGGATGCAGGGAGAAGGAAACTGGCATTTCTGGAGTGTATCTCCTCTCCCCTTAAGGTCGTCCAATGAACCTCATTTTGAAGTTGTTTGTTTCTGCTCCTCAGCTGTAAAGAGAGTCTAGGGGACTGGTTGATAAAGTAAGCTAGATAAATCCCAGTCTTAAATGTCTGATAAATGTTTTAGGCTTGAAATGTTTCCAACTATTTACAGATATCTTGGTGTCTAATGTAATGCTTTACATTTCACTGCAGGCTATGCTGCTCCTACCCATCCATGTGACATAGTATATTTTAAATGTTTAATTTTATGGGTATACTGTAGCTGAAGTAAGCAGCAAATGTTTTTACCATGTACCTAATACATGTGCTGTATCTTATTTTAGATATAGAAATAATTCACTGGTTTTATAAGCAACCATTTTCTTTTGGCATGAATTACTTGGGCGAGCAAGGCATCTAGGATTGCATTTGGAAGGACTGCAGCTTTGTTTATACTACCTCTTTCTGTTTACAGATGTGCCTAGATTTAAGGTATTATAGCTATAGAGAAAGAAAGAGCTAATTGTAATCCCCCAAACCTGATAAGACAACTACCATCTTGTACTGCTGACTTGTAGTAGATATGCTGCAGATCGCTTCATTATGTCTATGTGAGGTTAGCAAATTCTCCGTAGCACCCAGCCTGAAGAGGTGGCAAACTATAGAATAAACTTATTAACGTAAGCATTTTTTGTTTGGATGCAATGATTGTAATTTGTTCTCTTGAAGAATTACATTCATGTTACATCTTGCTCTTAGAAGAGCTCATGGCAGTTGCAATTTGTCAAAATTTGCCTTCTTTATGAACTTTGGTTTTGCTGACAAATTAAATTCAAAATTAAAACAAAAAATTGAGTTTACACTCCTTTGCTGCCAGGATCCTTCCCCAAAGATGGTTAGTCTAAGCATCAAGTTCTCAGGAGAGGCTTATATCCTCTTCTTTTATAGGAGGTGTTTTAATGAGCCACCTGAAGGCACAGAGTAAGCAAAATTACTTCCTTTTTTCCATCAGGATTATCACTTCGGGCAAGTGTTTTCAAGAAAACATTAGAACCCTCTTGCTATGTTTACAGTTTGGGAGGAGGGCATCTGCAGGTACTGTTTTTTCTATGTGTAACTTTTATATCCAGTTTCTGTGAAAAGAATAGGGATATTTCTGTGGCATAAAACAAATACATATGTATATGCCAGTAGATAGAATTGCTTTAATCAAATAATGTGTGCCCCATAGCAACCGTAATTTGGCAGCAAAGAGCACTGAAAGTAGAACTAGCTGAATTGATTTTCAAGATAAATAGCTGAGATTAAGGGACATAGCAAAGGAATTTATTTTATTTATTTGCTTACTGTAAATTATGGTGATTTAAATGGTAATAATTATTGAAAAGAACTATTTGAAGAACACACCAGCCTCTGCCTGGAGTATTTTCCGTATTGAGCATGAGATACCATGGCTATGCATACCTGTGGTCCTTGTCCTGCAGGTCTCCATCTGACCTGCATTTCTCATGCTAAGGTTCCCTGTGCATGTCTGGGGATAGAGCTGAATTATGTCCTTTGCCTGGGAAACCAGGCAGTGCTCATAGGTCTCAATGTCAAAACCCTTTTTGTCATCCAAGGGTGACTGTGTTCTGTTCTTTCTGGAAGTGCTATCCCTTTCCCTGGTGCAGAGGGGAAGAGTGTGAAGATTTCAGCGCTCGGGGGGATCCTGAGTGGGACCCTGAGCTCTCAGCCACAGAGTCTGGTTTTGTGGCTGCACCTGTTTACCTGACACTTAATAATAATACTGTTAATCATAACACTGCCTTTGAGATCCAGCACCACGGGGTGATGTTCGCTTGTTACAATACTGAGAGACAGCAAAACAGCTGGCAAGAATCTTTCTGTGAAGAAAGAAAAAAAGCAAGAACAAAACAAAAAAAGAAGGCAGCGTTCAATACCGAGTCTGTGTTAGATGAGTTTGGGTTGTTTGTTTTTTTAAATCTGCTCACCTGCGGTGTGCTCTGTATGCCTGAGTATGCCTGAGTGAAAAGGTGTAATTGCCCTTTCAGAAAGTGCAGCACGCTTGATACAGCCCAAGCCTAGGCGTGATGGAAGCATGGTAAAGGCTCAGCCTCAGAGAAGTTGATACAAGTAAGAGCAGAGGCAAAGTATTCACTTGAAATTTTACCAGCCGTTCATTCTGCTGCATGAATTACTAATTTTCAACATTCTTTTGCTATGTTTTCTGGTCTGGCATAGACTTTTTTTCTTGTCTATGCCTACTCAGATAGTTGCACATATTTTTGCCCTTCATGTGTCCTTGTTACCATTACAGTATTATTAAAATGCAACAGCAATCTCTATGTGGCCGTATTACCTAAATAGAAGTAAGCCAACCTTGCACATAAGCACATATTTTGTAATGGATGTGTAATTTTACCACAATTTTTAAATTGTTTGATGGCTGTTAGGCCTGGTTTTTGGTAATTTAAGAACTGGAAAATGTAGCTTGGAGTACAAATGACTGCTAAGTTGCCACAGTTGTGTTCAGTGTGTGTCCTTAAGCCAGATACCCTCTGACAGCACAGAGGAGAAACTCCCTGGATGACTTCAAGAGGCTTTCTAAACTAACATGTTCTCTCCTGATCACATGTAGCTAGATGTTCAGGGCACCCCGTAAAGGCCACCTACCTTCTGAAATGAAAGGGGGAGGGTTGGGGTTCAGAGGGTTTAGCTGTACCAAGAGCTATTGTGGGTGGTACGTATTTTGCTGCTCTCTGTTGGGCAGGCACACTTGGGTTTATTAGGGTCTTGAATTTTTTCAAAACTTTTTTTTTGTTAACCTTTACAGAGTAGACTTAAATAAAAATGGCAGTCCCAGAACAAGTTTAGAACAAAATAATATGAAATCTGCTTGCATCTCAAGCCTTTCATGCATTCTGTGGTGAGTTTAAAAAATTAGGGATTTGTAGACTCTTATACGTAGCCATGCAAATATACATTTGTTACTGTCATTACACAATCACTTGTGGTCATGGTCTGTGGCTGCCAAAGGTATTTTACTGAATGCTGTGATGACGGGATGAGCTTGAGACATACTGAAAATGCACATAATGCTTAACTGCTTTTCGCGATCTGCATTTCTGTTGGGCTCTGCCTTTATTGCCATGGAGGCAAAATACAGTGGGATGAACAGACCAGCCCTATCAGATGAGATAGCAGCTCTGCCTATCTGGGTACCCTATCTCCAGGAGCGCATGTTGGTGGGAGAATAGAAGGACTGGGCAAACGCAGACAGATTCTTCTGTGGATTAACCTGCCAGCCTTCAGCAAACTTCAGTTCAAGGACTTCCAAGCGCAGAGGTTGCACTTCTGCACTCAGCAACCTTTCTTTTAAAATGCACTTAAGCAAGTTTTTATGGGAAGGACAGTAAGTTAGATTCACTGCAAAATGAGTGCTGCTGTAGTTGAATCAGGCTTTGAAATGAGATTCTGTAATGCTGTTTGGCGCTATATAGGTGGTTGCCGAAACAGTATCTGAATGATGAAGCTGTGTTTAAATAAGATTCTTCATAAGATTTTCAGCCCACATGTGCATGTAACCACAATGTAGAAAGCAGATACGAATGTTTTGGCAGATACTTAAAGAGGGTGGTGGTGTAGGAATTTTGAGGACAACAATGATAAAGAAGTAATGGAAAGACAAGTGATCTGGAGGTAAGGTTCTCTAAGGAAAAAAACAGTATTCTCTCCCCAAATTTAGGACACCAGTGTTTTTGCTGTGTACGTCAGTATCAGGTGTAAGGCTGTGGAAGGCAAGCTTCCCATGCGTGCCATTTACCTTCTCAGCAATTAGCCGGAGGGACTGCTACCAGCCTTAGCCAAAGGCCGAGGGATCTGACCCTCTACTCTGAGACGGCAGCACTGTTCTCTGGCGGGCGTCCCAGGGGTGCTGGAGATCAACGCGGTCTGCACAATCTCTCTGCCTTTTGACCAGAGACAGTCAGGGTCACAGACGTGAATATTATCTTTGTGACGCTTCAAGCAAGCAAACAGATCTTTTTTTTTTACAGGAATGTTGCATGCAGTCAGTTGAACGTAAAAATGCCGTATCAGATCTTTCAAGAGCTGTTCCCTTGAGGGGATGTTGCGCCAGCTCACCCGCCCTGCCGGGGCAAGGCAAGGCAGGGAAGAGAAGGGAGCGCACACGCATGTGCATGCACTTTTGTGTGTATGTGCATGCACATACCAGAGTCATGGAATGGCCTCTTTTCCCTTGATGAGTCCCTTGTGTCTTCCCTCTGATGTAAACTAAGCCAGGGAACTCCTCGTTTTTCCTGTATTGTAGTCCGGGAATCGTGCCCTGGACATTTTTTCAGCTGAGCACATTTACATACAGGAAATCAGCTTCAAACAGTATTTGTACTAGACTGGTTTCAGGTATGCTGCCTTTTTTTTTTTTTTTTTTTGTTAACTGATAAAGAGGAAAATACAGAACACAAGTAACTTAGCTTTAAAAACGGGTGTCAAAATATGCGTTAAAATAAAATATCCTAAATATATTTACTTGCACAATTTCAAGCAAGAATGCGCTAGTATTATTACATTTATCTATGGTTTTCCACATCCTGTTTAGTGATGCAGTTGAGTAAGAGAATCAGTTTTATTTAGGTCCATCTTGAATTGCACGTGAGTATGAGTGTGAACTCTCTCCTCCCTTGCAGAGTGCCAGCTCCCGGAGGAGCAGTGCAGGCAGGGCCCAGCAGGGTGGCTGCGGACCAGGGTGCACTCCTTGGGAAGGGAAGCTAAGAAAAGCCAGCCCTTTGCCTGGCTAAACAAGAAGAGGACACTTTTAAATTAAAAAATCAAAAAAATAAGAAAGCAGGTAGGGTCCTGCCACTAGAAGGGGTTAAAAAAGGAGAATTTCAGCTTACACAGGGATGAGTATCAGCTGAAACAAACATATTTCTTTGGAGTTAGATTGTTTCTTGCCAATAGTACTTCACTAGCAGTGGGAGCACTCGGGAGGGAAGGCAGGTAGTTTTGCTGGAACCTGATTGTTTTCTCAAAGACTTTTTTTCTTCTGTTTTTGCCTGTGATGGCGTGTGACTCATCTCAAAAACAGGGACCAGTTTGATCCTGTGTATGTAGCGTAAAACCTGGCATATTGTAAAGTGATACTGTATTTGCTGTTATTTTAGTGAAGGTACCTATAATGCGAAAAGTATAGAAAATTAAAAAAAATGCACGATGATTCCTTTGTAAGAAGTCAGTCAGCAGTCCTCCTTTAGGTTCATATTTCTCAGGTTTTCAAATTTGGCAGCAAAATCCCTGCTTCTGAAACTTGGTGTGCAGCTTCCACACCTGAGAATAGGGATGCCATCCTTTGTTAAACAATACGGGATATATTTAAGCCCCTGATTAGCTTATGGTTGTTCGCTTGGGAAATGTGTAAAGGAGTGGTTTCACCCTGTATTGTATAAACACTTCTCTGTACTGGCTAATTTCACTATTGTTCTTGGAACGTCATTCTCACTTCAAATTTAAGGGTTTTTTTGCTTTGCCAGGGCCAACTTCTCCATGATGGCACACCTTCTCCCTTCTGTTTCTCTCGTCAGTTTCCTCCAAAATCAGTATGTTTTCACAGGTGTTTTCCCATAACTTCAAATGCTTTGGTTCTGCTCCTTTCGGCAGGGGAGGGCTGGGTGCAATAGTGAGTGAGAGTACCCATACTCCAAAATGCTTCTTTCCCTTGGAAGTGGTTGCTTCTGCAGAGCTCTTTGGCTGAAGTGGGTTGTCTAAGAAGTGGCCCTTCATGTGTGACTGTATGTCACAACCTCACTGATGCCAGGACTTTTCCAAGTTTTTAAAGGTTATTGATGGCCCCCTGTTTTGGTGGGTATGTTTGTATCAGGCTTGTAGTTTTATTATATTTATGATAGTAGTTCAAGCAATGGCTCAGGTTGCAATACTGTTTTCTTAGGTCCTCTAGGAAAATACAGATCTCACTTTTGTTCTGAACAAGTTGGGTTTAGGTTTTATTTCTATAATGCTTTGTCGGGTATTTTCTCCCTTCTTTCAACTTGGCTGATAATCAGTTTCAAGGATCTGTATTCCTATGACTGCACAACACAGAATTACGGTGGGTAAACTGGACTTACTCAGTTGGTAGCTGTTGAAGTATTTTAAAGAAACTTAGGAGCAGAGCTGTGTGTACTTTTTTTTAAATAGTAAGGCTTTCATCTTTCCACTATACCTCTGTAATTTTCTTCCATTTGAAGCAGAAAAGAGAGTTTCCTTCTAGAAATAAATACCCTTTGAAACTGAAAAGTAAACCTAGAACATGGTGAAGCTGTTGAAACCTCTGAAGGCTAATGGGATCACAAAAAAAACAATTCAGGGGTTCATCCATCTCGTTGCATTATGGAGTCTGCTCTGCTGAGTCATCAGTCCTCTTAGATGAATCTGATAAAGAAATTTGTGTATGTAAGAATAGTGTGATACAGTATGAAAATTCTCCCAGATGTGATCTGGTGGCTAATTGTCATTGCAACTGTTCAGTGAAATAAAATAAACCAAAAGTGAAGCAATGACATGGAGACCATCAGTATAAGATTTCAATACTAGAATTAGAAGTTTTTGCTTGTTCTGTACAATTATGTCTTTAAAGTAATGCATAAATGTTAAGATTGTTCTTAGTTAAAAAAAAAAAAAAAAGACAACATTAAGGAGAGTGTTGAATTTAAATGTTGTTTCTCAGAGGGTTTTTTCCTTGTTCCAGCTGAGAGCAATGACATAGAATCCATCTACGGTGATTTAATTGAGAAGATATGTACTATTACATTAGAAGCAAAATGAAGCTCTGACAGTAATTCTTGTGAGTGATAACTTAAAAGTACAAACCCTATTGAGGGCTGTTTTACACCCTGAACAGAAAGGTGTTTTGTCTATCACAGAAGAGCAGTGTTTCTGTCGGAGGCTGAGCTACCAGGTTTCCCTTGCCCAGAAAGTTTCACTCAGGCTGCATCTACACCAGGATGTTTCATTAAAAATTTTAAGTTCCCACTGTGGCCTCTAGCATTGCCATCTTTTCACCAATGGCTGTGGTGAGTGGATTACTGCAGGCAGGTCTTTGCCTAGAACAGAGTTTTGTGGTACCTGTCTTGTCCATACCACCTTTACCTTTGTTACCCATTTATCAATGGTAGCTGCAAATACAGTGAAAAAATAGGTTTTCCTCAGCTCAGTAAGGCTGAAGTGGACCACAGTGCAATCAAACTTGGTCTGCAATGTGGCTAAGGACCTCTGGAGCTCTGCACAGCAGCTCTGTGTGCTAGGGGTCCAGCCACTTCCATCTGCCTGGTGCTGTTCATTGAGACATCCAGGCTGCTGGCCACCTTCTTGCCAGTAGTTTGACCAGCTCAGAGGGAGTCCTCTGCTTTGCTGTTGCACTCTGTGGCACTGAGCAAGCTCTTGCTACCTTTTGTGATCCCTCTTGTGTTACCAGAGAACCCAGAACTGCTTCTCCTTTCAGCTACTCTCCCTGTACTAATGTGCTGATAGCACTGGATTTGCCTGTATAAGAAGTGACCTCACCAGGCCAGACCAGAATTTGGTTTTGCTCCGCGTCCTGGCTAAGAAAAAATAGGAAACGAACAATGTGTTTTAAAATGGAGTACATTTGTCAAAGTTTCTCTGACACTTGCAGACCTGACTCACGCAACCAAGTACCCTGACTTGTACCTTGGTCAGAAATTCTGGGCTCAAGTTCTTTAACACATGGCCCTCAGCTGCTTGGGTGGATATTGCAGATCTGTTCTGGCCTGAGAAGCATCTTCTCCTGATACATCATGACTGGTGATGCTGTGTAACGGTGGTAGAGTGGCCGCACTCCTTACCTTTCCACCACAGGCAGAGTTGTTGGTGTAATCTGTTGCCTCCAATCTCCATTGTGTCATGGTGCCTACGAAGGAAATAGAGAACTGGACACCTTGTGTATAACAGAATATTATGCAGGTTTCCTTCCTCTTCAATGGCGCACTGTGGTCCTCACAATCCTATGGACAGGGGAGTATGTTCATCCTCCTATAGAGTGCTCTAGAACTAGGGCTGGAGGAAGGATTTGACCTCTCTTACTAGGAAATTGTAGGTAAATGCATAGTGCACATATAAAATGATGGACTCTGGATTGTTAGTATCTGTGAATGTGTTTTTAGTGTTCTGATAGGTTCATTAATGTATCAGCTGATTAGAAGACTGAATAATGATTAGAAGAATATATAGAATGGTAAGACTTAACAGAAATGGAGTCAGAAACATCATGATGTCACTGTAGAAATTAATGGTGTATTTTTATATTGGAATTTCAGTCTCTCAAATCAAAAATATGTAGCAGAAGTGGAAAAATATCAGAGTGACAAGGAGGGGTATGGAGCAGCTTCCCCATGAGAGATGACTAAGATGACTAGGGCTCCTCACCTTGAAAAAGCAGTGGCTGGGAGAGGATGTGATCAAGGTCTGTATTAGGAAGTGCATCAAGAGGGATGATTGTTCATTGCCTCTTAAAAGCAAGAAGTGGGGGGCAGCAATGTAACCACTAGGTGACAGATCAAAAGAAATAAAAGGAAGTGGTTTCTCACGTGCGTGTAATTAGACTGCAGAGGACTACAGATGCTGCAGGATGTTGTAGATGCTGTAAATGTACAGATGGTCAAAAAGCAGGCACCTAAGTTCCTGGAAGAAACGTCCAGGAACTTGTGTCTGCAAGGACTGTATCCACAAAGATATTATTTCTGCATTAGGAAGTCCTGAAGCTGAAAGTTTTTACGAGTTACTAGAGAGTGTTCTGGAGAGCTTTCACTAGATGCTTGCTTTTACTTTCATGGTCTTCAAACATTTGCTGTTTGCTGCTGTAAGCTAGAGTATGGGGTAGATGGGCCTCTGATCTCACACCAGTATGGCCATTTGTATCTCTAACATTCACCACAAGTTTTAATATGATGTCACTTTGCAGTTTGGTTGCTTCCTTTTTTTTGCCTTTCAGAATCCCTTCAACATATCCCTGGACTTTCTGGTAGCTCCAGCTATCCTCCCTCAGCCACCTCAAGCCCTACGTGCAGTTTAGCACTGGGAGCAGAGAGAAATCATCGTCTGAGTAATGAGCTCGTGGCTAGTCAGACTCAAGTTCATATATGGGGTAAACACACAGATTGGAATTCTTTCATAACATCTTGATTATGAAAAGATAACCATGATATTTATATCTCCCTAGTCACTTGTAACACCCTCATACTGTGTGTGGGGATGTTTTTGTTTTTAAAGCAACTTTCTCATTTAATGCTGTATTGTGTGCAGTTTTTTAAATAATAGAACTTTAAATCTTTTAACAATTATTTTGTGCCCAACTTACATGTTAGGTGTTAAAAAAATCTCAGCATCATAGCTGTACTAGATTTTCAGCAAATGCTCTCAAAAGCATTACCCAACAAGCTCAAGAGATTGTTTTCATGCCAGTTTGCACATAAGCACAGCCTGTGAGTGGAACTTTATGCTTGGCAGTGCCAAAGGTTAAGCTCTGTTGTGATAACTTGTGGTCCAGAATGCTAGAAATTTCAGGTGCTTTCTTCGTAGCTGAAGCATGTGGCTGGAGAGCTCTGAGAAATTTCCCTACTTTCCAGTCTTGGTGAAGCTAGGTATTGCAGTAATTTCCTGGAGGTGGATGAGATTTGCTTTGATATCCATCTGTGCTTTCCTACATCAGAAGACCTGTATATCCTCTTCACTTAGCACACGGTGCACCTCACTGCAGAGGTGAGGGCACTGGGTGTGTGATATAATAGTGCATAATGTTAACCACAAGCTTTTTATAGCAGAGCGCTTCTTAAATGTGAAAATTTCCATGCAACTTTTTTTTGTGCTACAAGGTGTCACATTTCAAAAGGCAGTACTATGGCAAGCCAGTGGTTAGTTTATATGATTCCTTTGAAATTAGTAAAATGATATGGTGATTAAAATGTTGGCTTTGTGTACCATAATTTCTTGCTGGAGTGATTTCTTGTGTTTACAAGTATTTTTGTTGAAAAGTACAATATTATTTTGCAGAAGGAACTTTTGCCTCAATAAAGAAGTGGGTTTTTTTATTACTTGTGTTGTTTTAGTAATTTCCTTAGAGTTTGCTTTTTACTTAAGGTTGAGTGACAAATGCTAACAGACTGGATTATAACAACATATACATTTAATAGCTACGTATTCTTTTTCTTTGTGTGTTGTATTCACGGAATGAGACCTCAGACAAAATATTTTTCCAGTAGAGGAACGAAACAAGTATCTTAACTATTCACAAATCAAATACATCATACTCAAAAAGCAGACATTTTAGATGTGGCTTGAGCAGCATTTTATTGTTACATCTTCTGCAGAGGCGCTATTCTGATGTGTTACAGCTACATTTCTGTGGAAGCCTGACACAGCTGAGAATTGTGTATTTTACATTTATGACTGGACATTGGTCTCAACGGTTAATACTCTTTCTTCATGGAGAAAAGAGTGCAATCAGCCTTCAGAACTTGTCCCACGATAATCTGTTGCTTTGAATAAGATTATTTCAAAGAAAGTGATACTAGCTGATTCTTGGTTTTTTGAGGTGAGGGCAGGGGAAGAAGTTTTGCGTTATGAAAGTGTGAGCTTGCAAACACCGTGTTCATACAGATCATTCAAACAATGATAAATGATCCTGATGGAAGTTCACATGTGAGTAGTGAGATTACTCACTCATGGATGAAAATTCTGTGTTTGGGCAATCTCTAGGCATGGCAGAAGGTAAATCTCTTCCAAATGGCTTTTCAGTTTGGGCTGCGTGTTGGGAAGATAGTTATCATGCTTGGGTGGTAGGTGGGCAGGGATCGTCTGAACTCGTGAAATTTGGGTGTTGGTTGTTTTTTTTTAATTATTATCATTATTTTGGTGCTTAGGCATTTATTAGACGTGTTACAATTTTTCACAGGTAAATCATTGCAAATGGCACTCAACCCCAAGCGAGAGGCAGCGTGAGCAATTTCCTCCACATTGGACAAAATAAGCAGTTCATAGGAAGTTAGGGATGGGCCCTGTAGGGTGTTCCTGTGGGGGATGACTCCTCACGCTTCTGGGCAGCAGTGTAAGGCTCTGGAATGCTCTTATCCTGCATGTACTACTGTTGTTCTACTTGGTGGGTGTTAAACCTTCTTTACACAGAAATCATTGTTCTGAGGTTTGAAATCAGCCTGTTTCATAATTACAGTGTATGTTGTAGGTCGGTGAAATGTTAAGAGTGTTCAGTTAATGCAATGTACTCTTAAAGAAAAAAATGCTCTAGGCACTTTACACTTTGTAAAAGAGAGGGGGGGGAAAGCACAATAAAATACCCGGGGAGAGCAAACAAAAAAATATGTTCTCTAATTTAAAGTGATCCAGAGTTTTCTTGAGTTCATGAACCAGCACCACCGTTTGATGTCAGCAGAACTGAGCGGAAGCGTGTGGTTTGTGAGCTAGCTGCTGCCATAGAGTCACAGCTTCTGCTGCCTGAGCCCGTGGATGGGCTGCGCGGGGCAGACCGCAGTGCGAACCTGCTGATGGTTCAGCGGCAGGATTAAGCCCCTGCCTCAAGCTGAAACTTCAGCTGCTTTACACTGTGGCGTGCTGTAAATTTCTGCAGTGTTTTGTATCTCAAATGGTGATAGACTATGATTAACAGAGAAGTAGGCAAGGACATCTGCTTCTACTTTGCCAGATAGCCATTTCATCATAGGGGGGAGGAAGAGAAAAAGCAAGCTACATCCTTGGAGAGAGAAGCAAGCTGCTGCTGGAAAAGAAAAAAAATAACATTATTGCCTCATGTTTCTTTAGCATGTGACCAGTTACGGCAATTGCTGATTGTCTACATACCAGGAAAAAAAATGCCCTGTAGTATAAAAAGTTCAGGTCATTACAGACGACCTTTCCTCCAAAGGCAGTTATTAACGAAGTTGATTACTAATCCAACATTTCAGTATACTTTGCTGAGTGATAAGAAAATCAGAGAGTACAAGAGGTGGTGGTGGGTTTTTTAAGTTTATAGTGAACTTTATTTTCTTTCCATTGTCTCTGTGTGATTTGCTGAATGAAATGATGTCTCTCATTCTTTGAAAATAAGCTTTAAAATATAACGAAGCAGATAGAAGAAATTTAAGAGAGGTTACAGAAGACTTGAAATGCCCATTTAACACTTTATCTGTTAAGAGGATGCTACAGAGTGTACTTTCTATCCTCCAGAGTAGGGCTGCCTCTGGCTGTAAAGAATCTGCAGCTGTTCCAGCTGCAGAAGGTTGATGTGACCCATTACGGTGTCTTGGTCACAGGGCCAATACTGCAGGGATTGCTTGGGGAAGTGATTTTTTGTTTCCCCCTAACTGTTCCAGCTTGATAGGCTTTCTTTGTCCTCGTCTGTACCTTTCGAGCAGACAAAAAGAATTAAGGCGTATGTGTGTGTTTCTAACATGGTTGCCTTCGTCGCAAAGAGAACAGTATGAGCAATGTACAATGGCAATGCAGAGTTTTCTGCCATGATGGTGATCAAAATTCCCATCCTGCAGAACTTGTTTGAGCTGAGCAATACTAGGAAGAACTCCTGGAACGGGTCAGAGGTTTCCATTCAATTAATTCATATTATATTAGTAATTCTTTTCTTCATATTGAAGACTATACATATAAAAACTTGGGAAGCATATATATAGATATAATACAATATAATTATTATATATTATATAGGGAGAGTATACATTGTTTTATGTATTATTTATATCTGTATATAAATGTAAAGTATTTCCAATCGTGAGTTTATTACAAACTTTTTTCTTATTTCTTTTATTTCAATTCATTGCTATTTCTATTTATTGCTGGTCCCTTTCATTTCTTGTTGGGAGGAATCTGTCCATTGAGAAATAGGGAAGATTTAAGTAGACTCCTATGATTATTCCTCTGACCTAGCTGAAGAGTTACTGCTAAGTCTGTGGACACCTATGCACATCTAAAACAAATGATTACTTAAGGAGAGTGGTTTTAGTGAACTCATTGCAGGTAAGAAATGGGAAGCTTCTCCTGAAAGTGTATACATGTCCCCTTTCTTGCTTGTGGAAATGCCAAGTAGCCATTAATTTATGCCTTACTTATGTAAAAATACGATGGAAACTGAGCTGAGAAAGCTCTTAGTAGTTATAAAAGTACTCGAGGCATGGAATACATAGGCATAGCAAAACCCTGGTACACGTAATTTGGGTATCAGTAAAACCTACCTGCCTCAAAAAAAATAAAATAGCTGATCACATATCTGCACAGGAAAATAAAAATAAAACCATAAACCTCAGAGTTCCTGCGAATGATTTGCTACTAACGTCAGTATTTTTTTAGAGAATGAGATGATTTAGATCAAGCAAACATTCTTCTGACATTAGTGACGTAACAGTCTCGTGTTCAGATAGATTTCCTGTTTACTTTGGGTCTGAACACAGACTTCTGAAAAAAGTAGGTGCTAAAATTTTCATTCCACATCTGCATATGAAGACAGCCCAAACTGTTCTGAGATCTGTAGCAAACTTTATATACGTTTTTGTTCTTTAGAAAAAAGGGGGTAGTGACAGTTTAAAAATCTCATAAGATCAGAGATGTCTTAGTTTGTCTGACCAAACTAATTCCTTGGGTTTAATCCTGTAATGCAGAAAATTACCAGGCAATGTCAATTTGGCAGCCTAGTAAGCTACTGTCATGCTTCTCTTAACTGGGACCTTTGTTAGCAAATTCACCTGGAGTCAAGGGACTCAGTGTCCCATAGGGATGAACTACCTCTCACTTAGATCCAAAAAGCTCACAGATGGCACTAAGGCATCATGGTGAAGTTCAGTACTTAGTTTTATGTTGTAACTTTTCACAAATTTTTATTTCAAATCGTAATTGCTGCAGCTCTTCCTATGCTTTTGAAAATATGAATGCATTAATTTCTGTGTAGCTATCTACTCTCTAGGGAATGAAGGGGTCTGTTTTATAACAGACCATGGTCAAGGTCTTGTATGGACTGAGATCAGAAATAAGTATTTTGAATGGGCTTGTTTTGGTTTGGTTTGGTTTTTAACTTTCATTGGTTGCCTTTTGGCAGACAGTGTCATAGAGGTGAAAACTTGCTTCATCTCCGTAGTAGTTGAGCAGTCTCGAGACTGAAGTCCTGAGGTTACTTCTGAACTCAGGTCAGCTCAGCTTTGCTGCCAAGGCAGGAGGCCTTGTTTTACTCCCAAGCGATAAAATCTAATAGTAGAAAAACACAGCCTGTAATAAAGTCACTAAGTGAATTTTGTTTCTGTTTTGATGGTCTCTAGAAAATGAGATTGCTGATTGTTTTTGTTAGCTGACTTCATTGGGTTTGTATCCTGTGAGTATAAAAAGCATATTTCTAAGTGTATGACGGTGATACTAGCACATGAAAAAATCCCAACATCGAGACATGCTTTGACATTAAATTATTGCGTATTTAGAGGTTCTGTAACCATTACCTTAATCTGTTAGATTAAGCAAGAAATTGCTGCATATGAAGCTGTTTGGGAATTTACATTGGCACTAGAAACCAAAACTGGGTCTTGGAGAGCACTTTTATGGCAGCAGCAAACACACAGGCAAAATAATACACAGCATATCATAGGAAAAACATAAGATTTGGCTTTTAGAAAAAGAGACGAAAAAGAGCGGAAAGAACAGCGTGGTGCTGGCTGCAGTGAGAATGGCTTTGGGTTGGTGGGAAACGCTCACCAGATGTCCTGGTCTGCCAGGGCCAGGCTGGGTCCAGCAGGGCCAGTGTTCTGAATTAGCACAGAACAGGACTGATAACTTTCATCCATGGCTTTTACCTCAGTAGCTGTATGCAAGGGTTCCTGGTGCTCTTGGTTCTGTGCTGACAATGTGGAGACACCGAGAATCATTTGTGTGAAGCCAGATGGGGTTCAGGGGCTCATCAGCTCAGCCCCCTCCCAGGCGTCAGTTGTCCCTGCACACAGTGAAGTTCCACTCGCCCAGGGCTATGCCTGAGGTGGTAGGGCTGACCCAAGCTGAACATGTCCACGGGCAGGGTTGTTTGCAATTTGGGCAACACACCTTTGAGTGTTTTAGTGGTAACTATAGAAAAAATGGGAGAGAAATACAACACAACACACATTTTAAAATAGTGCTTATTGGTAGTTTTACCTTGTAATGGATCTGATGCCACTTAAATTATTTTTTTCCAGGCAAAAACTGCTGCTCAGAAATGCAGATGTTCCTGTTATCATGAATACGTATTTTAGTCAGAAGGTGCTACTTAGTGAACATTCAGAAACAAGAGAGAAGACAAGTGGTTTTACAAAGATGCTTATTAAGAAGAATATTATATCTTTGGCACAGAAGTTCAAACTAGATGACCTTGATGATGAGTTACACCAGGAATCTTCAGATCATCAGGTAAGGTCCATTTGGTTCACAGTTTAGCACGTAGCAAGAAGTCGGTGAGCAGATGTTTGGAAATTGTAACAGAAATTCTAGATTACTGACCTGTTCAGTTTCCCCTTTCATTTAGCCAAGGCTGAATAATATGCTGTGTTTATTTTAATAATATTTTCTTAACGGAGGCTTTTGGCCTATTCAAATGCTGAACTGCTGTGAGGTTATTGTGCTGCAGTCTCACTACTGTGCTAAATTGTATCTTGGTTTTTCATTGATTTTTCTCTTATTCTTTGTAGCTGAAGAGCTGAACATTATTTGAAGTAAAAATCTGTTTTCTGCTAACTCACTCAAGATATTATTTTAAATAAACATTCCCTTTTCCCACTCCTATTTTTTAACTCATTTCCTAATCAATCCTATAATTTCTTTCAAGCATCAATTGGTACCACCACCACCCTTTCCCACCCCTTCAATTTGTTTTCTTTCCTGTTTTGGCTTGGTTTATATTAAAATGACTACTAATTGTGCATGTCTAGCTGTGGGTGTACAAGCTGAGGTGTTTAGCTGAAGAGCTGAACATTATTTGAAGTAAAAATCTGTTTTCTGCTAACTTACTCAAGATATTATTTTAAATAAACATTCCCTTTTCCCACTCCTATTTTTTAACTCATTTCCTAATCAATCCTATAATTTCTTTCAAGCATCAATTGGTACCACCACCACCCTTTCCCACCCCTTCAATTTGTTTTCTTTCCTGTTTTGGCTTGGTTTATATTAAAATGACTACTAATTGTGCATGTCTAGCTGTGGGTGTACAAGCTGAGGTGTTTTAAGGGATCTGGTTTTCTGATAGTCTGTGCCAGCATTTTCTGAAAGCAAGGCTCTTGTAAAAGCTTTATATTGGCCAGCCAAAATAATTCTTAATATTTGAGAAGTTTGGCCCTACAAGTTTGATGAACAACACTGAGTGTCAGCATTTTGTATTTGCCTTATATACAATTCCCATTATAGGCCTGGGAATTAAAAAATTACATAACTCAAATCCTGATCTCCTTCCTCGCTTCAGTGCTACCTTGTAAGAAGCTTCTACTATGGCATTCAAAAACCAGAACAATTTACTTGTTCCCCTCATGGTTCCTAAGAAAAAAATTCACTTCATTTAAAACTCAGTAGACAATTTTTATTGGAACCGCTTTGTAGACAAAGGGTAGTGTCCTATCACGATTTTCTTTGAAATACTGCAAATTTTCCTTCTCTACTGGTGAATAATACTTATGGCACAGCCTGTAATACTCTGAAAACCTTTCTTGGCACCTAGCTTTTTATAAAAACAAGTTTCATTGTAGAAATAGAAATTTGATTCATGCTTGGAAAGAGCATGCATATATATATATAAATATATATATAATTTTAGTCTATACTTGCATGCATTTTCTACTAAGATATTTATTTAAAAAATAAAATAAATGAAATTACTTGTTTAGATTAAAGCAATATGTAGCATAATTTTATTCATAAAATTTATTTTGAAAGTTTGGAAGATTTTATTCTTAAAATATGTTTTGGAAGTAGTGGAAGAATAAATTAAGGTTTGTACTTTTGAAGTTTTATACTTTTCATTAATCATCTAATTCTTTTACATTGAAACATTTTACATTGAAATGTGTAAGTTGAGGACTAACTTTATTGTCCTATAAAAGTAGGCAACTGTTCATTTTCAACTTAATCTGAAAGTCCGTAAGCATTCAAGGTGGATTTAACCCCTTTTTTAGAAGAGGAAGGAACAGAACATCAAAGAACTAAAAAATGAAACTCAATTCAAAGGGAAGAATCATAAATACTAATATCAGTTCTGTTTTCCTGCTAGTGTCACCCTCATCGCTCATTAATTGATTTAGCTCAGTCCAGAGCACCAGTTAAATACAGGAGAGCACTCTTCTGAGTGTTCATTAAAAATCCACAATAAATGCTGGCCATTAGTCTGTAAGTTAGTTTACGTGCTGTAAGTATTTTGAAAGTGATTTTGCACTTCTTGCAGTCATTTTTTATGCTGAAGTTTTACTAACACTAAATAGTTTCAAGGTCCCCTGAAATGTTTCTGTTTATGGGATTTCCTTCACCAGGTTGCTTGCGCTCCACAAATCCCTAACAACTGTGATTCGAAACAGCATCCCTTAGCACAGAGTGCTGTTAATGATTCTCTGCTTGAAATGGTGGAAAGCCAGGGAGCAGTGGGATGGAGAGAAGTGCAGGTGCGAGTCATTATCCAAAGGGTGTACTGTTTGCCTGCAAGAGAAGCTTACAGAAGCCACGTTCAGGGAAACAAGCCTCTTTGTGCAACACCCGTCATAAATTCAGATCCACCGAACGTTAGGTGAGTAATAAGATGCATGGGAATTTTCCTGTTGAGGCTGTGATATACGAGAAACCAAAGAGGAGGGAGTTTGGAAATGTCATTCTTGTCAGCTCACAGGGAATAAGCACTGTCAGCAAGGCCCAGGGCTCTGGATGGAAGTGGTGTGGTTTTTTAATAGGTATAGTGTGACACAGAAGCAGTCTTGCCCAGAGGAGGGGAAGGATCTGTCTGTAGTTCATGTCACCAACAGGCTTTTCTAAAATGAGGATTTTTGCACAGATGCCACTGGAGAAACATAGGTGTACACATGCAAACTTCCATTGTGAAGCCACTGGAGAAAGCTCTTGTTGACTTCTGGTAATCTGGAGGTCACAGCAGTTCAGCTTCTGTGCAGTAAAAAGTGATCTGGTTTCAAAACATTATCAGCAATGCAGAAATCTTATGTGCAAAACCCGTGGAGCATACAGCATTAGACAAAAGGTTTTACCCTCTGCATCCTAACAGTGGTCTGTTTTCAGTGTAGGGAATCAAGAATGGGACCTTGTTCTCATAAGTACAAAAGCTGTGCCAGACATTTTCCCTTCTGACCAGTACTGAACTGTTGGATCCTTTCCTTTTATGATCCTTGAAGTTTGAGACCAAAGACTGATTTCAAAGTCTTTCTCAGCAACTCTGGGTCTGAGATCACTGTGTCTATTATTGAATTTCCTTCCTCTGGTTTTGCACTAACTTTTGGTTCATGCTGGCTTAAAATTTTGGAAGGTAAGATACATTTGATTTTGTTTTCACTCAGGAAGCTTATTAATGTGAGTTGCAGTGGCAGAACTTATATAAAGCTGCTAAGTTCAGCCTTTCAGGACATGAGGAGATCTCTTTTCCTGCAGTTTAGGACCTGAATGGAGATATGCAATTAGTTTAAAAGGTCCCGTTGAGAACTCTCCAGGTGTGATTTGCAGTAGGCTTTGAAGGGATTCTTCAAAGGTTTGAAGAATTTGAGTTCCTCTAAGCCACCCTGCTGGTGGATAGTAGCATGCTCACGGGTCCTTCTTCCTGAGCTTTTGGAGTATCAGAATTCTCCCAGTTCTTGCTACCTTGTAAGCCACTGGATAGTTCACAGCGCTCATTGATCAATAAAATTACTCCAGGAGGAATTGAGGAAGATTGTTCTTTCCTAAAATGCAAGCTTGGTCATCACCCACAGGAAAGTGATTACCAACAGCCTTGTCCCCAACATTTTTTTTAAAATCCTTTGCATATAATAGTTATATTGACCTTAACATGCATTATTTTTTAAAAAAAGTAATTGATACATCTTGTTGTTTGAGCTCATTGCTTTATATTTAATTAATTCTTGCTAGATTATATATTTTTTTAAAAAGTGAGAGGAAAAGTACTTTAGCAGTCCCACATCAATACATGATTTTGAGGACAGCATAGATTTTCTTCCAGAGGGCTATGTTTGATCAGAAATCAGGTAGCTGATAGTCTGTTCTTCAAGCTCATTTTTAACAACATCAATTCTAGCAGAGTTCAAATGATAATACTGTCTCCATATT
Organism: Falco cherrug; assembly: GCF_023634085.1. Classification (NCBI taxonomy): domain Eukaryota; kingdom Metazoa; phylum Chordata; class Aves; order Falconiformes; family Falconidae; genus Falco; species Falco cherrug. Next base: position 51,703,973 of record NC_073699.1, on the reverse strand, counting down.
TCCTTCCCAACTTTTAACCAAAAGTATACTTAACTTTCAGTCACACAGTTTGAGGCAGTTAACCTGCCTGAGCCCACACCCTTCACAGGAATGGGGTGAAAGAAAACAGAAATCTCAGATTGCACGTCTTATGTCAAACTTGAGATAGAAATAAAATAAAAAGTGAGAGTCCATTGCCTCTGAGTACATGCTATAGTTGCGTATTCTCACATGCAGTTGTTAAACTGGCCTCTTGGGAGTTCAAGTGTTATAGATGTCCCTGCTCACAAAAGAGCTTGGTTGTTGTTGTTATTTGCAGCTATCAGACAGTCTTTTGGACCCTGAAGAGAAAAATCAACTTACTTTCTCTTTTGCAAAGAAGAAAACTAATGCTTCTTTTAAAGACAGGAATGGAAAACACCTCATACTGCTTTATCAGCTGCTATTTTCATGGCTGATAAGTATCCACATGGGACTTTTCTTCTCTATCAAAAATGTCTGTGTCTGTCACCTGATAATGAGCAAAAGGGTCCAATGCTCTTTGGCAGTTCTTTAAACCAACTGATGGCTCATTCTTTCGTAATGAAAAACTCTCTTTTTCTCTTTCTGAACTTCTTTTAGTAAAGTAAAATTGCTATGAAAGCAATGTTTGTGTTTTATCAGGCAAGATGTGTTAGACAACTCATTGTTTTGTAAACAACAGTTAATTGATTTGTATTTTAGACGGGCTGTTTTATTGTGTATCTTCTTTTGCAGCACTCCACAATAACCTACATGTTGCCACAGGGAAGCATTAAAAACCACAGTAAGCTGAAAAGAGGCAGGAAATTAAATGTGGAGCAAGGGAAGTGACACATTTTGTTCAAGGCATCCAGTTTCTAGAAAGAGTGGCAGACTGTGGAGAAACCTCTATTTTCATTGTAAGGAAATGGATTCATTTCATTGGTTAAAACGAACACCGGTAAAGCATAGAAATTAGAGTAATGCCTATATGCATCCGGGTTTATTATTCATAAATACAGATATACAGAATATGGCCTTTTGCTGACAGAAAAATGGATATGTCCGATGGGTTTAGATATGCTTAGCTGAAGTATCTGAAGTATTTTCCGAGGGCACTGAAAATTCAGTACAGAGACTGAGATTTTTTCCAGCTTCTGTTGTACGTAAATTGGACCCGTGTTCCCTGCATTACTGTCGAATCATTTGCCTTTCCCCCTGTAATCAATTGCTCTCTCAAATGGAATTTTCATGCTGAAGGAGTTTCATTGGGGGGAAAAAAAAAGAAGAAAATATGACTCGCCATGACTGTCTGCCCATTTCCAGCATTCCTGGCATACTTTTTGCCACTTTTTCCCCTCTGATGAGAGAGATACTTTTGCTAATAACACAACACATGTTTGTCTAAAGCCGATTATTTTGCCTTTGTTTTGAAAAATGCCTGGCTTACATGTGCAAGGACCCCAAAGAGACTCCTGTCAACCTGAGGAGCTCACTGGCACTGAGGTGTCTGACTCACTGCGTCGGCCTTGTACTTTGTGTTCCTGGGATAAAGCAGTGTATAATTTGGATTTTGCTCTTGCCAGTATCTGTTTGTTTTGAGCAGGCCACGTGAGTGCAGTAAAAAATAAAGTTGGTCAGTTTTATGCCTTAAAGGACAGGGCCGGTTGTGTGGTAGTGGGTGAAACTAAAATAGATGCATTTTTAGGACTATTAGGCTGTTAAACTGGTCAGAGCACTCAAAAGATTTGGGTGAGGAGGCTCGAGAGAGAAGAGTGTTTTCTATTAAGAAGCAAGAGCTAACCACTGCTAATACAAAACAATGCTAGCTATAACTGTGAAATCCACATTTTAAAATCTTTGTGAGTGACTACAGAAATTTTCCATTCGCTTCTCTTGGCTTATGTTTTGACCTCCTTCCTACCTGAACATTAGCACTCTAAGCCTACTACAACTCTTTATTCCAAGAACAAAAGAAAACCAGTACATTTACTTGAAAATATAATGTGATCTGCCTCTGTGCGCTGGTCAGCAATAGTTCTTTTGGTTTTGCTCTTGATTTTGTTTTGCATTTGCCAGATCTTAGAGCAGTGGAAAGGCCTGCTACCATGCAAGCAGGACCCTTGGGGAGCAAAATATTTAGAAGAGCCAAGGATTTGTTTGAGTGGCTGGAAGAAATAGAACTATGGGGAAAGTCGCATTTCTCTGTCTGAGCAGGCCCCAGAAACATGACAGTCAGTTGCTGGGATTCATTATGCTCTAGAAAGTTGTTGCAAGTTTCTGAGTAGTCTTTTCCTACGTAATTCGGTGTAAAACAGTTTTATTGGTAAGTGGTAATACTGCAAAACTAATTCATTTCAAAGTTGGATTTCCCTTTTATCCTCTTTTTTTTCATCTGATGATCTTTGCTGTTTATCTTAACATAAATCTAGTCAACGGGTTAACCTGTCTGGCAGCATACACAACTAAAAGTGGTGTGTCAGGTGCTGCAACTAGCATTCCAAGTAGGTGGACTAATATATTGAAAAGTCACCCTTATGGTATGGAAAACCTAGCTGAAATTTTATAAAGTGTATTGAAACAACAACAACAACAAAAAAGAACCCTGTAGATCTTCTTATTTGAAAAGATTCCAGATTGGAAAGGACTGTCATGAAAGATACATATTCACAGATGCTAACATCTGTCAGAATGTTTCTTGTGGCTGACTTAAATCTGTTTACAGCATTCCATTTGTTTTTTGTGCTTTTTCAACAAAACATTTTAAATTGAATGGTCATAAATGCAAGTTTTTTAAAATTACATTATATTTCTGGGATGTGATTTTTCAAGTGGGAAATAAACAGGAAATAGGTAACTGAAGTGCAGTAGAGAGTACTGTGTAAGCTAGAAGTTTGCTCTGATTTTCCCTTTTCAGATCCTTCTCAGAAGTGAAGATATGTGCTTTTAATATTCTTGCAAAGTAGTCTAATTGCTACTTGACAGACTTGTAATAATTCTAACAGCTGTGGTTCAAGATCTAGTAACCTGTTTCTGCTTTGAAGGAGTTTTTTTGTTTGGTTGGTTAGTTTTTTGTTATTCACAGTTAAGACTCCCTGGCACTTGGATTATTCCCTTTTGCCTCCACCCTGCTCTGTTTGTAGTTCTCAAACCGGAGCCACCAAAACAGAGAGGAAGGACAAAAGACTGTTGGAAAAACAGTTTGGGTATCACATTGTCTACTGAAATGTTAAATTATATATTTAACACTGTAGCTTTCTCATGCTGTTGCCCAGATAGCCCAGAAAGTGTTTTCCCTGCTGCTGCAGACGGATAGATAGAACTTGGGCTTCTTCCAGTGCCACTGTAGTACAACAATTTGTTAATTTGACATTACTGTTTATTTTTCAGTGCTAAATATTTACATGATCTTATTCTGTCCAAGGCCAAGGTGAAAGCACTGTTATCTGATATACTCTGTACAAATTAAAAAAAAAAAGGACCCTTCAACATACACTACTGTTTTTCAGCCCTGCGCTGGGAATAGACAATTAAACAATTTGCCATCGTTCTAAAGTATATCAAGGCAGTGGTAAAAGCTGCTGATGTAGAAAAGAGTCTCAGGAAGACAGTAGCCAGCATAGACCACCAGTGTGACAGGGATTCAGTCTCTTTGGAAAGCAAATGGGCAGGACACAACACTGTGTATGCAGGCTTCCGTATGTGTCTAGCAAAAAGGAGACACTGGTTGCTAGCTTGTATTTCCTCCATACTCAAGTGCTTAGACTGATCAGTAAAGTGCCCATATGTTCACAGAAGATAGTCGCCGCCCACCGAAGACTTCTGTTGGTCAAGAAGGAGCTCTGCTTACTATGTATTCCCCGTGACAGAGAAATTGCGGAGATATGTAAATAACAGAGAGACAGATAAATGGTATAGAAGCATCATTATGTGGAGCTGTGTATTCGCCACCACATACCTTGTAACCATACCTTTTCACACCTCCCACATCTGATGATTGCATACAGGGCTTTAGAAAGCTGGGGAAGCCTTATTGCACCTCGAGACCTCATTTCCCACTGCTGTTTTATGGCTGTATCCACCCAACTGATTGTTTTCAGGGGAATATGTAAATGGGAGGAATGGGAAGAACAATGTAGTCCCCTGTATGTTATCCTATAGTGAAGACCAGCCTAGGCAGTAGAAAGTAATTTGAAAAGGTGATTTTCCAGCCCTAGAGCAACAATCAAGGTATGTGCTGTTGTAGGTTGTGTGGTTTAAACAAGGAATAGTAATTTTCCAGCACCTGTTATTTGTCAAGAATTATTCTAAGATGACCTATGTAAAAGGTATGGAATCTTCCCCTTGATTTTGACCTTTCTTCCTTGTGAATTTTTGTATCTCTGAAAGTTATGTCGATGACACAACTGAAAGCAGAAATCCTCCGTGTGTGTTTTACACCTCTACCTTTCACTGACCACATGACTTCAGTCCTGACCTGAAGGAAGTGTTCAAGTCATGCTGGAGCTCTCAAAAACTTTTGTAAAAGCCAGAATCTGTCTCTGGGATTTGTTTTTCTGCCACTGTGTTACAGAAGGCAAGGACCATGAACACTGATAAATGTTACAAATGCCTAGATGGACACACACTGAGCTAGCAGTTGGGAGAGAAATGTAACTGCCCAAATACTGCCCATAATTTCTGTGCAACTTGGGCAGGTACACTCTCTTTGTGTGCATAGTCTTAACTATCTGCATAGATCAGTAGATGTGCAAAGAAACATCAGCATAGCTTTAATGCAACAGTGGGTTTCTGTAAAGGTAGATTCTTAGAAATAACTTTTTGTCATAAGCTTTGTAAAAGTTTCACTTTGGATATAACAAATCAATAGTCCTTGGAAAGGTGTTATACTCTTTTGGGAAGAAGGAGGTCTGTTATCACAAAGGCTACAGAGTCAAGAATATACAGTCCTATGTGGTTCTGAAATTATGGGCACACTGTAGTAATTAAGACAAGACAGACTTGGGAAGGGACAATATTGCTAGGACATAGCGCATTTGTATCTTAAGCTTTTATACACCTTCTTTTATAGAATACAAAAGATTAAAATACAGCAAACAAAACGAATAAAATAAAGCTCCTCAGAAAAGACAGTCTCAATTAGTTTTTTTCAGTAAGCATTGTGGTTGAAAATTGGTATGTAACTTATAAATGCACTTAAAAGTTATCTTATGCTCACATGTCAGTCCTGGGTGGCTGCAGTGCCTGCTGGTTTTGTTCCATTTCTTGCAGCCTAAAGCAGTCACCAACACCACGCTGGGTGGGGATCCGCTACGGGCTGTGCTGAAATCCTCAAACTCATTTCAGTTAATGCCTCAGCCCCTCTTTGGCTAAAGGGGGCTTCACTGGGTCTGGCAAAGAACACACTCCTCAAACAAGAAAAGTGGTGAGCAAAAGCCTGGGGTGAACTTACCGTGTATTGCACTTCACAGCGTAACGGCTCAAGTGGAATGGTAGTTAAGAGAGATCTAGTTGGGTTTGTAATTTTTGTCCTGCAGTAAAAGGAAACTATTCACCTGATGCATACCGCCCCATATATGTTCAAAATGGTTTTGTAACTCACTGAATTTAGATACTTGTTTTGAGGCCTGTGTTTGGCTGCAGTGTGAGCTCCTCTGGACAGCATGCTTTGCAAGTGCTTAAGGCTAGGACTGAATGTGAAATATATTTCAGAGAGGTTTCACATGTAAATGGACCAGGAATGATGTCATGAAGTTGCAGAGTGTAATTTTTGGTGATGTTTGTAACGTGGGCTGTGTTTCATTCCATATCACATGATAACAGGATTTTATATGCATACTTTTAAAATTATTTCTCTGTATCAGTTGTTTCCCAGGTCTGGCACTCTTACTTTTCATGCTATGCCAGTCATTGAGAAGGATCTCACAGAAGCAGCTTCTGCCCTTCTGGAGGTGCTAATCTGAGCCATCAGGCAGTTACCACCAGCCAACTGTAAATATCTTTGTGCAGCTGCTTACTCCTACTCAGAGGCACTTACTGATCTGTGCAACCCGTGCAAGGGCTACATCTGAAAGCTGTCTTCATATGGCCACCTGGGAGTGGGGTGAGGGTACTGATCGCTCCCACCAGCCTTCCTTGTGTCTGTAGCAGTGGAAGGAAGGAGGCAGAGATGGAAGTGAAAGCAGCAGGTAGGCTCTCCCTGGCTTTGTGCTGGGTCCTCTGCTCGGGAGGTTTTTGTCCACTTTCACATACACACGAATGTGGATAGCAGGTAGGAGTGAAGGTGCAGTGAAGTCTCTCCAGTGTTTCCACCTTCCATGCGTTTGTACTGCTATTTGACACTTGGAACTTGTGCTGTCACTGCATCATCCTGTCTTGTCTTCTCCTGTCATCCTTACCTAGGAAGATGGCTTTAAGGAAATGATTATAAAAGTATAAAATTATTCCATATTTCTCAGTAGTTTCTCAACAATTCTTGACCAAGGGCAGCCACATACTTGGGAGTGCCTGCCTGGCAGGTGGGCTATAGTCCCTTCTACAGCTGTGCAGTCATGGTTCCTATTCAGCACGTGCTGCAGGAACTCCACCAGCAAGGAGACATTTGCTTCTCTTTCTGAGTGAGTGAACAGGGGAACTGCAAGGAGTGCATCATTAATGAGGTGGCATAAGAGATTGCACTGGAGTTCCAGCTTCACGGAGGTGGAAAGTGTAGTTGGGGTCATGGAAGTAGATTCCCAGGTGTGGGAGTGTGTGGTAGGTTGTGGGAGAAGGAAGCAATGTGTGGAGCTGAGGTCCTCATATAAGGGACATGAGAGTGGTCATAAGGCATTAAAATACCATTTTGTGTGAGTTACCTTTCTGTCTGCCCATTAGTTTCCCTTGAGCCCATGTAGTTCCTGCTATGGATATCCTCTCTGAGGCAGCAGCTTTCCCCACTATTGAACTCAAATATGGCCTAGTCATGACATCTACAGATGTTCTTGTCTTTGTCCTATAACGATGACATTATGCATTTTCCCCTGCCTCTGAACAAATGCCAAAATTTGTAAATTCTGTTTGACATGAGGAAAAATGTGCAAGGAAATCAATTTGATTGGAACAAGTTGTGTCACATCTTCAATACAGAGCTATGAATTGGCTGCCTATAGTGACATAATGTAAAAGGGAAGCGGAAGAGCTCGTTAGCAAAAACATTCAGTGCCTGATCTTTGCAGTGTTTTTAATGTCTTTATTTCTGTTTAATTGTAAGTGTGCATTTCCTTTGCAAGGGAGCTGAAAACTGCCAAAACTTTCCTGTTGCAACCTGGGTTGTTTAGTTATGGTTAAAAATATCTGTGATAGTAGCTCATCTATACCTCAGTGCTTCTGTGTATCTGAGTCATCATCTGTATTTGGACTGCCAGGATTTGGGGGAGAATAGTAGGAATAACATCCTGAGAAAACAGGTATTTGAAGTGGATGCTTCAATAATCAGGAAAACTGGTGGCTCTCAGACTCTTTGCACTTCAACACTGTAAGTGGGGAAGGACTCTGCTATGGTGGTGGATTTGTAAGAAATGAGTTAGAAATCAGGTTATATACACCGTGGAGAAGGGGAGAACTCGAAGCAAAAAGAAGTCCCACCTCTGATTTAGAGGTTGTAACTTCAGCAAATCAACAATCTGCAACGAGATATTTATTTTTAAATGCTACAAAGGGTTGCATGATGTTGGATAACATCTGTATGTTAGATTTAGGAAACTCCTGCACAGGTGAATAGATTCTGTTGTCAACTTTGTTTGATCCCCATTAAATACATAGAATCTGGATTTGGGGGTGACCCATCTGGTTGCAGTTGCTGTTTGGGTAGTGCAAATCAGGAGAAATTAAAAAGTCATGCATTGAGCAAAAGTATGAGATTGAAGAATCGTGATATTTGGAAATAAGGTTTTTTTCTTATAGATGTATTTTTGTGAGTTTCTAAGATTTTTGAGTGAAGAACCCGAAATTTCCTCTTGATAAGCCTTATGTATAAATGTATTTCCTTTATAAAAGTGAAAAAGAAGAAAAGCTAGGTATGATTCTTACTTATTTGTTGGACTTCAGAAGCTGAGGTTTGAACATACACATCCAGTATTTTGAAATGGAAAAGAAATATAAAAACAGGCAGTACTGTTGCATCCTTTATGTGCTTCTAAAGGAAGCCTCCCTTTTTTCCTTTAAGGTGGACTAATATTCATACAACACTGTCTTGTGACAGTTCTTTGGAACCAGCAAACACGGGACTAGAAGGAATTGTGATTGGCTTAGCAGAGTGGATAGCAAGCCTGACCTCCCAGCAAAGACCTGAAGGGTTTGTCTCTGTCAGAGGTCACTGCTGAAATACATAGAAGCAGACAGTGACAAAGTAACTGTTTTCACGATAAAACCACCTATTTAAAAGTAGCAGATACACAGTCCAATAGTCAAAGAATAATGAAGAATGTGTGTGTGCACAGCATGGTTGAACAAAAATTGCTGAGTGTTGCAGCACTTCAATATATGTTACGTCTGTTTTAGTTAATAAGTTTTAGTCTGAATTTGCAACCCGGGAGTTGCATGCATCCTTTTTTCCCATTGAATAGAAATAGATGTGTTTTTCCTTTTCTGTATATGAACTGGATAAATCTGAGTCTCTTTCTTTTTTCTGCAATTTTGCTTTGTATTTGGCACAATAAAGATATAAATCCTGTAGTATGTTTTGAGAGTGCACAGAAATCTGAAGTATAAAGTGTCATTTCTCTGCATGCATTATTTATTATTTATTACTGAATTCATAACAACAGTACAGCAAAGCAATGTTACAGCAAAACGTGGTAATATATTGTGAGAATCGGGCTGTGTGTTCAGCTTCAGGGTGGACTAACGTGTTTATGCCTGTAGGTCAGTCCCTTGGTTAATATTTCCTTCCTTTATCCAAGGCATCACTGAAAGCCCAGGGCTTCAGGCTGCCAGGAGGATTTGCTGGGCGAGCTGAGTGGCCACGTGGTTTGTCTCTCCCCCTGCATCCCCCATGCTCAGTGTGTCTCTGCACACGCTGTTCGGTAAACAAACTTTGGAGAACCAGAGCAAGCTGGTTCAGAGCAGCCAGTTCATTCACACAGACCACTTGGAAAGTGATGCCTTTGCGCAGCCTTGACGTACGGGCTGAGGGAAGCAGAGAAGTTAGTATTTATGTTTTCATTAATGCTTTTTATAGCTGCGAGCCAGCTGTAGCTAGTTAACATTAGCCTAGGACATCTATTAGTGTGCAGACCTCTTACGCAGGATAAAGGGCTTCTGATGGAAACAGAGTTGTTACTCATGGTCCTCATGGCTGTGTGTTTACATGAAGGCTGTTTGTGCTGACATAGGATATATATTAGAACAGCATGCACCTTTTTAATGAACAGATTTTCCAGGATTCAAGAGGATTTTGTGTAAAAACTTCTAGTGTCAAAAATCTCAATGTTTTCATCTTTAAATGGCTTATTGCTTGTTTAAAAGCTATTATTTTGAAATAATGCTTTGTAGCTACACAGGTACAAGAAGTATTTTCTATTTAGTTTTTAGGATGAGTCGGGAATAAGCAGTATTGTTGCAAGTCTCGAACACACCAATTTGGACTGCTAAATTTTTTTGCTATGAATGATGTAAGTGGCTGGCAGTAGCACAGGATGGATTGGACCTAGGAGTTTGGCCCAGAGGAATTGATGGCTCAGCTATCCTTCTCTGGTTTCTCCCAGTTCTTGCTTTTTATTCCCGCTCCCCCCCCCCCCTTCTTCTGGAAGATCGTTAGTCAGATGGGTATTTAAAAATAAATAACAAAAGCAACTGCAAAACAGAGAATGAGGAAGACACAAGAAGTGCTGTTTTTAGAGCTCCTATGACAAGCACCATGGTCTCTGGTATTTGCGTCAATACAACACTTTCCTTTCCTGGTCAGTCAGTGTTCCCCAAACAACTCTGACAGCTAAGCTTGTCCAGGCAATGGCAGAGGCATCTAAAGAAGTAGGAAATTTTGTCTATCCTCTGCTTTGCATTTCTGTAGAGGGTGTGGAATGAGCTTATTGCTTTCTCACAGCGAATTTAGTCATTTTAATAGTTAAAGCTTTGGAATAGAACATTTCAGGACTGGCTTCCCTCTCAAGTTTTCTTCTCCTGCAGAAGATAGATTGCACTGAAGACCATTGTTGCGACTCCTCTTCTTTCCAGGTCTTTTGCCTCTGCTTGCAGTGTGGTTTACAGAGACTAGAGAAGATTCCTGAGCCATTGTAAAACAGTCTCAGCATGAATTTCCATTCCTGTGATCCTTCTAACAGTCCCACCAATTCTCACTGATGAACTCTTCAAGTGGAGGGGAATTCAAAAAGTTCATTGTAAAAAGCTTTAGTTTGCCTTGTTAAGCCTTGCCACCTCTTGAAAACATTGATTACATCAGCCATCATCATGTCAGAATTATACCTTTATGGTTCACAAAGAGAGGCTTTATAATGCTATTCTTTTTCATCTGTGCATCAGTATCTGTATGTGGAATTGCTTAGTAGCCCCACATGCCAATGTCAACTCACATGGTTGAACTTCTGTCTTGCCAAGACAAAAAATCAAGATTATCTCCCAAAATTGAATCACTTCTAATCTCCTTTTCAGATAAATTTCCTCCACCCATCCATTTAGGTACACCACCCTTAGTGATCCACTTGAAAAGAATGTGACAAGCTCTTGAAAGCCCTGTGAGACTGTGGAAGCACAGCTGTTGAATTATGTGGGTTCATTGCCTACAGCTGTACCCTCAAAATACAGGGTGGGAAAACTTCCATCAGTAGTATCTAGGCTTCCCTACAGGGTGTATTCTGTGATTTGGCCTGGTATTACCTTTCTAAATGTGGGTCAAGGCTCAGTTCATTCCAATTTCGAAGTCAGCTAGTCTTTTGAGGGCCGTAATAATAATTTCTTACTGAGGCAATGTCAAGCTTTGATATGCTCACGTTCTTCCTTTTAATGCAAACCAGCAAAATTGTGCTGGAATGTTTTGCACCATTTGGTAGATCTGCTGGAGGCTTTTGTTCATTGTGATCTGATAGAAAACGTTTTTGTTCATATTTACTCTTCTCCTAAATGCTTCATAAGCATTCTTTATTATGTACATGGAAATGACCTATGTGGTGTCGTCATGTGCTGGCCCTTGGGCTTGTTTTGTATTGACTGTTCTGCTATTCAGGGTCCTTTCTCATTTGTTCCTTGTGTTCTTGTGACTGAAACTAAAATCACTGTGCAAGAATTTAGCTGGAGGAATGTGGAGAATTGGGAAAAACAATTTTATCCAGCAGAGTTTTCCCACAAAGATGGCTGGGACAATCAGCATCATGCTGCTAGCTTTGGATATTGTGTATATCAATGCATCAGATACTGTATTACAGGACTGTGTAGCCTAAAAAGCAATGTCTTTCTCCTCCAAACATTCAGCAAAGGCATTTTTAGTGTTTTCTCAAAGTCCATGCTTCTGTGACATCTAATTTAATACAGCCAAATTTATCATAACCAGATCCTGCCTAACCAATCCTTTCCCTGAGTCAGTTGCCTGTTCTCTTTAATTTATGGATCTTGCTAGTTTTTCCAGCACACAAAGAACGTGTGTTTGGAGGTAAGGAGGCATTTTTCCTTGGCAGGGCACCTGGTTACAGCATGGATTTTCCTATTCCTGAAATGCTGTGATAATGTAGAATAGTACACAATTATGTCCTGCAATCAAAATCTTTTTGACCAAATCTGGCAGGAGTTTTTGCCTGATTTTTCTGATGGATTTTTCTGATGGCTTGGGGATGGTCTTTTTCTTGTGTGTTCAGTCCATAGCATCCTAATGAGGCATATGATATGTGGGAGGCATGGATTGGAAAGAGATAAAGCTGCAGTTTCTGTCATCAGGCAGTACTGGGTTGACAGCTACTAATTTTATCTAATCTATTTGCCTTATATCTTACTCCTTATGCCAAGTAATTGCCACAAAACTCCCTCCTCTTGGCCCCTTTGCAAAATAGCTTAATGCATCTTTTTTTTTTTTTTAATCTACATATCATGTTACTGTATGTCAGATGTCAGAAATAACCATGTCGCCTGCTTAAAAAAAAGAAAAGGGGATGGTTGTCTTGGGGTGCAGATGTACAGATGAAATGGATGCTGGAGAAGAGGGAGCTTTAAGGTGATACTGGAATTGGAGACCTTGTTGGTGTGGTTGGGAAAGCCATCCGTACACACTAAAATATTAATAAAGATAAGAAACCGCAGAAAAAATTAACACTGATATCTGTGGATTATTTACATGGCCTGTTGTTCTGCACACTTACACACACATATTTGTTTCATCCATCTGTTAAAATTTGCTAAAGCATGTGAGCAGTCTAGGCAAACTGCTGCGTATCTCATGCCTAGTCTGATGGGGCACGAACCTGATTAAGGTTTCTAGGTATTTCTGTGGTAATGGGCCTGTGTACCTTATGGCAGAACAGAGAAAAACACTGTCTGTTATTATTCATATGGTGCCACTTAACAATAACAGTTTTTCATTTCTATTTCTATTTGGAAATGCTGAGCTTCCAGACTAATCTGAATTGATGGTCTCTGCTAAAATGTAAATTACAGTATCTATGAACCAATTGCCACTTCATGTTAAGGACTGAAAACTATCAGATGGAAAAAGTTTTTCTATACCAGTGACTTTGACAGTCTCTTAATTATTCCTTTTTTCCCCTCAATTATCAGTGACGTTTAACTACATTTCCTCCACCAGTCAAGTCCCATTTTCTTAATCCCCCACATTTAAACTTTGAAAGCTCAGATGGTTTGTTCTCAGAAGTACCTCTTCTAGTGTATTTGAGCGTGTTCTTGCCATTAGTCAAACTCACAGGTTTTCTTCATCCTGTTGTGAAGAAAGTGTTGGCTGACCAGGCTTTTCTAAGTGGTGAAGGAGAAAGGAAGGTAAGAATGAAGGAGATCCCATACTGGACACTTTAGGTCAAGGATGAAAGTACAGAAAGGTATTGAAATCTTGGGAGAAGCTACAGGCAGTAAGTGAGAGTGATGGTCTTGTTGGTCAGCTTGCCATGGAAGTTGGCAGGATGATAATATGTGAGAGATATGCTGGGGTTAATTCTTTTAATGAGCAAGTGCTCAGTGACACTTCTAGTCCCAGCTCTTCTGGCTTGTGTCTGCTAAACTATCCAGTAAGGGAGTGGGCAAATAAAAAAGAAACCCAAAGCAAGCTCTTTTTATTATGAAATCATGACAATTTTGGTTTTCAACAGTAAAATTATTTTGTTATGCACATCTGAAGGAATTTTGTCTAGCTAAGGATTAGTGCCACAGAGTTGTCGAGTGATAGCTTGTCCAGTATTTTTCCCACTAAATGCTTTTTGAGTCACCTTCCATCTTCTGCTCTTGGTCAAGGGACTAAGGATTTTCTATTCATCTTCATAGCAGCAGCACTCAAATTGGGTATCACAGAGTTCCTGCCAACCCCGCCACTTCTGAGAGCAGGAGAGGGGGAAGACCACCGGCATGTGCTTGTGGAGGAGGCAGGGATGCCGATGCCACAGGGGAGTGGAATGGAGAGGATGGCAGCAGAGGCCAGGGCGGCCACAGGAACATGACCCTGTGGGAGACTGCTGCGCTCGTGGGGCTGGGTGTAGGCACAGGCAGAGAGCAGGAGGCCGGAAAACATGTGGCTCCTGCTGTTGCTGAATCTCATCCTGCCAAGTCTCCATGGAGGCCTCTAGTATGGGTTCAGTAGCTCCTGGCAGCCAAGGGCTCTCTACATTGCTCGTTTGTCCTCTGGCTAGAGCTTGCAAAGCCCAGCTCCATCAACAGCTTATCACGTGCTCTGCTCTTCTCCCTGAAGCTCTCCACTAGCACATGCCCTTTCTCCTTTCCCCTACTTTGTGCACTGCTTAACTTGTGAACTGCGATTTCAGAACACCCTACAGTTTGCTTGGCTTTTTACCATATGTCAGTGCACTCCCTTCCCAAAGAACTAAAAAAGCTATTATTTTTAAGACCTGACAATTAAGGTGATTATAAAATAGCTGGAAGGAGAATGAATTCAGGTTACATCACTGGGACCATGCAACATCTCAGCAAAGACTAGTTCGGCTCAAAACAAACTGTATTTGCAAGCATGTGTAGTGTTTGTGAGCTGGAAGCAACCCCTGCCTGTAGGTAGTCTGGTATTTTCCATTATGAAAAATTCTTGTGATCTTTTATTTGCAAAGCTGTTTCAACTCTATTGTTTGCTGTAGACTTTTGATGTTCAAAGGGGAATGCCCTCAAGGTGGGAAAATGCCTTGTTTCTTTTGGCAGCAGTGCAGCTGACTCTACCATGGAAACAGGTGGGATTGGAAAGGGAGAAGGGGGAGAGACATTAAGAGGTAGTTTCTCCTCCTCCAGCCCAAGAGGTTCATGCCACCCAAGGCAGGAATTATTTCAAGATGCGAGACAGAGAGCTGAGGCAAAGCTCTTTCCAAACCATCCTCCCAGTTAGGGCAATAGACCACACTGGTCCAGCTACCTCTGTAGGGGCATCACATGGTACTTTCCATATGTTTGAAGCAGCAGCTTGGGTAGCACTTACCTATAGCCTTACCCAGGGCTGACAGCTTTCCTTTTACCCAGCAGTGGGACCTACGTGTCCCCTAATTCAAAGGCTAACAGACTGTTCAAGCTACAGACCCTGCTAATACCAACTTTCTTTACCTGTATGTTGAGAAGCACAGGTGAAGAATACTCAAAGGAGATGTAATGCCAGATTTCCTACAGTGCAGAATATATATACTAAAACCCAAATGTGTCATCTGTTGATTTCAGAGTACTTAACCTTACCAACTTCAGATTCCTAATGCAGGAAGTTTTAGTAAGTTTTGTTTATATTTGCCTCATGGATTAAAAGACCCAAAACAACAATGTAGAGTGTGGGGGGTTTATTTGTATATTTATATGTATGAATGATACGTATAAACTGTGTGTGTATTCTTTCTAGACCCTTGTTTTCTCCCAGAGCAGCACAGCCTGTTGCAGTTCTGATTTTTGGATCAGGCTGCTCTTTCCATTTTCTGCTGTTTTGTCATCTATGGATTTCTGCTCTCACAGCACAAACTTGAGATTTCTGTACCAGTCAGTTTGCAGTCAGTATGCTATTTATGAATGGACTTCAAAGTCTTATCTTTCTCTCTGTCCTCAGTTCAGTATTATACAGTAGAAAGAGATGAATATTGCTAAATAGTTACTATTTGTTTGCAGAATTGATGTGGCATGTAAAACAAATAATTGCACATACAAATAGTACTAGTGCTCACAGCTATTTCTCTTGCATACGCAAATAAGGGATTTACACACTTGTAAGGTCATATTTTGCTTACATAAATGATCTTATCTTCTTGCACCTGGTGTAGCATGGTATTCCAAACATTGTGGTGAACATAAAAATGTCAGCACTATATACAAATTATTTTGGCATATAGCATGCAATATATACCACTTGCAGAGCATGTGGAATAGGGCAGTACAGTGATGAGAATTTTATTCAGGAATTTGTAGTTCTTCTGATTGTTTCATGTTTAAAGCAGTTTGTTCATTCTGGATAAATAAAAGTTTTCTCTGAACAAATGATCTCAGCTGGGCTAAGGAGCTGCTTCTCTGAAAGCACGTGAGAGATTAAAAAGAACCTAAAAAAGTAGCATTGGAGGAACAAGGAGAATCCAGGGATGTTGGGCAACGTGGGACCACTTTTTGAGGAGTTCTGCTAAGAACAGAAACACTGCAGCAGTCATTGACACTCTTCCAACAGGCAAGAGCAGAATACATTGTGCAGAGGGTGGGCATGGGACCAGCATGTCCTATTTGCTCTGTGTCGAAAAGGTGTAGAAGACTCTCTAGTTCTTGGATCTGGTGCAGGAAAATAAATCCCTGAATGTGTTAATCTGTGGGAGTAGAAAAAGGAGGAGGAGAAGGAGATGTGGGAAAAGAAGAGGAGGAGGTGAACATTCTTTTTTTATTATTATTGTAGTTTTAAAGGTGTGCCTAGGATTAATTAATGGGGATTGGGTTAAGTGGTAATTGAGTAACAATTTATTAATCGGATAAACATTAATTCTGACCAGATAATGAGGGAGAGTAGGAGAAACTATGTGTTTAAACAAGCGTGGTTTTGGTTGAGAGCTGTCTGTTACTTAGGCAGGCTGGAGGGAGGGGGCTGCTGGACATTGTGGTTTTGCTTTGTTTGTCAAGGAATCGTTCAGTCCCCAGTTTAGCCATTTTTCATGGTGGATTGACCCCGGATTTGACCTCGATTTCTTTTTGTCCCCTCATCTGCTCTCGCAGAGGTTGCTCATGTCTGTGGGTTGCTGGGATTTCCCCACTTTAAAAACACATCTGTCTGTGTTACTCTCTTAAGTTGATACAAAACCACTGGCCAAGAGTGAGTAATTCTTTCAGTTACTTTCTATGAGTAACTGAAGAAACCCTCTTTTGAGTAAAAGAACTTAAAGCTTATATTGGTGTGTTATGAGAGGAGGGAAAGGTGAAGTGACCCCTGTGTGAACATACTTTCCTCTTAATAGAAAAAAACAACAAACTCTTCATCATGTAGGGCTTTTTAAGTCTTGATTACATCATCAGGGTCTTTTTACTGTCTTCATCTTTCCACTTCTTGTAGTTCTGCTAATAATTCTTGAGGTTACTGATAGAGTGACAAAATATAAGAATTGAGATGATTGCATTAAGGATATACTAAAAAAACCACCTTATGATCCAGGTTTTCCTGTTGTAAAAATTTATAACTTGCTTTAAACCAGCATAATGATAGTAATATTAAACATTTCTGATGGTATTGAAAACTAGGAAATGTTTTAAATAGGTTAAGAAAAATTTCAGCTTGCCATTAGCTTGATGGTATAGTCTTAAGGTTGGCTATTTAATAGATTAGGTAAGAAACTGAGGAAAGATATTGCTGTTTGAAGGCTTGAAGTAATGATTCATTTGACGCTTTACATAAATAAGGAATTTTTAACTATGATACATTTATTTAGGTCTAGGTTATTATTTATGAGTTGCTTGACATTCCGAAAACCAGGGAACAAAAGACTCCTTATACATAATTTTAAAAGGTGTGGCAATGAGGTAGGATTATCTGTTTCACTGCGTCATAATATCTTGCTGTTTTGTTAGGGCATTTTAGCCTTTTATTGTTTCCTAGAAGAAATACAGTAAGCCACATACAAATAAGCTTTTCATTTTTAAAAAAAAGACTTAATTTTGGCTGTATTTTAGATATATTAGGCACCAGTTGACTGAGTTCTGAAATCTCCAATAAACTGAAGTGGAATGCAGTATTTTATCATTCATCAGTAAGACGCTGCAATTACTGCACCAACTTTTTTGAACAAATATGTTTAATGTTTGAAGACACATGACTAATAAATACTCCCAGTTTCCCTGAGAAACAGGCAACAGAAACAGGACTAGTGGAACAGTCAAGCAAGTATGGTGTGAGGCTTTATGGTATGGTACTTGAGGCTTTATGATACGGTACTCGAGGCTTTTTGAGAAGGATCAGTCATTTAGCATAGCTCAGTTCCCAGGAAAAGGTAGTTTATTTTCCTCCTGTCGGTTCTGGTTTTGAATTGTTTTGTGCACTCCTCAAAGGCCAAGCTGTATGACATCTTTACATATGGTTGCGGTGGCACACAGTGCTGTGAAACTAATTCTGCCATATATTTCTTGTCTGTTCTTTGGGAAAGTTACATCTTTGGCATATTGTTCCAGCGGACATCTGAGGAGCAAAATTTGCTTTATTGTTACAGACTTTTCTTTTTCAGGTAGGACACCATCATGGTGGTACCACAAAGAGAAATCTTCTAGATATTTGCCTAACATTTCAGGAAAACATATACCTAGGTTTTGCTATACTGATGGTGCCCCAGGATTATTTTTGAGCTACATTGGGGAGTTTATAGGAAATTGCATCAAATCATGGAAGTACTAATGAAACGTTGGTTCTGCCATAATCATGATAAAATTCAGAAAAGCTGCCTCGTCTTTGCAGCCTGACTGGAAGGAGCTACCAGCTTGCTTTCAGAGGTTTGCCCCTTTTGCGCAAACTCTTTTGACTTCAGTCTTGACAAGCAGAGAGGGATCAGGAGGGGAGCACCCTTCCTACAGTGGAGGAGAAGCCTTCTTGAGGAGCCAGAGAAGAGTAGCTTTGGAAATTACTTGCTGCTGGGGAAAGCAATGTACTCTCTGGTGTACCCTTGTGCTCCTATGTTCAGGAACTGCTCCTGGGTTAACTGCACGTTTGCAATAGGTCTGTTTCATGGGGGTCTTACCCTACGGTTGTGGATATCAGGAAGTGTAGATGATGCAGGTTTTATCCTGGAATAATAATGTGAAAGCCATTAATTTAGTGATAATGCAATCCATCTGCATGCTCAGGAAAGCAGGACATGGCATTCGGTCTGTCTTAGCTCAGGAGCCGTTTGGCATGCATAATTTTGTAGGTATAAGGAAGAGGAGGAGGTAAGCTTATATTTTCTTTAGTAATTAAAAAACACATAAGGTTTAAAGTGCAGAAGGGGTGGTGTGCATGTATTTGAATTTTCTATAAAGAAGGTTTGCATCTTTCTTTGGTCAGAGGAGGAAGAGAGCTTTGATATCCATGATCCACATACAGTCAGGCCAGTGTGTTCCTGCTTGTAGAGTTAAAGTAGGGTTCTGCTTTCTGTACACACTGATCAAAACACATCTGATGGATGTTCTTAGGTGTGTGTTCCTGTAGATTTCTCAAACTTAACTTAGACAGATGAGCTACAGTGCCGAGGGCTAAAGCCAGGAGAAAAACTTGTATTCTGCCTTTTGTTACAACAAAGGCCTCAGATCCATCTGCAGGATCACTTCTTTCACCAAGGTGAATAAACTGTGGGGTTTATTTGTTTAAAATTCTGAAATCTTCTGCAAGCAGAGCATGTTTCATATTTAGAGAGATAATCTGCAGATGGGCTTCATCTTTGGATTAAGAGCATTTAAAACATTGTGTCATAAACTGAATTGCAACAAACAGCTTTCAAAGGCTACTGGAGTTCAGTAAGAGGTTTGGGAAGTGACCAGTAGTTATGTATTACATCAGGTGTTGTAATAAGTATCGTTACCCTTGTAAGTATTTTCACTTCCTCTGTAATACTAAATCTAAGTGCAAGTGTACGTAGGACCCAAATAATTACTATTATCTCCATATGATGGAGCAGCCTATTTGGTATGCATATACACATATGGATAATGCTGCCCCTATCTGAAAATAAACATAGTATGAGTTTGTGAAGGATAAACGGTGGAAGGAAGATTAGTCTCCCAATAAGAAAAGTTCCAAGTGCCTGTCAGAAAGGAGTATAGATGCCTCATTTGCATTGCTGAATTTTGATAGTTAAAGACCAGCTTTAGCATTGTGTGCAGGGGTTGTTTTTGTTTTTATTTGCCTGCTACCTTTGTGAAAGGAAATATTTAATAATATTTTCCCATAAATGTTTACCCGTAGCTCTCCTGAATTAAGAATGTCTCACTCTACAGGAATGTGAACTAAAACCCAAATAAAGCTTGTAGGCTTCATAACACAGTCATTCGTGCCAATGCTCTGGCCTATGCTTAGTGATGACCTAGAGTCTGAAAATTTATATCCATTTAGTTCCCTAAAAACAGCAAACATGGTTTTTTTTCTTTTTTCCCTTTTTTAAATCAGCAAGAAAGATGTTGCAGGTTTTTTCACTACCTCCTGATTGTAAAATGCTCAAATAGGTAGTATTTTGCTTATTATGAAAAAACAAAAATTCAGCTGTCGGTAATTCTTGCAAGTATGAGGTGATAAACTAAAGGAAATGATGTTTGCAGTAGTCTCACTTACAGGCTGATCTGCTTCAGTCTGCGAAAAGGAAACACTGAAGTTAATATGTCCATTTGAACACAATAATTTTTCACCCTAGTATGTTTCAACAGTTGCAGATACCACTAGAGGATTTTTTTAAAACAACTTTTTAGTAAAATTGATTTATAAATAAAATAGAAGGTCCGTAAAGCAGACCATTAAATGGCATCCACATTTGAAGTTTTAGGTAAGTTGAACAAATTCAGTAAACTGTACAGAAGATACATCAGGAGAAATATGAGTCAGAAGAATAGTGGCTGGCACTTGCACACAAATTGAAACTTGAGTTCGAAAGCCTGAACTTCACTTTTGATGACTGTTTTAAATCTTAAGTGTTAGTGAGCTAATTCTGTTAGGGGAAATTAGGTTATGTGTTTGTGTGGTTTTGTAGTGTATGGCTGTAAATGCACATTGACACACTGAAAAAACTGAATGGACTTTAAAACACATAAAAAAGTAAACTTTTCATAGGGTGTTTAACATGTTTTCCATTAAACTGACTTTCTGTGTTTTTGAGGTGTTTCTGCTGTTCCTTTTAAGTGGCTTACATTTTTAAATTGGTCTGTCTCTTCTGCAGTTATAAAATTAAACAGTGATATTGTGTCTAATGTTACGTTATACAGTATCATCTATGCAAATATTTTGTGTAAAATTATTCCGTCAAGGTGGGGGGATTTCTCTCTCTCTCTCTCTCTCTCTGTTTAAAATCAGTCTGACTCCATGTCCATCTCTCCACCTCTCCTCACCCTGGTGAGCTGTCTTGTCACCACTACGTGCCAGGGTGCCCATTCAGTTGAGCTGGAACAGTTGTTTGTGGTGCTAATGCAGCAAACTGATGCAGAAGAAAAATAGAATCATAGACACATGGAGTGGTTTCAGTTGGAAGGGGCCTTTAAAGGTCATCTAGTCCAACACCGCCCTGCCATGGGCAGGAACACCTTCCACTAGACCAGGTTGCTCAGAGCCCCATTCGACCTGACCTTAAATGTTTTCAGGGATGGGGCATCTACTGCCTCACTGGACAACCTCTTCCTCTTCCAGTGTTTCACCACCCTCATTGTAACAAATTTCTGCCTTGTATCTAGTCTGAATCTGCCCTCTTTTAGTTTAAAACCATTACCCTTTGTCCTATCACAACAGGCCCTATTAGAAAGTCTGTCCCCATCTTTCTTGTAAACCCCCTTTAAGTTTTGGAAGGCCATGACAAGGTCTTCCTGGAACCTTCTCTTTTCCAGGCTGAACAACCCCAACTCTCTCAGTCTGTCCTCACAGAGGAGGTGCTCCAGCCCTCTGATCATTCTTGTGGCCCTCCTCTGCACCTGCTCCAACAGTTCCATGTCTTTCCTGTACTGAGGACTCCAGAGCTGGATGTAATACTCCAGGTAAATTACTTTTGCATCTGAGGTTTGTTTGTTAAAGCCAGTTCCCTGATCTGATTTCTCATGCTGCCTCAACCTGTTTTGTCATCACAGTTAGGAAGGAGGAGTGGGGACAGTGTACTACAGCTTAGGAGCGGGGCATCAGTTGTGTAGGGCAGATACACTTTCATCTGGTGCCTCCACTGAATACTTCCTGACATGAAACTGGTTTTAGTTTGTGGATGTTAGATTTGTGGAATTTTTAGTTTGTGGATGCTAAATGTTTATGCCGCCTGACAAATAGTATTTTCAGTCTGCAGGTTTGATATGGAGATATATATGCATGGATGTGCATTTGTATCTATATTTGCATATGGAAAAAATGTTTAGTTTAAAATTCTGTTGTTCTTGCAGAGCATGAAAAATACAGAGTTTTATGATTTGGCAGAAAAATCCTTCAGTGGACATGATTTGAAGTCATAGTTAAGAAGATAATGCTATACAGATAACAAAAATGATCTTGAAATCTGCAGAGTGCTCAAATGCATGTCGTGAGAAGCTGGACAGTTTCCTAGCTGAATCTAGTCATTAAAAAGTTTAGTTTGTGGGGAAGTGTAGGTGGAGAAGTTAATATTTCTTTCATTACTCAACTAGAAATTTGAAAACAATGTAAGAAGTTTCCTGTGTCCTGAGATTGCCTTTGTTAAATTTCAGTCCAGAACGCCTTTTCATATGACAAATCTTATACAAAGCACGTTGAACATGGAAAGTAATTTTGTCTGTTTCTAGGCAGACCAAGTATTCTGACTCTGAGCATTGCAAATTCTAATTTCTGTTTTCTTTGAGCAGTTTTACTTAGATTAATACAGTCTTGTGTCATCAGAGATAGTAGATGTCTTTATTTCTTTTCACATGGCATTCTTCTGTGTCTTACCCACACCCTGCAGACTGGTCTGGGTCACAGATTATTGTATTTTGATTTGATTATACAGAGGTGTTGGAAAGGACTTGGAAAACAGTGGAAAGGCATTCCTTGCCTTCTCCTGCTGGCATAGTTGCATCTCAGTAAAACTTCTGACTAAAACCTGTTGATACACAAAGCTTGAATGGAAGTTTCTCACTGGACATTAAAATGCTGCTGCAGTGCTGAAATATAATATTCTTGCTGTCTGGGAGCATCACTTTGTAAGCAAGCACAGACTCTAAGTCATTTTTGTGCGGTAGGTGAATACGTGGTACTTTATCTCTGCCTAATGTAGGCTTCAGATAAATTATTTTGAAGTCTCCGTTTACGTGATGTAAGTTACATGAGCATTGGAACTGTAAGGGTTATTTCTGTAGTGGAATCATTTCTTTACCTGTATACCAACATACTAAGTAAGGAAAGCATGAAGCTTGCTGTGATGAATTCTGGAGAGATTGCTGATGCTCTGCTGGCAACGCACAGCTTTGTTGACTACCCAGTAACCATTCTTGTATAATTTTTATGAACCACAATTTACCATTTCTCATTTTTCCAGCTAGGTTGTACACTTGTAAAACTAAGTGATGAGATACTTTAAATATATGCCAAATGATTTCTAGCAGATTTTACTTTGGGTATTCAAAGTATCAAAGGAAATCTTCCATGTCTTCAGGGATTTTATGGCCACTGGAGGAGAAATAAATAGGTAAAGAACATATCTTAAGATTCTGATGTAAATACAGTCTATTTAAATATTAATTACTCCTCCAAAATTGTGTAGCCTGGTCCCTTTTTGCACAGTGAACAGGACAAATTAAGTATAGTCTATTGATGCTTCAGTTGTTTTCCAATTTAATGTTACTCAAGTCAACCTGCAGGTAAGATAACTAGAAAGGACATAAAATCCAGAGGATACATTGTCCCTGAGTCCACTGTGATACTGAAATCATGCAGCCCATTCCAAAACAGCAAATACCCAAAGTCTGAACCACTTCATAACTCAATGCAGTGGTCAGGCGTAGTCCATCTTCTCTGACAACTTTAATAAACTGAGTCAGTAGAACAAGAAGATCAGTGTGGTAATTATCATAATTTAACAGTTATAGCAGTAGTTTACATTTGTGTGTTTCTAAACCTGAATAAGTAACACCTTCTAAGCGTTGTTGAAGTAGATGAATTGTCTCTGTTGTTCTTCAGGTAAGCAAAAATACAGGTGGTGAGGACAGTGCTTTTCCCAAGTGTGTGTCCTTCCAGGCCAGCATCAGCACCCTCTATCTAGGTGTTGAAGTAGTTGTTTGGAAATGATGAACTGTTCCTATGACCTCATTTTGGAATAACTGCACACAATGTTTCTTTCTGGCACCTGACAGCTGCTTGCTTTCTTGCCAAAGTCTATAAGCACTGACATCAAAGAAGTTAACCAGAGTCCAAAGACAAATCTGTATTGATGCCTTAAGATTTCTGTTACTCTGTTGCTGATTTGTGCATGTAAAACAGAAATAACTTCTGTTCATTTTTGGGTTCTTTTCCTATGCTGCTCACTGTTGTTCTTTTGTTAACTTGAGTGTTTTAGCTAGAAAACAATATTTCCCACTAGGGAAATATAACTGTCTTCCAGAAAATGTTGTTCTTGCCACTTCATCAATTGGATGTTGTTCATATAGCTGTATTTACAAAGTTGATTTTTCCCAGCTCCTACCACTTAATAACAATTTAATAATAATTTTAAAATAGAATATAAAATATACAGCATCGTTTATATAAGGGCTGTAATGC
The DNA here is from genome assembly GCF_023634085.1 of Falco cherrug. Classification (NCBI taxonomy): domain Eukaryota; kingdom Metazoa; phylum Chordata; class Aves; order Falconiformes; family Falconidae; genus Falco; species Falco cherrug. Next base: position 51,679,942 of record NC_073699.1, on the reverse strand, counting down.
ATTAGCATCCTACCTGTAGGATTAAAACAAGTGTCCACACAGTGAAATGAAAAAATGTTGAATACTGGGAATCTTTCGTTAGTACCTAATATTGAAATTTGGGGTCAGTATGTATACAAAGGTCTGTATATGGAACAGTGAAAAACACACGTAGTACAGCAGATTGGGGAAAATGGGGAAGTGGATGGGGCAAGACAGAGTTATGAATTCAAGTTAAACACCTGTAGGATGAAATCAGATGTTCTTTTGGTATCTCATCCCAAATCAGATGATATCACATTTATGTGCCTTACAAGAACATATTTTTTTATCTGTTTTTATAGTATGGAATATCCCTTTAGTCAGCTAGGGTAGCTGATCCCTCCAAACTTGTTGTGCATCCCCACCCTACTTGCTGGTTGGTGGTGTGAGAAGCAGAAAAGGCCTTGACTCTATGTAACCACTGCACAGCAATGCCTGAATTATCAACACCATTTCCAGCACAAATCCAAAACATAGCCCCACACTAGCTACTATGAAGAAAACTAACTGTATTCCAGCCAAAATCAGCACATTCTGCACTCCTTATTCCATACCATTTACATCATGCTCAAGTCCCATGCTATCCAATACATCCTCATTAACCCCCACCCTCAGCCCCATCCTTTGATACGATACACAGATATAATTCCCTTAGTCTATGGACCACCCCTATAAAACGTCTTTAAAATGTCCACAAATGTCATCGAGTTCATTTAGTCCATGACTTTGGGCTCCATCTGTTATGGTGGTCACTGAGGACAGGAGAGGTGGTGTGGTGCATGGAGTTACTGGGGACCAAAGCCAGCTCAGGTCATGTCACTGCTGCATTTGCTCTGCTTCTTGTAAGGCTTGTCCTCCATTGGTTCAGGTTGTTCCTGCTACACTTATTTCTGTAACATGCAACTCAAATCTTGGGTTACAATAATTTAAAGGTATTTCCATTACAATCCTCAGCCCTGGTCGCTTTGGACCAGCCCATAGGGTTTAACATTTCAATGAACTCCTCCTCTTGCCCCTGATCCAGTTTGGACTTATCCACAGACTGCAGTCCCTTAGGGATGCATCTGCTCCAAGCGGAGCCTTATCTGTGAGCGACAGTCTCTCCAGGGCTGCGCCTGCTGCGGCATAGACTCATCCGCAGCCACAGTCGCTTTGAGGTGCACCTGTTCCAGCGTGGCCTTATCCATGGGCCGCAATGCCTTCAGAGGTACACCTGCTCCAGCGTGGCCTTCGCCACAGCCACAGTCCCTTCAGAAGTAAACTGGCTCCAACATGGCCTTACCCAAGGCTGCAGTCCCTCCAGGGCTGTACCTGCTCTGTCAGGGGCTTATCCATGGCCACACGCTTTGAGGTGCTCCAGCATGACCTCAGGCACAGCCAGCGATGCTTCAAGGTGTACCTGCTGCAGCGTGAACTTATCCACAGATGCTCTGGGGTGTACTTTCTCCAGCATGGACTTATCCTTGGGCCACAGTCCTTTCAGAGGCATTCCTGCTGAGCAGAAACGTAACCACGGTCACAGACGCTTTGAGATGTACCTGCTCTGGCCTGGACTTATTCAAGGCCACAGATGCCTTGGGGTGTCCTGCTCCTACATAGACTCATCTGCAGGTGACAGTCCCTTTGACTGGAGTTCACACCGGTGTTCCAGCCTGTCCGGTACAGTGGCAGCAGTGATGCCCTGGCCACCTGCCGGCCCAGGCCCGTCACCACGGCTGTTATCAAAGCGTTCCCAGGCACAGCAGAGTCAGGTGATAAGCAGGATGGCAGTACAGCAAGTAGTGAAACCAAAAAGCAGCTACTAACGAGCACTAGACTCTAAAATACAGTAAGGCAAGCAAGCCCCATGGCAAGCACAGGAGCCTGCCAATTAATAGCTAAACAGCAATTGACAGCTGATCTGTTATTCGATCTAGCACATTCCAATCAGATTTGTTGTTATCTTGAACCCTTTGAGCCCCATGTTGGGTGCCAAAAAGGACTGTCATGGTTTAAGCCCAGCTGGCAACTAAACCCCCCACAGCCGCTCGCTCACTCCCCCTTGGTGGGATGGGGAAGAGAATCGGAAGAGTAAATGTGAGAAAACTCGTGGGTTGAGATAAAGACAGTTTTAACAGCAAAAGCTGCACGCGCAAGCAAAGCAAACCAAGGAATTCATTCACCGCTTCCCACTGTCAGGCAGGTGCTCAGCCACCTCCAGGAAAGCCGGGCTCCATCCCGTGTAACCGTTACTTGGGAAGACAAACACTGTGATGCTGAACGTGTTCATTGTTCCCCACCACCACCACCCTTCATTCTTCCTCCCGCAGCTTTACATGCTGAGCATGGTGCTATATGGTCTGGGACATCCCTCTGGCCAGTTGGGGTCAGCTGTCCCGGCTGTGTCCCCTCCCAGCTCCTGGTGCCCCCCCAGGCTGCTCGCTGGGGTGGGGTGAGAGGCAGCACAGGCCCTAATTGTGTAAGCACACATATGTTCAAATGCGTTTCTACAGCTGTTGTGAGAGGAGATGGGCATAAGTGTATCTATTGCATTTCCATCTCTCACTGTTCAGCACTGCTTCTACTTACAGGCATACTGGATAATTATTCTTCAGTACGCTGGATGTTTTGTCAAAACAAAACCTTGAAAATTAATGAATAGTTACTGCATTACCATTTTAAAAAGTATTTCTAGGAAAAATGGTTGGGAATTTTTCAAAGAAATAATTTTCTGTCAGATCATCTTGTAAAATGAAAACTTCTTACGAAAAGCTTGTAGAAGCAATTAAAAAATTGTGAAATTGCTGAAATGCTATGTTTTGAAACAATGCCATTTTCTTACTCTGAAACCACTTGTTTAGAAATTCCATTTCAGTTATGATTTTTTAACTTCATTTTTTTAAATTGGTAAAACAAAATGCTTAGATTGATCCAAGTGGGATACACTTACTGGGTTTTCATTTATTGCATTTTTATCTTGTTAATATGTTTTCACACTTCTTGCAGTGGTGGAAGTTAGGAAACGTGTTTGAGAAATGGCTGGTCAGAAAGCACATTTATTAAAAATGTAGGCATTTTGTCTCCTGTTCTTGAGAATATTGTTTGGAGCCTTTGTCTATTTTGTTTTAGCATATTCCCGTGTTTTAAATTTAGGCTGGTTTTATGCTTCACCTTAGGAGTACGTGAGTTACGTAGTACCGCATGATCCAAAATCAAGGGTGTCTGGCCCTACCTGGCAGTAAAGAGAATACCATGAACAGTGTGTCCCATGTCAACAGACAGTGCATGAAAATGTGGCCTACATTTATGTAAAATATCATTTTTACATGCTGGTGGTTCTCTGTGTCATATAACACATGTCCAGTAGGAAAGAACCCCCTTAAAGCAACCTTCAAACTTCCTTCTGATGGATTCAAAATGCTTTGTTCTGGAGATGGGGTGAAGCCAGGCTGAAGGAGCAGCCTGGTTTGAGACCCCTCGATGGAAAGAGGTCCTGCTCAGTGGAGAGCCTGAGAGGGAAAAATGCAACTGTTACGATGCCGGCAGTACTCTGAAAATACAGGTACTAGTCCTGTTGCCTGTGGTTAAGAAGGATAAGGAAAGCAAGTGATGTTTAAACACCAAGGCTTTGATCTGGCTTTGTGACACTGATGCTCCCGTGAGGATCAGGGCTTGTATGGTATATCAGAATCTCTTACAGGCATATAGAAGAATTCCTTCCTGTCCTAATGTGTCCTCAGTGCAGTAAGCAAACTCTCAATTAGAGAAGGAATGTGTGACAGGAAAAAGAGGAGGAGACAACAAGTGTGACCATACAGAATACTATCAACAGGAAACTGCATGTTCTAAAGACAAAAGGTATCTTGTTATCTTGGCTGTGATGTTACATCTCCTGCTGGCTTGCAATGGGTGACAGCTCAGGAAAATCCAAACGTTTAGCTGTGCCTCTCCCTTCAAGTCTGTGCTGAATCACATCAGAGGCTGTAACACCAGTGTGGTGGTAGGAGAACAATGTGCTATTGTTGATATTCTTTTGGATAAGACACAAACCCAGAATCTTAACCACAGAATATTAAATCACCTCTTTTGGCATGAATAGATAGGTTTACTAAGGGCCCTAATCCAGTTCTAATTTACATTGTTATCTTTTGTCTCTCTAAACTCTTCCTGTTGTTTAGATTAGATTTGGTCCACTTTTTTTTCTTTCCATTGGAATATAAATAATGAGAACAGACTATGCTGCACTGATATTTGAACAAATTCATACTTTCAGGACTGTTTTCTCTTTATAGGGGAAGGGAAAATCAGAATCAAGTATAATACACGTGTGGTTTCTCAGTATTTGAGCAGGGTTGTTTTATGAAATCCAGTGTAATGACCGATTATGTCATTACAATAAAGTAGTATTCCACATGTATGAGATCTAAAATAAAGGCTGTCATCTGCACAGGGTAATTATGATTAAGGTGCTGTAGTAGAGATTTTCTTTCTTTTAGGACACTTCCTACTAGCACACATAATATTTGAAATCTTCTATATGCATCCAAAGGTGACCAAAGTGATGAAAGAAGTGAGAGATCCATGCATCTCTATGCATGTTTTAAAACTACCCAATTAAATGGGAAAAAAAAATCAGAATCTGGCAGATTTAAGATTCTTTTTTATGTTCTGTGTGCTATGTTCCAAGTTCTTATCCTGCTAAAAATGATTCCTTGAAACTATAGGAAACTGTAAGTGTGATATTTATAAAATTACTTCAGTGTTTCATCCTTGGTTGGTGTTCAGTTTAGATAGTTTTAAAAGCGAAACATGGAATTTGCATGAAGGATTGAATGAAATCAAGGTGGAGGAATGTTACTGATGCTGCCCAGGTATTTTCTCTGCCTGCTGTATGGCATGAAATGCAGCTCATTGAAATCAATGGAAAGATGTTAGTTTGAGTGAGGTCTGGGTAATGCCCCAAACCTACTGCTTATTTATAAAGCTTTGTTTGACCTGTAACAGAAAATAAGATTTCCTATTTTGAAAAGTTCAAATGGAAGCTTAAAAGGGTAGCAAAACTTCATTTTTTATTCTCGGATTGGAAAACTACTGTCATCTGCACTTTAACCGTTGCTTGTTGTGTCCATAATTCCTGATATAAAAAATCCAAATGTGTCTGGGGAAAGGGCTCCATCAGTAATGCTTGTAGGTCCTCCATGGGGTTATACCAGTGTTGCCACAGACCGGCATTTCCCCTGCTAATCTCAAACTACCAGAGATATGGAGAACAGCAAGGTGTAAGAAAGGAAGTGGAAAAGAGGTCGTATCGGAGAGCATTTCCTCCTGATCTTTGTTTTCTTCACCTTCCACATTTTTTTCCTGCTGTTGCTTCATCTCCTAATGGTCTCCAGTTGATTCACCTCTCATCTGCATTCCTCTCAGTAGATATATTCTCTCCTGAAGTAGGGCGTGATGGTGGCCAGCCACCACGGGCTCAAAACTTGGGGAGCCAAAGGGAATCCTCTTTTGCACATAGATTACAACTGCACCCTAACCAATTTAGGTTTATTGCTTTCTTCTCCTACTCCAGGAGTTCCTCCAACAAGCAAAGACCATAGCAGCACCACATTCTTCTCTGGCTTCCTGAGAGAGAGGTTTTACCGAGGTATATTGCTGCTTCCCTGCAATACTGCAGCTAATAACTGCTCTGCTCAGAGCTGCGGCACCTCGGCATAGGCTGGGTCCTTCACAGATAGTGCTGGGGGCTGTCCCTTAATCTGGGGACAAATTTGGCTGGCCAAACCCATGATCATAAGAGAGCAACCATGCTTTTCTGTGCAGGTGCAGCACTGGGAGGGGGTTAAATGACAGGGTGCGCCTTGGAGCAAGATGAAGTGTTCAACAGCGGTCCTGTCCTACCAATACCTGCTCTTCCAGTCTTGGCTGGAGGCCCCTGCGGACTAAGTGGTGGACAAGCGGAGCGGGCGGATAGTCCTGAGGCTGCTCCTCTGGGGTTCTGGCCCCTGCAGCTGATAGCTGCCTCCCCAGCCTGGCTTGTGCACTAGGAAATAACGCTGCTTTGTCGCATTAGAGTTCATCAGAGGGATGTCAATCCAGCAGCTGCTGCAAAAGATTTTTTAAAAAATGCAAAACAAAGTAAGATCTCAAGGGGGGGGGGAAGCAGAAACAATATAAAGGTTTTACGTGTAAAATACATAAAAATATAATATCTGAAAATCAGACTTTCACTTGCAGACCTGATTTTACATTTTTGCACTTGATGACATCGGTTGCACAGAAAGCCCTGAATCTTAAAGCCTGCAAAATGAGTAAAAATAAGACAGGGAAATATTTTCCTTCTCTTTCTGTCTTGCAAATCATGTATTTTTATGATTATAAATAGCTAAATCAACAAACTTTTACTGACTGGGGATGTTAAGCACACTTTTGTTGTTGACTTACAGGACTATTTAAACTCTTGAGTGCTAAAAATTAGAATTCCCTTTGGAAAAGCTTGTAGTTTTCAGTGGGCTGGGTTGGAGTCCTCAGTAAGAAGCAGTTAATAGGTAGACTGTGGTGACTCCAGCAAAACAAGATAATCAATTCCATCTGCTTTTCTAATTAATCACCCTTAATATTGGAAGTCAGGGACATCACAAATGTGCTCAGTAAGCATATATTTTGCAAAGGAGGATAACAGTTCCTTACCTCAGTGGCAGTCAATTTGTCTGACACCTCGCTTTTCACCTCTCAGAGAAATCCTGGGAGCAGCCACCCCCTGCTCCCCATGGCTGAGCTGCACTGCCCCAGCCCCCTGTACTCTGACTGCAAGGGCACCATGCATCCTGATTTTTTGTTGTTGTTGTTGTTTTAACCAGTTTTGCTTGTTCTTCTCAGAAAAGGAATAGTTAAAAGGAATGAAGAGAACGCTCTGTTTGGGACTTCAGTTTTCCAAAATAAAATATGTGAGGGAAAGGTTTCATTCAATTTTGGCATCGCTTTGTTAGGTCAGTTTAAGCCAAGACAGACTGTTATTCCACACTGTTTGCTGATAGTAGAAAGTTTACATATCGAAGTGTATTTTTTTTCTTGAAGGAAGAGAAAATCGGCACGAATTTAGGGGACAGCTCTCTTACTTGCTTTGCAGGAGAGATTGTTCTGTTAACAACTCATCAAGAAAGAAAGGGGGAAAAAAAAAAAGATAAACAGGATTAACTGTTTACTTTAAGTGAGCCGAAGTCTGGTTGTTTTTCCGAAGAAGAACACAATGTACTGTTGTATCTGGTTTCCAGAGTGGTGTTTATCATAATTCCTCCTGCGGTGGTTGGTAGAGTGCTGGGAAGGCTCTCCGCCCACTCACAGCTCGCTCCCTTTCCCTCTCCCATTGAGGCCTCTGGCCAGGACTGTGAGATGGAGCGAGCTGTCCTGTGTGATCTTTACTGCCTGACATGAGCTGACATTGACCCAGAATAAAATAACAGGGGCCGTTTCCTAGAACTCTCGGTGGACTGCTGAGAATTGCTACCATAACTCTTGTAAACACGCGACACACACACACAAACACACTCCCTCTCCCTCATTTAGAAACACACCTAGGAAAGGCAGCCACGAAAGCAGAGTGAAGAAAAACAGCTGAGTGAAAAACAGAAACGGCAGACCCTGTGAGAAAGGGTGGAAAATTGCCTTTCTGCTGGGGAAGGAGCCCCAGCAAAATTTCACTTCTGCTTTTCTTCTTTACTCTTTCTTCTGCCCTTTATTTTGATGAATATTATATTTTTCTGCTGGTTCGGTGGGATGTTGTGGCATTGAAACAGGAGAATGTCTTACTGCATACAGGCACAGCTCTGTGAGAAGTCCTGCAGTGTTCCTGTATTTCATTTGCCTTTCACGTGCACTGGGGAGATACCTGTGCAATGGTACACTACCAGGAATGTGTTTTAGGATGTTCTGTGCCTGCTGAAATGGGCAGGGTTTTTTTAATACTCACTTCATGTTGATGTTGGTGTTGGTTTTGCTTTGGGTTTGGTTTTTTTTTTCTTTAATAAAATCTAGGATCCCGTTCATGGTCTGTGTGGTTTCAGAAGTAAATCTGGTGAGTCCAAATAACATGGTCTTGAAAGATAAGGGACCCCAGTACTGCTGCTACAGTGTTCTTGCTTCATTCCAGATACTGTAAAGCCCTCACTGTGGGTTTTGCAGGGGGAGCTGAGAGTTTTCTAAGCCCTGTAGCGTGGAAGGAATGGGTTGATACTGCAAGGAAGCCCTCTCTCGCTATATATACGCATACATACATATTGGGTCCTCCCCTAGCTCAAATGGGGTCTAACACACAGAATAGACTCTGTGGACCTGCCCTCCCAGATACAATCATATTATTCAGCTATTGCTTTCAGATCACCTGACAGGACTTCTATTGATTTGAAGACAGGACTTCTGATTTTTATGTATAAGGAACTGAGGCATGGAGGAAACACAGCACGGCAAAGATGATGTGAAATGTTGCCAGAACCAGCAACTGAATGCTGATTTTCTTGGAAAGGAGGGTGCTGAGCACCTTACAAGAGAAGATCTTTTGGCAGCACCTCACCAACTGTTGGAATTCTTGGATGCCAAAACAATAATTACAAAGTCTTATGATTAAAAAAATAAACAAAGAACCCCTCCTCAGATTCATAGATAAGTACTTTAAATGACTGGGTGGTAATTACACGTTATATTTGGAACATGATTTTTCTACTGGAGATCATCCATAAGAAAGACTTGCAGTTTTCAGCTGAGCCTGTAAGTTTCTTAAGTGTACATTCTTACCCTCGATTCGTAAATCATGACATACAGGGAAATAATATTTTCTCGGAACTGTATACTGAAATAACCAAGAGATTGTAATAGGATTCCATACTGAAGGAATGGTACACTGAGGAACCTGAGGAGTGTGCATCTTGGGTTTTTTTTAACAACTACAATTAACAGTGAGTCCAAAACAAGCTGGGATGATCTGATGTACTTGCTTTTTTGTAACCACCCAAAATTGTTTTTGTTTACGTAACAAGCTGTATGGAATGGATCTTAGCAGAAGGACCATAAATTACATGCAGTGTAGTAGTGTGGAGATGCCTGGGGGATCTTACTGGTCTGTTGCAGCTGAACCTTCACACAAACTTTTAGGCAGTACTTAGGAAGTTATTTTTCCTTGACTTTCTGTGTCTTCCAAACCATCACTATGAACTTTTACTTACGTGGCAGAATTACTTTGGATTTAAAGTATTAATATATGAAAACTTAAATATGCTTTTATGAATCTGAGATAAGTGCAGCTATTGGGTGGGTGATACTGGAAGTATTTCTCAAGTGCAACTCTGTAACTGTTTGAAATTGTAGTTTAGGGACCATACTGCGTTTGAGAGGATGTCAGAAATGTCTTTTTATGGTTTAAAATGTTTTGTTTACTTTTGTGTTAAATTCTGTGTACAGATAAAATACATCAGCAGTTTATTTTGAAAGTGCACTTAGAGACAGTATCAGATGGGGAGTTTAAAAAGTTCATTTGGTGCTGCATGAAAACTTTGTAGACGAAAGGGTTTATGCTGAAAAATTGTCATGTGTGAAGAAGCCATGGTTGTCATGGCACATATGAAAAGCTGTCTGGTTTCTGTGCTACACCCGTTCCCAAGAAGTTGTATGTAGTTCCCACCAGGCAGGCAGTGTTCCATGTTTTGAGTGGGAACATTTACAGTGCTGTGGAGCTCCATGCTCTACATGCGTGTTCTGCATTAACAAGGTGGCCCTGCTGATAGAATTGGCTCATACAGGTCTCTTCCTACGCACAAAAGCCTTTTCCCACAAAAGTGCTGCTTCTTCAGGTCATAGACATAAAATAGTAAGTGGAAGGATTAACCTGAATGAAGAAATGGAAAAAGCAATCACCGGACGGGGTTTCACAAAAGACCTCATGGAAGTTGCATTTGATTTTCCAGTTTGTGTTGAAGTATGTGATGATTCAAGGAAGTGAATGAAAATAAGCAACCATTATTTTATAACCTCTCTTTTTTTTTTTTTAATGTATGAATAAAAATGTAAGGAAAACCAAGGAAAATCCAAAATGGTGGGCTTGATATAGTTACTGTAGTGAGCTATTTGCAAAGCGCGTTCTACAAATACTCTGTTGCACACATGCTAAGAAGTGCCTGCAAAAAAAGATTTCTTTCCTGAGACCAGGGAGGCCTCTGCTACATATTTTCTGTTTGTGATGCTGAGATAAGACTTGCTCATTTCCCTGGTGATAGTCCTGTCACATGTGCAGTTTCCACCAACAGTTCTGCAAGGACAACCTGTCTCTCGCTGGAAGGAACTGGAGTCTCTGGTGCTGACTGTGTGGGGTGTGCTGTGCCAGCTCTGCCAGGTCCAGCACTCCAGAACTGCCTCCTCCTTTCCTTCCTTCTGGGTCCTTCCACAATTACCGCATAAAAACATACACAATCACAAACTCCACTTTCCAGTAATTTTAAACCTCTGGTTTTCAAAGCAAAAGATTGATATTTCGGTCATCTCAGTGCTTCAAACGAGAGCACCAGCCTGGGTGCTCTTAGAAACGTCTGTACTTGGAGTGAGTTATGACCAGAATTCTTTGAGTTTGGCATTCCCCTTATAAACTGGAAGCAGCGGTGCTTGTGTTTTCCTCTGTATCTGTGTTCCTCTGGAGCGTATGCATAGAAGGGGCTATGTTAATAGTTACTAGTCTATAGTTAATAGTCATAATAGTTAATTTTTATCTGTATCGTTCAATCCATAGTTATGCCCTGTAGAGCTTCACTTACTATTTAGCGACAGCAAATGGCATGGATTTTAAGCAGAAAGCTCTGAATCTTGTGTCTCCCTAAAGAAGGCTCTAGCGGCTATGTGCTTTTCTAAAGGGAGCGCAAAGCAGTGCGTGTTCTGGTGAATACAGTGCTTTTAATTGGAAAATCTTGCTACTGTTACGAGGGGTTGGGGGACACGGATGGTTGTTCCTGTGTATTTAGACCTGTGCTCTGAGCTTTGATTTTTCAGAGGCGATACGGGTATGGTGAATGCAAGGAGTGCATAAGGTGGGGATAAATTAAATCCCAGTAGGGTGGTGTCCTGCAGGTTAGGATTTGAATCTGAGCCATATTAGCAGGAGTTAATCAGCTCCACCTTGAGACTTGACCAGACAAGTTACTGAATTGGAGTTGTGTAGGTAGTGTTGTGCCTCTGGTGATTAAGGAAGAGGGGGTTTTTGTTTATGTGTGTTTATGTACGTGTGCTTTATGCCTCTGCTAGGACCACACCTCAAAGAGATAAGAAGTCCTTCTGACAAACAAAGGAGCAGCAGCTGTCTCTCGGATGGCTAAGATAAAGAATGAGCAAATATCAGAGCTAATACAATTCAATTTTCAGGCATTTCCCCATTCCCCCCTTTCCATCCCTTCCAGAGAAAAAGTAACTAATGAAGTCCCTGCTGAGCACTGTGAAGGTGGTGGCATCTGCCTGTCTTGCTCCTCATGCTGTGCTGTGTAGCTTAGCTATGTATGGAGAAGAGCTGCTGTGGGCCACATGGTTGTCCTGTTACCCCAGGGTAAAATTTGTTAGTTAAGATCTGTTCATGACAAGTTTCTGTTGTTTGTTTTCACAAGATTCAGTAAAGGCAATCCCTGCATCATCAGTCAGTTCTGGCCTCTGTGGGCTCTCGTCTCCTCTGCAGGCAGATCTTTTTCTTATTCTTTCCCACTAGCCGCTGAGGAGGCTGGAGGTGACTGAAGCTGAAGAATGTTTTTGTTGCTTTACCTCTCCAGAAAGCCAGCTGCCCAGTACAAGGCAGCAGTATGGAGAAGTATTATTTGTCTTGCATGAAAAAGTAATAGTAAAAGAAGGCTTTGCACTTTACCTATAAGGAGTGACTGACTAGAAGGGCATGGCAGACTAATCCTGTAATCCTCTCCAGATTTCTACTAGGAGACATTTTGTCCTAAAGATCAGCAGAGTCATAGAAATAATGCAAAGAAATAAATCAGTCTCATCTTCCCCCAGTCCCCATCGTTGCTCCTGGCTATTAGCAAATTAACAAAATTTTCCCAAGCTTTTGGATGAGACTTACTCTGTCATTACTTAAAAAAAAAAAAGGGAGGGAAGAAGTAAAAAAACCAGACTAATCTGTGCCTCACTTCTTATCATTCCCTATCTTCTCCCCCTTTGTTATTACCAATGAGTCATATTTCACCTTTCCCTTAGTCTGCATCTCCCACATTCCCTGCCACCCCTCACTCCTGGAGTGAAGTCTCTGCTTCTTTGCATGAGAAATTTCAGTTTCCAAAACCATATTTTAAATTCAGGTCTCATTTTTGTCCCAAAGATAAAGATGGCCCTTATTTCCTCCCTACCTGAGCACTGCTGATAACAATGGAGATGTTGCCCTCCTTTTTAACAGTTCATTACTGACAAGGCATTGGTAAAGGTATATTTAAGCTGATTAACTGATTCAATACAAATGTCCCATTTTATGGAAGAAAAAGTATTTGTGACAGATGTGCACAAACCATAGATGCTGAATTCCTGGGGGCAGATACTCATTTTGGATTTGCAGTTTGTATCATAATTTAGATGTGGGTTTTCATCGTGGTAGTGAGCTTCAAAGTGGGGAAAAATTGTGGGACAAACTGTTGCTTTAATCACAGTTAGACTTGCTGCTAAAACTTAAATTGCAAGGACATTTGCTGCAATGTGAGAGCAACCCTGTAACATGGGAAAATAATACAAAAGCACTTTTCTGGGAATAAAGTGAAATCAAGGAAAAAACTAGTGCTGGTGAAGAAGTTAAGGCCATGAATCAACAGCCTCTGAAAGCAGCTGAATTACCATTAGTGATGCTAACAGTGTATGCAAAATATGTAAGAACAGAACCATTTTCAAAGAACATGAGAGTATTTCTCAAAATGCATCGTTCAGCTGATTTCATGATAGTCATAAAGTAGGAAAATCAGTTGTCACTCATCATTAAATACCTATAGCAATACCTACTGAATTAGTGCAAAGCAGATCAAATGATGTTGAGAATATTTCAAGTTTTTGTCATTCATTCATTCATACTGTTTTAAAAGTGTGCTGAAGCAGGGAATGTGTTTGTGAAGTTCTCTTCATAGCTTTAGTTTGGGATAATCCTCATCTTTTAGTTTGAAATTGAGCATCTGAAGGTTATCTCTGAAAGTCTGTCTTTCATTTTAAATGCATATTGCAGAGAAATCTCGACTACCTTTTGGGAACTAAGAACAAGTGTAGTATAGTGGATGTCTGCTCACTTGTACAGTCCCAAGAGATCAGAAGTACTTGGAGTCTGATGCAATCAGTTCTGATACTCTGTGCGTCTTCATGATGCCAATAATCGTGAGCATGTTACTAGTGTGAATGGGAACATTAGTAGTATCAGCCTCAAGTTACACAGTTCTTCCTCTACTTTTGTATATCGAACTTGGTCGTAGGATGACCATTCTGCCATCATGTGATCTGGGATGCTGTGCTTCATACACTAGGCAGCTGGAGTGGGAGCTTCAGCCTCCAAATCCCGCCTGGAAAATATATCCTTGTCTAGAAGTAGTACTCCATGCAAATAGGACTTTACTTTTACTGAGTTAAGTTTCAAAGAGCTGATATGATGATGATGATGATTTGGCTACAGTATTTTTTTGGTCAGATCAGTTTCCTATCTTTGCCATTTATGCTGCCACCACAAAGGGATGGAAATAGGTGGCTCAGGGATGTGGGGAGCTGAATGTCCAATGTCTGACAGCAGCTGCCTCTTTGCTTGGCTTAAAAGGACTGGGAAAATGCACTTTTAGTGACTGATGTCTTCTGCACCAACCAAGCTACTTTTATTTGGGCAATTAACATGTCCCAGAGGACTTACTATGAGCCTGGTGCCAGCTAGTCTGAGAGTTACTTGCATTCAGTTGTATCTCACTGAAGATATGAGAAATTCCAGTGATCAGTTAAGAGACTGCTGAGCTGATCAGATCTGAGACACTAACTTGGTTGGCCCTTGCTTGCTCCAAGATACAGAGGCCTAATTTTTCACAATTAACAGTCAATGAATGTTTTGTTAACATAGGCAAAACTGTTTGCTTTGTTTTTCCTGTTCCCCTCAATCTGATTTTCAGGAATGTGCAGAGCATATTAGCTCTGTTTTTCCAAACAAAACAATAGCATGAAAAGTTTCACTCAAATCAGTTAAAACTTGTGAGAGTCCTTAACCAATTGCAAGGTCCTAACATGGAAAGTGGCAGGCATCTGTGGCTTTTCTGCTTCTGGGCTGTCATGTTCATCAGTCTTTGTTGAGTTGGAGGTGATATTGTGGTATGAATCCAGAAGGCATCTCGTGGATTATTTTACACGCAGAATGAAGAGTAATAGAGTTGTTGAAGACCCAGGTTTGTATTGTTAGGACAGTCATCCGCTTCCTAGGCTGGGAACACCACTTACCCCAGAGATGAGGGTATGTACCCTTCCAAACTACAAATCACAACGTTTGGTTTCCTCCTGTTTGTCATTCCTGAGGGTAGAAGCAGCCTTTTGTGGCTCTAATGGACTGCTTAACCTTGACAGGCTGTGGAGGAATTGTGGAGCATTATGGAGGAAAATGCCTAAGCTTTCTTTGCCTGGTGAAGACTCTGTTTGTGTGGGACCCTTGCAGCTAGAGATACGGGGAAAATGTGGGAGCCTCCATTTGTATTCAATACTACCACCCCCTGCTCCTCAAAAACATCACGAGAATCTGAAAAATGAGGACTCTCAGCTGGTGCTCGCACAGCTGCTGATGTCTGGAAGGCTTTGAGGTTATATCATATGTTGAATACAGCCCTCTTAAGGGTGTAAACCAAAGTTACACAGTTCCTAGTGAACAAGGAAATTGTGATTAATGGTCTTCCATGTGCTTAAGTTTCCCTGTGAAGAAAATACATGGATTTCTTCCAGAGAAATATAGGAGCTCATTTCATTTAAAATGGGTTTTATAAAGATATAATGGCTACTGTTGAACGCTTTCAGGATGCATAATATATGATCTGCTCCAAGAGCAGTTTGGAATCAGCTTGCTGTGAGCAATGGTGCTGCTCTCGAGAAGGTAGTTTTGGCACATACCTTTGAAATAAACTGAATTCCACTGCCTAGTGCAACCCTGAGTTTTATTTAGAAATAAAGATTTGTGTACTACCCTCACAGGTACTTTTTGTCTCCCTTTGAAAAGTTTCCATGCTTAACTGTCTCTTTCTGGGGCAGTTAAACCAATGCTGTAGACAGCAGCCTCCTCCTTCGAGCACTGCATGACTCATGCTATCGTGGCTGCTCATCTCAGGTGCAGAATCTTGTGAAATGCATTTTTGACTGTGTCAAAATTTGACATAAATGTATGACATCCACTGATTTTGCCTTACCTGCTATGACAGTAGTGTCTTCTTGAAATGCCAGCAGACTGGTTAAGCAATACTTCCCAGCCCTACAGCCCTACTTCCATAGATTACTTTAATCAAATTGTTTGTTTAGCAGGTTCTTTTATTACCTTCTTAAAATAGTTCCTCTGGCCTTCTTCATACCCAATATTGAATATACTAATCAGCAGTTTCATATTGTTTTGTTCTGGGTTTTTTTAAAGAAAAATTTACATTTAAACCTTTTTATGCATCCTCAGGACTCAAAAGTTATAGAGAATTTAATGCTTGCTTTGCCAGTTTCAGTGTTGGTGATTATTACTTGTGAAATATGTTGCTTTCTTTACTTCTAAATAGAATTTTTATAGTTATACACACACACCCCTACCTTTGCACCATTGCCCTGTCTGCATTGCAGAATTCACCTCAAGCAAGGCACAAACTCAACCTTCTTTCTTTTTAAGTAGACAAACCACATAGGGCATAGCAGTTAATGAAGCTAATCCCCAGTGCAAGCTCTTTATGCTTTTTTTCACTCATGCTTCTCTATTTCATGGCCCTGTTACCTCCTGAAAATGATACATGAGAAGACCTTTAATGATGGCTGGTTTTGTTTATTGATACATTATTTGGTAGTAATTCTACAGATATTGTAGAGAATAAACCCTGTACTGAAGCTTGTAATATAATTTTCAGAAATTTGCTAGCTGGTTTCTTACGAACAGAAGCCAGTGAGTAACAGACGAATGTTTTGCAGGTTATGCCTCCTTGTCCAGGACGCCTATGGAATGTTCAGTGAAGTGCAGTTGCAGTCCCTGAGTTCTGCAGATGACATTGAGCAGTATTGCAGGAGATGGGAAGGAAAATTCTGCTGCTTAGCTGGAATGAAAATTTTGCAAAGAACTACGAGAGGAAGGTGAGATCAATTAATGGGAGAATGTATTGTATGCTCTGGCAGGCAGAGGTGATCTGCCCTTTCATTTATTTCTGTGACCAATAGTCTTTGGAAAAACTGAATCAGGCTTTGTTCAGTTAAGTGTCCTCATTGCCATTTTTGGGGCATGCAATAGTACTTGGGCCGACCATACTCCAAAATGAGCATAAGCAAGCTATACAGAGTAGCAGAGAAAGGAATAGAGAAGAATTACCATATGCAGCATTTCATAAATATGAGTGTTTTCTTCCTCCTCAGTACAGTCAAAGACTTAAAAAACATTTGTTCGCCTCCCTTTAATTGCAGAACTGCTTACTACAGTATGTTTTTCTGCAGTGCTGCCCAGTCTGGGTTGAAGTTTCAAGCATAGACTTTCCGTCAGTATATGATAACTTAATTAAGTCTGTATGGTTTTGGAAGTGCAGTTTAAGTTTCTTTAAAAAAAAAATTTTAAATCTTGCAAATCATAAGAATGTCCACAAACAAATAAGAATGTCCACAGGTTTATAGAAGAAATCCCCCCAGATAAGTAACAAATTGACTTATGGTACCACTCAGATTTTGCTTATTTTGTGACTCCTTTTACATTCTTTGAATAAAATAAAATATCTTTAATCAAGAAAAAAAGTATTAACTAGATCAAGTATCTTATGTAGTATCTTTCTAAGGAAAGTGGTACAGTGTTCACATGGGGACCTATGTAAACATAACTAGATTGGTTCAATTCTCAACATAATTTATTTGTACAAGCATCCAATCTAGATAAGCCTTTGCTGTTGGAATGGCTATGATATTTCTGCTGACGCTTTTTTTTTTTCTGTTGAAAAATGCTGTTTCATCAAAACCAGAATGTTTCATGGAAACATTATCTATTTTGGAGACAATTTTGTTGGGAAGATTTTTTCAGGTCCAGAGGGAGTGAATATTCTCTCTCACATTCTCATTTCATGAAAACTTTCAGAAAGTCTCATTTTTGTTTCATATTGGAACAAAAACAATTTTCAAAGCCTTGAAACGTTTAGCAAAATGGAATTATTGTTTTCCAGCCAACCCTATTCAGTGTGCTTTTCTTTTTATGTACTCGCAGTGTTAATTTTCAGATCCTTTGGATTTCAAGCCTACTTGCATTTTTATGGATCTTTAATAACAAACACGTCTTCTTATTTAATTATTTTATTGGCGTTTTTTTCAAGTTACATTTTTTCCAAACAAATTAAATAATGGCTTTGGAATTCTGGATACAAATGAAGTTTTACAACTGGCTGCTGGTGTTTCCAGTCCTCTGCCCAGCTAATAAGAGACAGACTTTTTCTAATGTAAATTCTATTTCAAAGCAGCAGTAACTTACTTCTGGCTATTCTGAGGGCGATTAGAAGACACACTGCTGAAAATGCTGGTGGCTCAGCTGGAGCTGTGCTGGTGGTAACCCTGCTAGGAAACATTAAAAGAAAAAGGCTAGTGTAGCTTCAGGGACAGTGCAGTGGTTAAAACGTGATTTCATTGTACAAGATGGGTGGGTGGGGGAATTGTTCAGGGATTTATTTTTTTCTTAATTGTTTCAGCCTAAGTTCTGCTTTATAACTTGTTATTACTTTTAAGTGTTGGGACACGTTTTGTGTCATTCTAGGTGTGATGGAAACCACAGCAAAGCCGTAGTTGAAATGAATATAAGGGAGTACTTATTCACACAGAGCATAATTAGACTGTAGAACTCGTTGCCACTGGATAAATGGGTTTCCAGAGCCAGTGGTATGTCCAAGCATATGATGGGATATGCCTGTGAGTGCCCAACCTTGGCTTGCAACACATGTGAATAAGAACTATGTGGTCTGCCCTGCAAGAAAGACTGCTGTTTTTTGGGAGTTGTTTTTGTTTGGTTTTTTTTGAGAACGCCAATTCCTTTTTGGAAGGAGATGGCTTTTAAACTGTTTGTTTCCTGGAGTCTGACAGTGGCTTTTAAAACGGATAAAAGGGAATAAAATGTAGGAAATACGAGGGAAAAGTCATTACTTTTTTTTTGTGCCTTTGAAGCGCATGATGTGGAGAAAGCCAGGAATGGCTAATAAGATCCCATATGTGCATGTTGTCCCACAGTCACATGGACTGTAATCTTGCTTACACTGAGCGCTTCCTCAGTCCCACTGTGAGACAAAAGAGATTTTCCTTTAACAGATACAAGAGGTTCTCAAGTTTTTTGCATCAATGGACCACTGTTACTGTTCCAAAATTTTTCCAGGCCATCATCCATCCTCACCATCAAGTGTTTAATTTAAAGTACTATTTCACAACATTCCAGTAAATCAATTTTCAAAATCGCTATTTCATTTTGAATTTTAGGACTAAAAACCTAATATAGGATATTTTACATCCAGGCAAAACCCTGGCTGTAAACCTGACTTGATCTGTGGAATGAACCTGTACTGTAAGATGTGCCAAAGAAACTAAACTCATTTCTTCTTCTAATAAGAAAACACTGTGTTCCAAAAGAAAAGTAGGATAAGAACGTACACAACCATGGTCTGTCTTGACTAAGATTAACCCTGCAAAAAATTAGAATTACAGTAATCTTGCATTGAGAAGAACACTTAATGTTGAGCATCGGTTTTGAATACCCGTGAGCTTTATCAAGTACTAGGGTCTCGCACTAGGTCATTTGAAGGTCTTTCGTTGATTTGGGTGGTTTTCAGAGCAGGTCCCGTACCCTGCGTAAAGTGTACTCCCCAAAACCATTCCTGCAAGAGCTCCTCCCCTTTGCAGTCCAGCAGAGGAAGCGGTGTTCCCCTTTGCAGTCCAGTTTCTGGCCATCCTGTAATACAGATGGGCTTGTCTGAGCCATGGCAAAGTTGCCATGGCTTGTTCAGCATCTTACTTCCAGCAGTTCTTCTAGTCTGTTCATGAGGCTGTTGGATAAGGTAGGAACCAGTGTTGTAGCAGCTGAATTAACAGCAGGTATGTGGTTCAGTATTTGTTTCTTGATACCTCTTCCCTTCACCCCCTCATTCATACTTGTCTCTGAGCCTTTTCTACAACCGTTCCCTGAACTGCCTGCTTAGTATCAGCAAAAAAGAAAGATGTGGTTTAAAAAGAGAAAACTGAAAAATGTTCATTGATCTGCCACTGGTGGTGTTGGCTCCTTTGAGGTTCTCTCTCTCATCCTCCCACTACCTCATGTGTCAGTCTTATAAATTCAGCCCCTTGAGAAAGAGGAAGTGAGATTTTGACCATGGACCGCTAGAGGCAGGAATTTTCGTTAAGGGTCTGTGTGCAGTACAATTAACATGTACACCCCCCCACCCACCCCCATTTTGATAGATCCCAGGCATGTTTCAGGTCTGTCCAGTATAACCAGTAACTAAATGGATGCAATTAGATGCAGGGACTGAGCACTCACTGAAATGTTTCAGGAGTAAATAACCTATAAATTGTCATAGTCTGCTGCTTCCTACCAGAAATTAATTTCAATGAGCTGGGATAAACTTTGTAGTTAGAGATTTGTCTTTCTCGACAAAAATAGTAGTTTTACTTTTTTAGCCCTCACTGGAGTTCCACACAGAATAATAATTTGGATTTTGTCTTTCCACCTGATTTGCCAAGCACTGAGTTGATTTACTGCTGAGTATGGGAGACCTACCTGCTGCTTCTCTTTATGCTTTCTTGTAAGGTAGAAGTATGAAGAGTTTCAATTCTGCGGAACAGAAAGATGACATGAATTTAGAAATGGAGGAGGGAGGAAGAAATGTTTTTAACTTAATCTGTAATTAATGCAGGGTGTCAGTATATATTTTGTCCCTAAATTGAAAAAATGCTTAACAAGTTTCAAAATAAGATGTTACTGTTGCATGGATAATGCTAAAATCCACACTTAAGCTGGATGGGGTGAACCACTTTGAGGATACATCAATTACTTACCAGCTTTGGCACGTGACCCAACCTTTAATTTGTGGCAGGTTGTCCTACCTGTTGCGTTTTCCTCTGAGGTAAGTAGACTGAATATTGAGTTCATCAACCAGTGTAATGTTTCTCTGAGAAATGTATGCATTTTCAAATGAAGTTGGCTTTTGTTGTTGGTCATTTTAAACTTTCAGATGGTAGACACTGAAACGTGAAATCTCCCCGTAGTGTTGGTCACTATTGTGCCTGAGGGTTTCCTTACTTTTTTTACTTTTTATTGAAGCCACATACTTTTCTGGTCTCTCTCTCTCTCCCTTTTCCTCCACTCTTCACCATACACTTCCTCTTCTTTTCGCTTTACATTCAGAAGAGGTGACCACCTCTAACTGCTGTACAAGAAAGTGTCTCAACTGCTGGACGTTGACAGGAAATGTAGTAGTAAGAACTCTCCGCAAAGCAAAGAAGTCATAACTTCCTTCCTTTGGTTTTCCCTCCTCCATAAAGACTGCCATGTAAAAGAACCACCCACATCTCTGAGGTTTTGAGGTCCTGAAACACTTCAGTAATAGCTGTGGTTAAAAGCTGGGTTTCATTTAAAGCATAATTTCAGTAATCGTGCCAAAGTTTTGAATATTTGCATTACTTTTTAATTATTTTTGATGGCTGCTTATGTATCAGAAGTTAACTTTTTCCCCATAGTTTTCTCCTCTCTAACAAGCATGGGCTGTTGCTTCTACCTTCAGCGCTTCTGTCATTAATCTGTTTAGTAGCCAGCACTGGCGAATAACATAGGCATATCCATATTAAATCAAAAGTACTTTTATATTATAATTTCAGTGCTTTAATGTAGTATGTGTAATTTCTAATGTACTATAGAAAATTGAGTTATTGAAGTATGTAAATAAATTATGCAACAAAATAATTTCATATATCTAAACAAAACTTAGGGGAAAAAAGGCCAGCAACCCTTCCTCCCTGTTTGTATTTTGGCTGAGATGCTGGTTTAGTAGGCTCAGATTTTTACTATATGATTTTGTTGCTTTTACTAATCAAGTCTGAGAAAATACAGTGTTGCATAGCTTGTGCACTGCAAGATCTTACTAGGTCAATTAAAGGGAGAGCTAGCCTGCAGTATCAGCTTTATATTTTGATTGCTTGTCGTCTGATAGTTGAAGCTTATGCAGTCTAGGTGATCATTACCAAATTTCTTTTTAGTGTGGAGCAAGGCAATGTTTCACAGGCGGCTATGAAGTGCTTTCTGTTTTGAGTTCTTAATAATTGACTCTGATACTGCCAAAAGAAAACAGTTTCATTTTAGACTAAAATTGGGAGAGTAGAAGAGGAGGAAACAGAGAAGTGCCAGGTCCTGAGTCCCTGGAGCAAAGCTGTGGAAGGCATTGGAGGAGAATCCTAGCATCTTGCTTCCTGTCCCCTACTGTAAAACTTACGTAGTTTTTCTTCTTTTCCTAGTTATGGCCATAACTGCTTTCTTCTGCTTTCTTTGATGTTGCTGATATTTTCTCCATGGAGTAATTTTCAGCTGAACCTGTGGTATGATTATTAAAATTGAAAAATCTCCCAAACTATAAGCTGTAACATTAAAAGTTGAGTCAGGCATGTCACGCACAAACTTCTTGGACCAGAACTGTAGATGAAACTTCATGCTTGTGGGAGAAATAAATAAAATTTTCTTATCAAGTTATGAAACAAGTTGTCAAGTTAGAGTCAGTGAAATACAGTTTTGAAAAATGAAAATTTGAAGATTTTTTTATTTTTGTAGTATAGCTTGTAGTATGAAATGAAGGAAATTTCCACAGGATGAGAGTAGATGTGCTGATTTATCACTTTACTGGGTGTCTAAATGCAATTAAAACAGCGTTTCTTTTTATTTGTATGTTTTTATCAAAAAGCATAGAGCAAGCATGTACATCTATGGCTGTATGCCATTTGACTTTGCAGTGAAGGGCAAAACAGGCAAGGGAGGTTAGAAGCAGAAGGTGGTTTCTGTCTCCTGCTGAGCTGTGGAAACTGAGAAGGAAGGTGGTTAAATGAGCACATGAAAGCAGCTACTTCTGGACAGGGCAGCACAGTAATCATCTATGGCAAGCACTGTGGGGAGGAAAAAGGAAATGCTGTTTTATTAGTATCACTTGCTATCTTTCAGTAATTTTTCTATGGAGTAGTTTAAGACGATTTGTTAAATAGGTCAAGATTAATTTCTGGCTGTGTTGCACATATATTTTGCATTTTCTCAGCCATGTGTTTAGCCTGGCTTACTGTATTAAATCTTTAAAATTCTCTTGACTGCTGTCCGGGTACACAGCAGACAGTTTGCATTTATGGGTACAGGGGAAAGATGTACCAAATTTCTGCAAGGAAAGTTTAAGTTGAAAGGGATGCCTTTTGAGCACATTGGATAACAAAAATAACGAAGGACACTAGAAAGAATTATTTTGCATATTATATGCATACACACAAATATAAAAGTATCATTATATATAAGCAAAGCTTGAAGATGTGGGTTTATAGAAGAGTACCTGTACGTAGAGGACTGCCTGTGGCAAGTCCATACTTCTATGGTAGTCTGTACTGTAACACTCCATTGGAGTTACTGGTGATCGTACTGTGTTGGTGATAAACTAAATATAGTATGGGATGAAAAGATTTTTACCAAACATAGATTTCAGTCGTGCATGGGAAGTACAGAGTTGACTTAGAATCTGATAGATGATTTCTGTCCTTCTCCCGGTATGGATTCAGTCTTTTTTTCTTATTTCAAGGAAAAGTTATAGAAAACTGTAATAGAGTCCTTGTTTCTGAAGTAAAAAAAAATGTTATTCAAATACTTTACATGTTCTTTTTTTTTTTAATCCTTGAGCCTGTTTCTTCTCACTTCTTACTCTACTTTTCCTTTTCTAGAAGTCTTTCCTTTCGTGACTTTTTAAGTGACTAGTAATAACACTTGCAGAGCAGAATTTTGTAGTTTTGATTTTGTCTTCCATAGCCAGAGAGGCTCTTTGTGCACATGGGAGCTAATCATATCCCTTCACTGTAGCGCAGAGCCAGCTGTTCATCTCTTGCCCTGACTCTATAGCTGAAGAAGGATACACATGTTGGATAAAATACACCCATTGTTCAAGTCAGATTGAAGTGGGATTTGAGTGTTGCTTGGCCAATAAAGAGAATGAATTTTATTCTTTCTGTGAGGATAGTGATTTTCTGTGGAGCAGGACACAATGTCTTGCCATTTCTCCACTGTCATTTCCCCGCTCCCCACTCCCCAATTCCCCTTCTGCTAAATCAAAGTCCTTAAGTGTAACAAGAGAGTTCCCTTTCTCGGAGGCATATAAATGGGAGGAAAAGGGGAGCTCCTCACCAGGGACACTGACTGATACAGTGACAGCTTCAGGAGAGAACATCCCCTGTGGTAGACAAGGTTCCTGGCAGGATGTTATTTGGAACTTGCAAATCCTTCAGGTGGCAAACGTCCCTGCCCTCTGCCTGCCTGGTGTCAAAGGAGAGGATGGGGCTGAGATATTCAGGAGACACTCTCCACTCAGTCCTGCTCCTCTGCCCTGTTTGTAAACAAATACTGTCATTTACTAATAATTAAGTGCTCCTAGTTCAAGCAGTAGATGACCTTCTCCAAAAGGACACAAGTAATAGAAGAAAATGTACTGTATTCATTAGATATTCTGGTATGGAGTAGCAAGCTGGAAGAGAGCTAAAGGGACAACTTCGTGTCCCTTGGGAAAACATAAAAATACAGATGAAGGATTAATGTAAGGTCTGTGTGAGATGTGATTATATCTTTACTGCAACAACATAGCTTAGTTGCTCCGAGTTGATAAATATGCAGTCTCTGTACACACCATACATGCGGTTTGTGGTACATTCGTATCTGTGCTTTGCCCTTGCCCTCAGTGCTGCGTGTGGTGTGAGGAAGGCCACTTGTGTAACTGCCCAAGTTGTACAGCAGGCTGTCCTCTCTTTTTGTAACCCTCCTTTTTCATGTCCCAGTTAGCAAGGCCAGTTTGTTCTTGTGGGCATTCGCCCTCCTGTGACTGTAGAGAGGGTATCTTTCTGCATGAGCCAGAAAAGCTACCTCGATCAGGGATTCGAGAAGTGGTCAATTGCTGTAAAGTCTCTTTAATACCCCAGAAGTGTTGCTTTCTATGTTGTAATGTTCTCATTGTTAAAAACAAAACGCACAAAAAAACCCCCAAAACCCCAACCTCTGAGCTCAGCCTTCTCCTTTTACAGACTTGGCAATGATGCCGTGTAAGTCAGGGAGTTAATTTCTGTAAAAGAGCAGCACATTGGTGCTTCTGGTCTGTTCATTAGTGTGGACGACACAACTACAGGTAGCAACATCATTTTTTTAATCTGCCAGCCTGTTACCTGACTTGTGAACCACAAGCTTTATTCCTGAAGATCCACTCTGACATTTACATCCATAAAACTTCTTACAGTGCCAGTCCAAAGGCACCACTGTTAACACTGAATCATAGATGATATCCGGAGCTTTATGAACAAACACGTCAAGTTCACTGCCTATAGATACCCAAAGTCTAAGCACTTAAGGATCTGGAGGAGCAGTAGGGAAATACAGAAATAAGTGAGCTTAAGCAGAAGTCAGCTAAAAGCAGAACTTTAGAAGGACAGTTTCCGTGACCACTTGAAGAGAAGCAACGTATTGCAACGTGCTTCAGCCCTGTACCAGAGTATGCCATTTCCTTCTGAACAGTTGAGTTTGGAAGCTAACATTTTTTTTAGCAAGGCTTGGACTTAATTTTTTAGAGTTGTTTCAGAAATAGCGGCTTGTTTAATTGGAGGAACAGACAACTTGTTCTTGGAGGCAGCGTGGGGTTAAAATCCAGATCTCTGTGCTTCAACTACAAAGAACAGAGAATTAGGACAAGATAACTGGGAGCTCTAACTCAAAAATGCATGCCTCTTCAAGTTGATTATCTGTAGCTATTTCCCCTCCCTCGGCTGTTTTCTTGGTCTCTCCCTCCGATGTTCCTGCCTGTCCAGCAAGGATGCCATACCAACTGACAAGGCAGCCACTGAAGTGCTGCAAATTACGGCTTTGCTTGCTAAAGCTAAAGAGCCTGCAATGATTTACCTTAATATATGCTGGGCTGTTAATTTTATGTTTGTTTCTAAATTAAAAGTGGGAAACTTGCAAAATCAATACATAGAAATAGTAACTAAATGAGCAGCTGTGTAGGAACGAGACAGTCCTCTGCACATGTACTTAAGATAGCAAAATCTTGCCTGTTTCTCTGTGTCTGATATTTACAGACTTTCCTGAAAGCAGTTACACTCAGCTGTTAGAGAAAAGCAAGAAATGAAAATATTAGAAGCCTTTTTTTATAAATCTCTCAGTTTAAATAGCAAACAGTTATTTTGTAAAAGAAGTTGTACTGCTATTTGTGTCCTTCCCAAGCTAGACTTTACATTTACCCCAGTTTCCCTGAATTTTAACATGTAGCAGTCTGTTCATGGCAAAGGATTAAATACGACTTGCCTGTCATTGAATGTGATACATCCCTTCCCTCCCTCTCCACCCTGCAGCAGAAATGATGGAGATTTAATTAGACTAAATCAAAACCAGCTTCCAGAAAACAAATATGATTTAAAATTGTTTTCATAATCATGCAATGGTTTTTACTATATTTCTGAATGAATCTTTTTAATGTAATGTATAACACTGGAAAACATTTTAAACCTGATTTTATTGGTCTTTTTGAAGGGCATTAGGACTTTTTAGTCTGATAGACAGTCTGTGGCCTCCAGTAGTGCCTGTGAAAGTTCCTGGACAAAGTCAAGACTCTGAAATGGTAAGTCTTGTTATTATGGAAATGAACTTTTTCAACTCACAATTACTATTTTTGTTGGTAGTGTAATTGCATTTACTTTGGAAATCAGATCCTCTCCCTCTCTTTAGCTACTGAGTTTTGTTTTGCTGGTTCTAACAACCTCCTAGGCTAACCTGAAGCCCCCTGAATCAGCAGCATCTTTCAAAATGATTGAGTTAGCCCCTTATTAGTCCTCTAGAGCTGGAATGGTAGGACGTCCAGACAAATTATTCCTTTCCTCTCCTTGCAGGAGGAAAGACATACTAGGTAGCATGGAGCCAGCTGAGAAATCTATATACAAGGATATTCACTTATTCTTTTGAAGCAGTTTTCAGCCTTAGATTTGAAAGCACTTTTCTGAAGATTAAATTCTGTGAAAACAGACTGACAGCTGGAATCAGGTCTCTTACTAGTTAGGACGACTTTGACTGTCTCATGTGAAGACAGTCGAAGGATGAACACAAAAATAATCTACTAAAAAGTAATGAATGTTGCTGTAATATTAGAGGTTGAGGAGGTTTTAAGATAAATTTAAAGTATGTTACTGTATATTTGTAAACCTAAAATTGCGTCTTTGATTTTCCTTTAATTAGCTTTTGTATTTGAAAAGGAGTTCTGTCATACCAACTGTTATTTTGTTAATACAACATCACTTGAGAAGCTTCTGCGTAGGCAAGTGCTTTTGCTGCCTTGCAGTTCTTGTATAGGCTGTCCTTTGAGGGAGAATTTTGTGGTGTTAAAAATTTGTGTTAGAGCCTAGGGGAGACAATCAGGATGCAAGTTCTAGAAAAGAAGAAAAACCTGGACATAAACATGTTTCAAAAGCAGGGGACATTAAAGGTGGATATTACTAGTTATTTCTAAAGTCTGAGAATCCTTTCTCTGAAATGTAGAGTGTTCTTTGCATTGTGCAGGGGTTTATGTAGAAGAATAAAAGGTTCAGAATTTGCTTATATATAAAACCAAGACTGTTCTTTCCTTAACTCTCCCTTTCATCTAGACATTTTAGAAGTCTCAGAGGAATGGATTGTTTTTTGCATTAAAATACCTTGGACAACAGAATGGCAATATCCACGGATGGAGCAAAGCTCTTAAATATTGTTTAGCATTGTTATGACTCTCATTTGATATTCATCTCTATTTTATTAGCAATCTAAAAATGTAGAAAATTTTCCATAATCATGGAATTTACATTTCTGTCATGGGTTTGAAATACTAACTCATTCCACAGATGATCATGGCTTGCATTCTACGCCTGCAGATTTTCAGCTGAGTGGAGTTTTTTTCAGTTGAGGTACATTTTTCTTGACACAAACAGTATAGTTTTATGCACAGCTTTATGGAAGCAGCTTTATACATAGGTATATAAATAATACCGCCAGCATACTGATAATGTTGTTGGGAAGAAATCTGTGGAACTGATTTCTTTTGAGCCATATGTATGTTTAGATATCTTCTTTAGTGCTGTCAGAGGCGAACAGAATTTGGGTATCACCTTCTTTTGCTTTTTTTTTTTTTGTCCTTATGCAGATTTTTTTTAAATGGGTGGGCAGCTGTCTTTAATAGATTCATATTTCTTTTATTAAATTAAATGCTTTATTAACAATAAACATCACTAGAAGAATATTTTACCATATCTGCAATTAAAATTATTTTCTAGCATTGCCTTTCTGGCTTGGGACCTCTTTAAGTGATGATTGATAAAGTTGTTACATCATGGTACTTTTTAAGGGGAAAGAAATATCTGGCATAACACAAAGAGAGCAGTTCTTGTAGCTGTTGCGTTCCTGTTCTTCATTATCTCCTTGTGCTGTCCTGGATTTAATTTGGCAGCTTTAAAAGTTCGCCAGCTGTTTACTATCACAAAAACCCACCCACATGCAAAAGTCCCCAAATCTCAGAAAAGTTACAGATGTTAAAAAAAAAAATATTATCAGGGCACTCCTACCAGATAATAAAAAAAAAATTATGCAAAAATACCAACAAGCACCTTGAAATAGTCGCTGTGTTTGCCAAGTGTGCCAAATCATGAGATGTTTTTGTTATGAGGATCAATGTCGATTATGGAAAGAATGATACACACAAGCTGATTTCACTTACAACTTGTGAATGTCTGTTTATTAACTCAGCTTCTACTTCAGAGAGTCATTGCTATTAACCATATAATTTTGTTTCCCCAGCCCTCTTAAAATGTAAATTGTGTGGTTCATTCGGTTATTGTTATAAAACCCGACTGGCCAAACTGAAGTGCCTTTTTTAAAGTCACATTTCTTTTTTCTTACTTTTTTTATAGCTGACAACTAATCTTCCTCCTCCCAGCTTCTGTTATATTCTTACTGTTCGGTCTGGTGAAATACATGTGGAAGTGGATGAGGAAGAACAGATTTCTAATTTGTACCAGCCACCAGCTGTTCGTGGTCTAAAGGAAATTCTTCAGGTACTCTGCTTTACAAGTCAGATAACAAATACTTTGTACCAGTGGATTTCTGGTATCATGTTTGTCTCATTCCCTGTTTTTGTACCCTTTTCAGATCGATGGTTGTAATGTACGATGTAGCTTTTGGGCACAAGTGCTGTATCTAAGGCTGCAGGTAATCTTTTCACTTCACAATGAATTCAACATAAAATCAACATGTTTATGTGAAGAAGCCAGCATTTATCTTGTTTAGGGGAAAACCCAATAAACCCTTCCTGGATTATCTCCAAGAGTTGTGTGCGCAGAATTATCAGCAGGTCTAAAATGCGCGTGAATGGGTAAAATGAACTGCATCTCCAGTTTCAGTATCATCCAGTCTAAAAATTGAATTATTTCTGAATAAATTGCCAGAGATAATATTGCACCCTGGTAAGGGAGCTTGCAGGATGTTAGTTGAGACTTGGTTTATAGCTAAATGCTACCCTTAGATATATAGCTAAAAGTTCCCAGTCAACTGAGTGACTGGGGATAGAATTTAACAGATGACGGTTATATAAAAATACAGTTTTGCTCTTTGCTTGCAAGTGTGTGGACTATTTTTGTTGACTTCAATAGAAACCCCTCAGGCAAATTTGGCTTTTATGGTCCAGTTAGTAGGAAGGAGGAACTCTTAGGTAAATACATCTGCCATCCATACTACATTGGAAAAGTTATGATTTATTTCTTTGTTTCTGAATAATGCTACAATTTTCTTTCAAAATGTTGCTAAGTTCCTCAGTAGTTAAAGGAATGTTTTGTTGCTGATTTATTTATTTTTTCCTGGCGACTGGATCCTCAGTACAGCCAGCACTGAATTCTGGTTGAGAATAATTTGCAATTGTCCATCAGCTCCACAAGAAATAAAGTGTGAATCAAAGCATATGAACCAAAGACAAAGAAATTCCAGAACAGCCAGTAAAATAGCTGGAGATGCTTCCCACCAGTGTGAGGCATAAATTTAATTTAGGTCTTGCCCTTTTGCTTCAAAAGCCAATGAGTTATGATTTGATTTTTAGGCAGGGAGTACTTTTAACTCCCAAGTTGAGGCATATCTCTTGTGTTTTCTCCATTGTAAGTGAGAATTTAAGAGAACATTTGCAAACATGAGCTAAGGGCTAGCTTGATGGGGTCTATAGAGTGCTAGTAGAAAGATGGACACATATTCTATTTCCAAGAAACCTGTTATTTTAAAAAATAAAATAAAATTACAGACTAGTGGTATTCTAGCCAAACATTTTTGTATTCAGGAGTGTCTGTATCTGAGATGCTGTGGGTCATCAGTATTCTTGCACTTCATCACTAAACTAGGGAAAAGATGAAGCGTGCAGGAACAGATGTGATTTTGAAGAATGGAAGCTTGTCTAGCAGAAGAAAAGGTCTATGATTTCTTCTTGCTTCTAGGAGGTTTATTAGCTGTTTTTGTAATGGCTATTCACATACTGAACTGTAAGCATTAAATTTTCATAAGTGCACAACATGAGTGCTCATAAATTTTTTGAAAGTAATGTTGGAAAAGTAATGGAAGATATTCTTCTTATGAATAACTTCTGGATAACTGCTGGATAGCACTTCTGGATAACTGCTTTAGGAATGTAAAGGTATTTACCTGCTGTTAGCATATTGCTTGCCTAGTTCTCCCAGAAGAAGGTCATGAACAGCAGCTTGTTTACTGCAGTTGCTTTTGCCAAGAGGACGTATCCTTCCCATAATAAGTGAGGAAGGGTCTATAGCTTAGTTTAGTTTGCAGATTTATTATTATTAGATAGTCTGCTATGTGAGCTAATTCAAATGTACTTTAAAAACTAACATTTATTCTACATAGCTCCAGCATTCTGAGATACTTCATTTGTGTGAAGGAGGAATGGAAATATGCTTTTATTATTACTCAGAATCTGTACTGTGGTACAGAAGGAATATGAGGAAATATATTCCATCTGTGGTTAAGGAGCTGTCCTTCCTTATAACTCAATCCTGCTGCTATTTGTCTGTTGTGTCCTCTCTGTTCAGAACAAATTGTCACACATAGCAAGATGATGATTTTATACTAACTTGTGATTTTTGCTGTTGTTATTATTTACTTTTTGGACGATTCTTCTGAAAGCCAGCTTTTAATGTGTTAGTAATTCTCATGGGACAGCTGTAAAAATTCTGTCTTTGAAGCTGACCTAATGCTATCTACACAGAGGAGGTACTCGAGTGTATGTAGTTACTAGGCAAAGAAACAATGTCAGTGCAATAGGCAGCATATATTGTATTAAGACATAATTGTAATATCCGAGTTATGAATTTTCCCAGTCATTATTTATAATTACTGCATTTCCCCTAATTACTGCTAGCATGAACAAAAAAGCTAATGTTAGTGTGGTTAACGGTTTCAAGGTCTGAATTCAACTGAAGACAAAACGTTGGGGTTGTCATTGCGTTACCTTATGCTGGAGACATGCAACTTTGAGAATAAAATACTTATGTGATACGTGTATCTCCAATCATTGTAGTATTTCATTTTCATTTAAATGTTTGAAGTATGATTTTTTTAAGCGGCAGGCTAATTAAAAATAGTAACAAAATCTTTTTAAATTAAAAAAGTAATTTAATCTTAGTTAAATTTTCTAAAATATTAGAATCTTAAAATATACAATTTATGCTTGAACTCTGGTAAATGTGTAATATGCTTTGTTATTAAACCCATTTTTTGTAAAGCATGGGAAAATTCACATACACACATATATTATAAAAGCTGTATTAGAAAAAAAAAGAAGAATCGCATGAATCATCACATGGTAACTCATCTGATTTTGTTAGATACCCTGGGATAAGCAGTGATGTGTATGTAATGTCTGCCTAGTCCATCTTGTTCATCATCCCAGTGTGAATAATTTAAATAACACTACTGATTTTGTGATAATTATTTTCAGATACAAAGGCTGAGATGAAATGCAGGTATTTTGGTTGTGACTTCAGTAGTTGTGAGATATCTTTATTTAGTCACACCATAATATTTTTATACTTGGGCAGAAAACTTACATTGTCATTGTGGATTCATCTGTCTCCTACTTACAAATTACCTACTTCCTTATTTCTATGCATCTTTCAAATGTTCAGCTGAAAGAAAAACCTCCAGCTTTGTAACTTGCAGTAGCTGTTGGTCAAGGACTGGACAGTAGCTATTAACCAGAGACTGGTGCTCTTGGGAATCAGATAACAGTACATGGAAAATCTGCTCACACAGCCATAATATTAGTAGTATATTTATATTTAGCCCTTTTTTTAAAGGCAAAAATCATGTAAGTCTGTGTTCATAAAAGCATCCAATTAGCTTTATATATATACATATATAAAATATGTATGATATAAATATGTAATATGTAGTATATATAGGTTTGGGGTTTTTTAATAAAATATGTTTTCAAATCCCGTGTACAGTCCAAGTGAGTTATGATAAAGTGTGATGGCTGATAGAGATGAAGTCAAGATTCCAGAGGGTCGACCTCGTAAAGTTAATTTAAGGTAGAAATGTTTGAATCTGCAGTAAGGAATAATGAAAAATTCCAATAAAGCTTTGATTCATTATCCTGTACAAGCCCTAAATGTAATAATTTCTGTCAGTTTTATTAGTTATTTAATTAGGAGGATGTTATTTTAGTCTTTTCTTCTAGTAAAAATTAGCAACTGCATTCCAATTTTGTATTTTCTTTTTCTTTTTTAAATCATAGACAAAACACAGTGTTCCTATAAATCAAAGAGAGATTTTGTTATTTGTGACTGACTCCACATTGCAAAATGTGGTTCACATGATTCCAAAAGTTGTTGCTGTGTCAGTTGCTGCATCGTGTGCTCTCAGTATGGAAGTCACAGAAGCCCTCAGCGTTGTCTCGCAACTTGTCTTCTTCAGGGATGCGCTGTGGGGAAATGGTAAGCTTTACACGTGCTTTTGAAGCAGTTGGAATGGAACTGAAATAGCATCCTAATCTCTGACACTGCAATATGTGACCTACAGAGACTTACGTTCTCAGATAAAGATGAGACGTTGCAAATTTGGGATGAGAAATTTGAAAGGGGTTGCAATTAGAGCTTTCATATAAGATTTTTTAAAATGTTTTTGGCTTGATCTAAAAAGCAAATGAGAAATTCAGTGATCTCGCCATATGTCCACCACTATTACTGTCAGTCTTCGCTGCTGACTGTTGAATCTAATGACCAGGGTCAATCAAGTTTGCTAGCTGACAGAAGACTCAAAAAATCTTAAGAAACTTGGTTTCATTTGTTTTGATATTCTTGCAGAAACTTGTTTTATTGACCTTTACCTCTAAAAGAAGCAAAAGAGACTTGTGTGTCCCTAGATACAGAAATTTTGCTGTACCATCTTAGCTGTGAGCCTTCACCACTACACAGTAATCGCTGTTTTTTTGCGGTTCAGGTATGATTCCCTAGGGTGCCTGCATAGGTAGTTTGCATCTCACACCTTCAGTCACTCCAAAATTTAAGTGGACTGGAAGCACCAAGCTGTGTAAACGGCTGTGTGTCCTGAAGCAAAAATCTCTGTTTTCAAGAATAAAGTATTGCACCTACCTACTCTTTGTAATATTTGAAACAAAGTAAGGCCAACTGAAAGGGGTGCCCAAGCTTATTACCAGGGAAGAGATGGTAACGTGTTTGCCGGGAGCGTGCTGCAACATAGTCTGGGTGGAATCAGACTCTCTTCTGCCATGTTTGAATTTTTGAAGCATTTTTTTCCCTGGGAGCTGCAAAGTGTAACGAGAGCGTGATGCATGTATCACTGAAGGCAAAATATTTTGTCATTGAGAAAACCTGATGGATTCTATTTATCTGTTTAGTAGCTGGCAGAGATTGTTGTCTTTATTGGCTGTGACAATTAACATGGTCACCTTTTTCCTTCTTACCGTACTGAGTTAAAATGTCTTTGTTGGCAGGTAGGATTATTTGTGTTGAACGTACTGTTCTCTTATTACAAAAGCCTCTTTTGTACTCGGCTGCTGGCGCTGACCTCAGTGAGCTGACTGGCCCTGTCAGACTCGATGAGCTGGATTCTACAACACAGGCCAACTCCATTTGTGCTGTAAAAGGTTTGTATGGCCTTTTCTGAAATGAATGCAGTTAATTATTTGTGCTCACTTTAATCTTTTATGTCTTCGTATTGATTTCTTGCATGAACAGCATGGAGGGATAAAAAAGCACAGTATTGCTGTGGGTCATTAGGGTATTTAAGTTTTTATACTTCTTTGTGGGCTCTGTTTGCCTTTTGCTGGCCAAGCTCTGCTCCCACACACTCATACCTCAGAATAAATGTTTGATGCACAGTCTGGTTTATTATATTCCTTCCTTTGCTGCCTTCTTTCAGGAGCCTTCTGTTCACACCAGCCTTGTTGATGTTGGCAACAATAAAGTATACCAGTATTTTTTAGGCAGATGGATAAGATATGTTAGCCAGATCCTGAATGGTAGGGGCTAGTGTCTGATTTCCCTAGAGCTTTGCTGCAGTGGGGCAATTTAATATTTCACCATAGTCATCTAGCTTAACTTGGCCAATATTTGCTCACCAGCCACTTTGGATCATAGTTTTGTCTAGTGTTTCAGTCCTACCACTAACCATGCAGAAACATTTCTTACAGTGTATTTTCTAACATTTCCTAATCATGCAGAAACATTTCCTACTGTGTATTTTCTAATACACAGTCCGAGCCAGCTTCTTAAACCTCCCAGTTGTAGAGTGCCTATAGGGAAAAGTCCTTAAAAGCCCAATAACTCTTGGCTTTTAAAGACAGTTTCCTCCTTTAATTTAACTCTTATGATTCTGGTAGCCCTTGTAGAAAATTCTTGATCCTGTTTTACATTTACACCTTCAAGTGATTCACTGGAGCATTTGAAATTAGTTTTAAAATAATAGCAAATAATGGTTACAAATCAACGCTTCCAGCTATAACGTGATGCACTGAAAAAGCAGTCTGAAGCCACATGAAGCTGTTACTAAACATACCTCCTCTTATGGTAGAGCCACAACTTAGCGTAAATGAGCACGTTGCAGTGACAAATCTCGAACTTTAACACTGCATGATGAAAAACAAGCACAACTAGAGGCACTTCACTCAGAGCCTTGGTTGTTATGTACATCTCGAATCAATATTGTGAGTTACTTGAAAAATATTTCTGTCACTGGGTGTGAAATATGTTTTAGGGTTTTTTTTTAACCTCTCCAGTAGTTATGCTAAGAATTATCACTTCTCTGCTGTTAATTTTATAACTAAGTATGAGAAGTTCCTGTCTTCTTTTGTTCCTTTGACAGTGTGCGTAGCAGGATAAAGCAAACATTTCTCTGTTCTTTCTTTTTCCAGTAGAGCAAAGAAAATACACCTTTGTGATGTATTATGTAAACAAGTACTTACTTTACACACATGGGAGGTGTCACGCTTTCCTGTATTACAGATGGACGAATGACAAAAGGGGGAATTAATCCTACAACCTTGTCTTGCTTAATCTGAAATTTGTCCAGGGTAGCTGTTAACCAGTATGTTCCCACACCTTGGTACCAACATAGAATATAATGTATCTTCTTTGTACCTATGCTAGTGCTATATATTGATGATAACTATCACTTTATTTAATATTATTATTTAATAGCATTTAAGATACATATCTACTGTTTTGGATTTTGGTTAGTTATTGCCTACATCTGTCTTCTGAAGAAGGGAAACTACTTTGTTGGTGGGAGAATATGTATTTGATGTAAGGAGTAACCCATGAAGGAAAATTTATCATCTCTAAAATTCACTTACTGCCTCTGTCTGTTAACTCAGAGAATTATTAGTCCGGCTTTCAATAAGAAGCAGTATTATCTCCTTCGTTGTTTTTCTCTGTGCCCTCCTTTCACTTCCTGTGTTTTTGGTCACCTACATATGCCATACGTAGGCATCCTCTCACCTAACACTTACAGAGGCTGCAAAGGCTTTACTCTACCCCTTCTTGAAGTAGTGCTCCTTTCTGTTCCTTACAGTCATGGCTGCTCCTCCTGGCTCTCAGGGATTTGGCAGGGTCAATCTCCCCAGAAGAACTTCTTTTTAACCAGCGAAAAATGCAGGTAGTCATTCAGGTTTCCTCAGATATGGTGATCGGTCACAGCATCAGAGCCTCCAGGAGTGCTGGGACTGGGGGGGCACAGGCCATGCTCCCTGCTGGATTCTAGGTAGATAGTCATTTTTTGGAAGATGTATAAATAAGATGAGTTAGGTTGGGAGGAACCTCTGAAGTTCCTCCAGTCCAAACTCCTCCTCAGAGCTGGGCCCTGGGCACCCTGGCACAAGTCTATAGCTGGCCCAGCTTTGAGCAGGAGTTTAGACTGGAGGAACATCTGAGTTTCCTTCCCCATCAAAAAAGGACAATGTTGCAGTCCAAGCAGATCCTCTGAGTTTGTCAGATATCCTTGTTTAAGGGAGGTCCTGTCATGCCAGCTCTGGGATGGAGTGTGTTGCTCTTCGACAGATGAGTGAAAACCTGTGGTTGCTTTCTACTGGAAAGTTTATTATTCTTTTAAAGATGAGTCTGTGGTTCTCACCTGTGAGCTTAGGGTTAATAGATTAATTTTCCTATCGCTATGCATTACAAAGTAATTTCTAACCTCTTTTTGCTGTATAGTAGCAATCAGGATGACTTAAATGTTGGCAGTTCATACTCCACAGAACTGTTTCTCCTCTTAACCATGCTTATGAGCAAATTCTAGTTAGTCCATACTACATATGTTATATGGGAATTTTACTTGACTAATGATATTTGCCTAGTATATGACTCACCATCAATGATTGAATTTTGACGCTGGATTTTTTCATATTTAAGCCCTGACTCAGGGGAGGGTTTTTTTCCAGTTTCCTTTTTCCCAGTGTGAACAAAATGGGGTCAATCAGCATACCTAACTCTCTCTTTTTGATTGAGCTTTTCCCTTTCCCATCCCATCAGGGTAACTGATAGGAAAAAAATAAATGCACATTCATTTTTTGAACATTTCAACCAGAGTGTTACTTTTAATCCTCAGGCCTTCTTTGCATTCCTCACCAGAGACCTGTTTTTCCAAGTGTTGTCCTATTATCAGTCTCTGCTTAATGCTGCCAGCCACAACCCATTAAAATAGACTAGAGGTAAAAATTGAATTTTGGCTGTGTGCATTTCCATTTAAAAGAAGGATCTTGGGAAAATATCCAAAAGGGTTGTGAATATTAAGCAAAATCTAGAGTCTTGACAAAGATGTGCAGCAGTTCAGCAGCTTAAACTTGAGAAAACACTTTGTATGCAGGATGCACAAGACTGTCACTGGTTCATTAGACCTGTTGCTGCTTTGAGTTGTTCCAATTTCAGTGATCTCTGGTGGTTTTCTGAAGGGAACTCTATGTTGTCATCAAAATAAACCTCTCCACTAGAGAGGTAATCTCATCAGTATGATCCTGATCCATTTTCTTCAAATGTACTTGCATTACTTGTGCACTGGCATCCTACAGTTGCAATATGGCACAAAACTAGGGGGGAGTTAAAAGGCTTAGCAAGAAACAGATCTGTCAGAAAAGGGGATTTTCTTTTTTTTTTTTAGTTATTTTTTAACAAAGAAGGAAACATCAGATAACTAGTTGGTAGCTTTTCTTTTCCAGGAACAAGGATCATAGAATGATAGAATCATTTAGGTTGGAAAAGACCTTTAAGACTGAGTCTCAACTGTTAACCTAGCACTGCCAAGTCCACCACTAAACCATGGCCCTTAGCACCGTCTCAACATGTCTTTTAAGTACCGCCCAAGGAGGTTACCCGCCGGGGATGGTGACTCCGTGGGCAGCCTGTTCTGATGCTTGACAACCCTTTCAGTGAAGAAATTTTTCCTGATACCCAATTTAAACCTCCCCTGGTGCAACTTCAGGCTGTTTCCTCGTGCTTTGTCGCTTGTTCTGTGGGAGAAGAGACCGACCCCCACCCGGCTACAACCTCCTGTCAGGGAGCTGCAGAGAGCAATGGGGTCTCCCTCAGCCTCCTCCTCTCCAGGCTAAACAGCCCCAGTTCCCTCAGCTGCTTCTCATAAGCCTTGTGCTCCAGCCCCTTCACCAGCCCCGCTGCCCTTCCCTGGACACGCTCCAGCCCCTCAGTGTCCCCCTCGCAGTGAGGGGCCCAAACCTGAACACAGTGTTCGAGGTGCGGCCTCACCAGTGCCCAGTGCAGGGGGACGGTCACTGCCCCAGTCCTGCTGGCCACACTGGTTCTGACACAAGCCAGGATGCTGTTGGCCTTCTTGGCCCCTGGGCACACTGCTGGCTCACATTCAGCTGTGAGTCCACCAGCACCCCCAGGCCCTTTCCCACCAGGCACTTCCCAGCCGCTCTGCCCCAGCCTGTAGCGCTGCGTGGGGCTGGTGTGACCCAAGGGCAGGGCCCAGCACTGAGCCTGGTTGAACCTCGTACAACTGGCCTCGGCCCATGGATCCAGCCTGCCCAGATCCCTCTGCAGGGCCTTCCCACCCTCCAGCAGATCAACACTCCCCCTCGGCTTGGTGTCATCTGCAAACTGGCTGAGGGTGCACTCAATCCCCTCGTCCAGATCGTTGATAAAGATATTAACCAGCACTGGCCCCAGTACTGAGCCCTAGGGAGCACCACTTGTGACAGCTGGATGTGACTGCGTTCACTCCAGAGAAACACACCCATGCTGTGGCAGACAGCATCCTACCTTGTAGTAGCAAGTACTGATGGAAACTTCCAGTTTATCACAAAAACTGAAGAATCAAAATTATTCCTGTAACAGTCCAAAGAGTTAAATACACAGAATTACTTACTCTGTCAGTGAAATCCGTATTGTTTTGTTCTATGCATAGAAATTGGGTCATAAAAGTTGTACTTGAGAAGTACCTTTCCTGATGTTCAGACTTGCTGTCCTTTGAATTCCCAAAGGAAATTAAGGGTTTGTTGTTTTTGTGTATCTCCCTTCTTTCTGTCAGTCCTTGCCCCAGGAGAGCTAGGAAAGCAAGGGATTAACACTCTGCCTCACAGGCCAGACGGTGTAAATGCTCCCTAGTCTCCAAGGGTTTCTTTTATTGACTGCAGTGTGAAACTGTGAGATTCTTGCTCAATAGGAGGGGAATTTTTAGTCTGTACTTCTGTTGTACCATTGAGCATTTATTTTAGTGCAATTTCATTCTCACAGGTGATCCACTTTGTACATTTCAAAACACTTAGATGTATTTTCTCCATAAATAGTGCTCATAATTTCAGCATATCGTTACCATAAAACATCATACACTCTTTATTGACTTCTCATAAAATTCTGAATATATTTTTTTCTTGCCAGAGCTAGCAAAAGCCTTTTATATAGTCCAAAGTATCTTTGGCATTCCCTTCTTAGGCACACACTTATGTCTGTGAGCCAGATCTAATCTCTGTCAAGTCAGTATAAATGAAGAATAACTCCATTGTTAATGGAATTTAACCTGCATCGTTTTCAAAAGGGACTGGGTCATCTCATTGGTTTGTGTTTCCTAAACAATGATATCAAGCTATCTGACCTGATGATTCTTATATCTGTTTATTGCCAAGGAAACATCAGAGGACCAGAAAGAAAACAAACAAACAAAAACAAATCAGAAAAGCAATAAAACCCAAACAAAAAGAACTGAACCTGTTTGGAAAGTTAATTATTAATTATCTACCTTCTGATATTTTTAGAATGTAACATGCTCTGCCATGCTGCAATCCCTTGTTGGAGGGATGAAAGAGAAAGG
Source organism: Falco cherrug (assembly GCF_023634085.1). Classification (NCBI taxonomy): domain Eukaryota; kingdom Metazoa; phylum Chordata; class Aves; order Falconiformes; family Falconidae; genus Falco; species Falco cherrug. Next base: position 51,640,626 of record NC_073699.1, on the reverse strand, counting down.
GAAAGAGAAAAACTCTTGACAGGTTTGGAGCTGAGTCAGAAGGCATCAAACCTGCTGTGAAGCCAGGAGTGACTGTGTTTGCTAGCTTAACATTAGTATTTTGTAAGAATTTCATGTTCTGCAGGTACTGTTGTTGGAGTTAATGAGAGCACTGCTTTCTCCTGGCCTACCTGCGACAGATGTGGGAATGGAAAGTTGGAACTGTGTCCCCAGGACAGGTGAGAGTCAGCATGCTCCAGAGCACTCCAGGTGTTTTGCAGATGTAGCCATACCAGCAGTAGGTGATGCAATGATTCCTGCAGGCACAGGCTGCACTTTGTTCCTTCCTAGAACTAAGCCGTAGTATTTTTATTGCTGATGAACTGATAAAACCTGCAAGGTTAGATTAATTTATTAAGAAAGATAGAAGTAGATAAGAAATGGTTTGCATTTGCAGTTATCACTTTTTTTTTTCCAAACTAATCTTAAAGTATTGCTTATAAAGATTTCATAGCATTGTAAGTTTTAATAAACATCCACATAAATCACAGGTCTGATTTTAAGCTTCTTTAAAAGTAGCTTCTTGTGTTTGTCTACCCTGCCTTGTTATATGTGCCTCCAGTTCACCTCATTTTTATATTGAACTGTGATCTTTGCTGTAGTTCACGTAAGTGTGAAAGAGTTGTGTTCCAGACCTTTTAAATTTATAATGTTTCTAAAAAGGATGCTGAATAATTCTGGGAGTACAACTGCCCCAAATGTGAAGACTGATCCTGCAGGACCTGTTACTACCTGAAATGCTAAACCTGCGTCACACTGGCATGCTTTTGGAAAACCTCCCCTTCAGCTGTGTAGCCAGCTTGCTCTTGCAGAGTCTGAGATACCTGATGGAATAAAACCATGAGACAATAAGAGAGTAGTCAGTGTAAAAAGAAGAAAAGGGGGGTTCTTTCTACTGGAAAAGCTTAAAAAAAGCATAAGGAAAAGTTGGATGGGTTTGATCTCATTGAAATGGATAACATTTTCCTAAATATGAGAAGTTTCACTGCTTATGCTTTGTGATGTATAGCCTCCAGGGAAAAAAGGCTGAAAATTTTTAAACAAAACAGTTGTCCTATATTATACTATCATGCAAAAGATAAGGATGTCTGTATGTTCACAAAGTAATGTAGTTCAATAGAAGAAAATAAATCTCTACTGTGAAGGATATTTTTGCTTCATTTGGAGAACTATGTAGCATCAATATTTGTTTAGGAAGTTATTCCAACAAGTTCATGTAGCTGAGCTTAATTTTATGCATATGACTTAAGTGTGTGCTGAAAATGTTGAATGTTTGCTGAACGACAGCCTAAATCAATAAGTCACTTGGGCCAAATCTGCACTACAAATTTTCTTTTGTCATAACTTTTAGAAGGTTATGAGATTAATTTTTGCTTAAGTGGGGTGACTATAAATATTGACTCCCCCCCATGTTGCCAAAATTTGTAAAAGGAAGATCCTTTTGCTAGAAGAGTTTAGGTCCTCCAAGAGAGTTACTTTACCAACAGAAGAGCTCTACTTGCTATTATCAACTGAATCCCTACTAGGGCTTTCCTACTAAAAGTCTACTAGCAAATTTAAGAGAATAAGATAGCTGAGGTTTTGTGTTTTGATTTACAACTGACAGCTTTTCCATTTCTTTATGTTTTTCCATCATTATTTGCGTGTTTCAGAGGAGTGCTATTTTGCAACCAGTGCTCTGAAGTTGTCATTTCACCGGTTTTGAAAATGCAGCTGGAAGTCTTCTTGAGTTGTCCATCCCGATCTCAAAGTACAGTAAAAGTAAAGGTATGGCACAAAATGAGCTTCGGTGCTTTGAGTGTAGTGAGGCCAGATATGTAGACACATAGGTACTATAAGCCGCACTTTTATAGACAGCTCTGTCAGAAGAAAAAGTAAAAGATGTAAGAGTATCCCATAATTTAACCTGATAGTAAACTTCCGTTTCATTCAACTAAGGACCTAGTTCCCAGATCTTACTCATATAATACGGTCGTTGAGTTCACCCTGAGGTTTGCAAACTGTTTTATCGTGCAGCTGAAGGGCTTGGCTTTGGGAAACCTCAGCCTCCACAGCCTAGAAGGAATGTGTATTTTTGGAGTCCCATTCTGAAAGTCTTTTGTGTCACCTCTCTTCTGCTTTCTTGGCGAGAGAAACAAAACCATTCTATATTAAAATGATAAATCCTTGATCAATGTGACTGTTTTAACCTGTGAACAGAACATCTTTGCATTCATAAGATTTTTGTCATGAACAAAACCTGTTAATTTTCTCATTCCAGCTGTTACAAAGGACGATCTCTTCTCTCCTGATGCCCTGTGCCACTGAGGATGGGGTAGGTATAATGAATGTTGGTGAAAGAAAGTTGAACTACATAACTTACTGTAGAGGTAGAGTACAGGGGACGTGAATCAGGTGGGAAGATACTTGAATCATAGAAATGAAAGAGATTCCTGGAGGTCATCTGACCTACCACTCACACTGGGCTAGTGCCAGTGCGCAGGTCAGCTCTGACTCTGGCTGACAGGGTCCTGAAAACCTCCAAGAACGTAGATTCTGCCTTTCCAGGCAGCTCATTTCAGAGCTGCACTAGGAGCAGTAGGAGATTTCACTGGAAATAATGATTTTTTTTCTCATGTCCAGCCTGGGATTTGAGTGGGCTGGACCCTTTGGTACTCACACCTTCCACCTGCTGATGCCCTGCTATTGCATGACTGTCATCAGGCCGACACCCTCCTTTTCCGAAGTGGGATGCCACAGATGCAATGTGTAGACAGCTTTAGCTCAGCTGCTGATCTGCAGAGCTATCTGCAAATGGCACTATGTCCAGACATTCAGAGCTGTGACGGGCAGGGATGGGCTTTGCTCACATTTCTGGCTGTGGATCCAAAGGTGGCAAAGATACAGTCCAAGCAGCCCACCTTTTGGGGCTGGTCTTCTAAACCCTGTAAACCATAACTACCATCTAACAGCACAACCATGAAACTACTGGCAGGCGGTAATGGTAGTGAAATTTGCAAAACGCATGCAAGGTAATACTTTGTATGAATGAAACGCACGTAAGCCACGGGGATCCGTGGGCTAAAGTACAGTTTATGTAATCGTGAAGTAGTTATTCCTTTAATCTGAGATAATAGAAGAACCCTGACATTTGGCACAGTGACCCAGATTTATCACAGGTGAGGGAGGCACTGGGTAGGTGCCTGGCTGGCATTGGCTGCTGGATGGTCAGCAGCGAAGCAGGCACCTTCTGAGGGTAATTAAGTCTGGTTAGGATCCTGAGATCCCCTCCTCTCCATTGCACGTGGAAGGGAGCAAAGGTCAGCTCATTGTCTTTTTTATCATTCCTGTTAAATATCTTCAGTTAGGTGACACGTATTCGGGTCATTTTGCTTTCTCTGTCTTATATAGTCTTCTAGCATTTTGCTATTATGTGCCTCACAGTTTTAGTGGGATTTATGGATAACATTTAAAGTGGAATGTTGCTCTGAAATTGTAAATTATTTTTCTTATGCTGGAGAGTGTGTATTTCATTTAAGCAAAGAGATACAAGAAAGTTTCCAAATATTTTGCTCTTTTAATAGCAGTTAAGTCTTGCTAAGTTTACAGGATGTCTGGTGTGGTTACAGACTGACAAAACCTAGTTCTTTTTCAAGTTACTAGAATCAAACAACCTCTTTTTAAATTTTTGATTTTTATAATGCTAGTATTTAGAAGTCTGTCAACTGAAAAAAATTATGTTTTTCCCTAGCTGAAATGCAGGAATAATTTTTTTTCCCATAAGCATTTCCATCTCTGAACTGCTGCATTTTAAAAAGCAGCACATCTCAAAGAGTAATCACAAGCAATACCACCTGAGGTAGCATTTTTTTGCCAGTGCTGCTGAAGTTTCTAAGGCTGTAGCTTTTCTTTTTGCAGGGAGGCTGGTTGTGGCCATCACTGGCCCTGGCCACTCGTTCCTTACCTTGTGGCAGCCCTTCTGTTACACCAGTATAGCTGTTTGTGCAGCTGCATGGTGAATTGGATGGCAGTCCTGGTCTGGGGTAAAAATAATGTAGGGGGGAAAAAAAGGGGCATTCTTTATACCTTGAACCAGGCAATAGACGTGGGTATCACATACCTGTACAAATGCACAACCCAGGTGAAAGCAGGGCGGTGGTCAGAGGGTGGTCATAGGCCAGTCCCATCGAGGAAAGAAATGGATGTAAATCTGCCATCTGAGGTAGATACCCTCTCAAGCAAGGTATCAGTTACCAGTGTTACCAGTTCTTCTGTTAACGTGCTCTCTCCTTTTGGAGAAATCATCCCAGCCACGCATCCCTTCCTCCACGCAGAATGCAGTCTACAAATTCACTCAGGCACAACTCATGGGTAAACCGCCAGTTGGATCATTAAACAGAAAAGACTGGTGATCATAAAGGATGCTTGATACAACACAAATTTAAAAGGAGGGTGTAAAAAGAGGTACAACATATTTTTTCCTGCAGTGGATCTGTTAGCTAAGGTGATTGATATATTGTATGTTTCACAATTCACAAATTGCTAGCGCATGTGAAATCTCCAAGTGTCAGAAAGCTAGATAAAGGGAACACATACAGGTTATGCTTCAGCAAAATTGAGCTCAAAGTCACAGTGGCTTTTTTTGTTTTTTTGTTTTTTTTAAACAGCTCATTTTTAAAAGCCTGGTAGGGAAGCAGTGCATTAAGCAGGAGATCTGATCATTGAAAATCTAATGCATTCATTCCTTCCACCAGTTCTAATGCACCTTTCTTTTTGAGTCCTTAAAAAAAGTTGTCTGTTGGAAGAGGACCTTACACCCCGCATCTTCCCAGCTGAATGCTGCTTAGAACAGAATGTCCAGGACTGTTTGTTTTAATCAACATGCTTTTATCGCTGCAGAGTTATGAGGTGCAGAGCGTGCTGGGAAAGGAGGTGGGGTTATTGAACTGCTACGTCCACTCCGTAACCAGCCACCCCAACTGTGTTGCACTGGAGGAAATTGTTCTTCTGGAAGCAGCAGCAAGACACCAAGTTGAACCTTAGTCAGCTACTATAGTATCTGTGGACTTTGTAATGTGGTTATCTGTTAACTAGTGCCGCAGATAATGTATAATGCAAGCGTGATAAGCATTAAGATAGTTTATTAAAACTGTGATTTGCAAAGCACATTGTGCTAATGCTGAAAAAAAATCTGTATAAAAATCCTGTTCGACTTTCTGAGCTCTTTTTTGGATCAGTTTAGAATTTAAGTGTGCAGTTCTTTACCGTCTTTTCTGTTTATGCATGTAAAACAACTTGTTCTGGAAGTTTTGAATGGTTATTAATTTTTTGTATAATAGTGTATTTATTATGTGTCCATGGAAAATATTTTACTAGTATTTCTGAAATAAATACCTTGCTATAGGCAGTGACCACTGCCCTGTGTGCGAGTTCGGAGTTGTAACGTGTTATTGCCTTGCAATAAATGTTACAAAGACAGAGATTTGAACAAAGCTTCTGTTTGGAAGCGTTAATGTTTTACAGCTAATTGGTCTCTCAGCATAGAAGCACTGTGTTATCTGTAGCTTCCCACGAAGTGGGTAAGAGCAAACTGCTTTGTAGGCCACGTTAACTGTTCTCACCCTGACTGTACAGAGACATGGATTACAGATCTGATAAATAATATCAGAATCTTCCTGTGTGCGCATTGTTTGAGATGCAAGAATTAACGTAATAGCTCAGTCAGAGATTAGATTTTTTTTTTTTTCCCCTTCCCCTTTCATGGTATTCAAGAAACCCTTACAGGTTAGAGGAAGAGGAATTAATGGTTTCGCACAGGTCCAGTATGTGGCTACCCAGCCATAAAGGAACAGCAAACTTGTTGCTACACTGATTGCTCCCACAGCTGAGGCAGATAGTGGAAGGTCTTAGATACTTCACAATTACGAAAGGAATGACCCAGCTTTTGAATCCCCCCGATTTCCCCCCTCCTCCTGAAGTGTTTCAAGTCCCTTACCTGCCTCTCTGTAAGGACAAAGGGGACGTCAGCCCATTCCTGCGCAGAGGGTACTGCCCTGTGTGTGACCAGGGTGGCCCCTTTGAAACCAGGAAGGTGCCTCCCTCTTGGAAAGTGCTGGCTGTTGGATGTGCTCACCATGCCACACCATGGTGTCACACCATTTTCCCACCAGTGCCCTACAGGTGCCATCATCTTTGGGCGCGCACAAAATCTGGACAAGTTGCTTAACCTTCCATAACACATTCACCCAGGCAGTGATCAGGGCGGTTGCCTGCTCTCGCTTTCACTAGCCGCGATCAGTGGAAGTGGCCAGCTCCTGCACCCCGTTAGCCTGCAGCGGGCTGCACTGCATGGCTGCAAGAGCATCTCCAACGGGACTACGGCTGGTTCAGGCTGTGGAGCCCGTTGCCAGTGTAGGTGCAGTTTTGCATTGGCTGGAATGGAAACCACTTCCAGGGCGGTTTTCTTTTTTAACAGGAATTTTAACTAACGGCTTTTGTGTCCATGTATACTTACAAGGTTTCTGGAAGGTCCCGGCCGACGAGCAGCCCCTCTTGCCGTGCAGCCGCTGCCCGGCGCCAGCAGCGAGCTCAGCGGCGACAACTGACTCAGCGTTTCGGCGCAGCAGCTCCGCGGAGCGCAGACTGTCTTGCAACGACCACGTGCGAGAGTCTGAGTTATTCCCTCATCGCCCTTAGGCTGCTTCAGGAAAAAAAAACCCAACCGAACCGCAGCGCCGCTCGCCGCCGGCCTGTCCGCAGCGCCGAGCCCCCCCGCCCCCGCGGCCCGGGCTGGCGGCGCCTGCGGGAGCCGCGACGGCCCCGCCGCCTTCCAGAGACAGAGCAAACGAGAGCAGGGTTGATTTAAAATGCTGGGGGTTTTTATTCTTAGAAATGCTGTAAAAATTGATATAAAAGGTCGAGCATGCTCAGTCTTGGGTTTTTTTTTTTTTCATCCTATAGGCTGTCTAAAATACATGGGGGTTTGAATCATTTTAACAGATGTACCATAGCTGCGTCGGTAGGAGTAAAATGTAGAAAAGACGAAAACTACCATTACAAAAATAATTTAAGGGGAGAGAAGAAAAAAATAATATTTAGCTTTTTCTTTTTTTTTTTTTTTTTTTTTTGCAAGTTTCGTGGTGAAAGACCCAGGCATCGCCCCACGCCGCTACAACGCTCAGCGAGCGCCGGCAGGTCCCGCCGCGGCTCCGCGCCTCCTCCCCCGCGCCCGGCCCGGCCCGGGGCGCCGCGGCCCGTCCCGGCCACGGCTCGTCAGGGCTCGGCCCGGCCACGGCTCGGCCCTCTGAGGTATTTATCCACGGTCTCCCGGAGTCCGTCTCTCCGTCCCGCTCCCCCCCGGTTACCGGCAGTCGGTGCCCGAGCCGGGCTGCAGGAAGGAGGCGCTGGGCAGCTGCTTGAAGAAGTGCCGGAGGCTGGTCAAGTCTCGGGTGAGTTGCTCGATCTTCTTGTGCAGCTTCTCGTTCTCGGCCGAGAGCTCCAGCAGCTTCTGCTGCATCTCCTGGTTGCGCCGCTTCGCCTTGTCGCGGCTCTTGCGCACCGCGATGTTGTTGCGCTCCCGGCGCTGCCGGTACTCGGGGCTAAACCTGTCCACGCACTTCTTGCCGCCGCGCTCCTTCCCGCCGGCGGCCGGCGGTGGCGGGGCGCCCTGCGCCGAGCCGGGGCCGGCGGGGCCCGGGGAGCGGGTGCTGCAGCTGGAGGGGGAGCTGCTGCCCGGCGGCTCGGGGGAGGTGGGCGGCGTGGGCTGCCCGCTCAGGTTCATGATGGTCTGCGCGCAGGTGGCGATCTGCGAGGGCAGCAGCGAGGAGGAGAGGTCGCTGTCGCTCCAGTCCGGCTCCTGCTTCAGGGCGCCGCGGGAGGAGGAGGAGGAGGAGGAAGAGGAGGAGGAGGAGGAGGAGGAGGAGGAGGCGGTGCGGGGCTCGGCGCCCAGCAGGGTGGTCATGGCAGCGCCGAGGTCCTTGGCGGGGTCGCGGCCGGCGCCGCCGCCCGGCGGCAAGTACTCGCCGTAGTCCCCGCCCCGCTCGGGCTTGTGGTTGCTGTTGAAGAGGTCGGCGAAGAGCTCGTCGTTGCAGAGCTCCAGGTTGGGCACGGCCGACATGGAGTCAATGTAGGAGCTGAAGTCGATGGCGCTCTCGTCCTCGTACATGGCCGGGGCGGCGGCGCTCAGCTCCGCCAGGTTGGTGCCGCTGCCCCCCAGGCCGCCCCCCGCCTCCTCGCCGCTCATCCCGCAGCCGCCGCGGCCCCCCGGCTTGCAGGCGGGACCCGGCCCGCCGCCGCTGCCCACCTTGGCGTCGTAGAAGTTGGCGGGCTCCAGGCACCAGCTCTTATAACATGCCGGGGACTCCAGGCTGTAGAGAGTGGCGGCGCTCATCGGCGAGCGGGACGCGGCGCCGCACGGCCGCGGCGCAGGGGCTCCGGGCCGCGGGCACCAGCCGCCGCTCCGCGGCGATCGCAGCTCCAGCCTCCGCCGCGGGCAGGTGGGGAGCGGAGCCGCTGCCGCTGCCGGGGCCGCTGCTACTGCGCTGCCGCTGCTGCCGGCGGTGGGACTGGCGGTACCGGTGCTCCCGCTGCCGTCCCGCCGCCTCGCCTCGCCGAGGGGGCCGATCCGGGCTCGGGTCACGCCGCGCTCGGCGGTGGGAGGCGGGGATGGGACAAGGCGTCTCTGGACCTGGGAGCGAAACGCCCGCTCGGTCCCTTCTTATACGGCGCCGGCCCCGCCTCCTGCCCCAATGACGGGGAACGAGTGTTCCCGGCACCCCCGGGGACCCGGGGGCGGGAGCGGGTGGGGTGCGCGGCCGCGGAGGCAGGGCTCCCGCCGCGGAGAGCTGCCGCCTCCCGGCGGAGGGTGGCCGCGGCCGGCCCGGGGGGGACGGGACGGGACGGGACCGTGCGGGCTGCTGCGGCGCCGGTCCCGGCCCCCCCACTGCCCCAGCGACACTCCGGCTGAGCGTTAATTTCCCCTTTCCCTGGCTTATTTCCACAGGGGCCAGCGGAAAATCTTGCGGAAAAGGCTTATTTTACACACGCACCCCACACCCCACCCCGCCCCACGCTGCATCCCCCCCCACCCCGCTTCCCCAGCGGCGCCTTGGATGGAGCGATACGGAAAAGATGCTGCCTGCCCCACGCGTGTCTGTGTATCGCCCTAGCGCCCTCGCGAGGCCTCGCGCCTGCCGCTGGAGCACAGGCAGCTGCACCCCAGTGGGCTGCGCATCCCCCCACCCCACCCCCCAGTGACAAGGGTGGCCGCTTGGACTTCTTGGGGGACACTCTGGTGGGAAAGGGGTTTCTAAGGCATCTTTAGCTGCCTCACGCTCTCTGCGTGAAGTTAAGCCTCTTTAAAAATTTACGGTAAGTACATTCCCCCCAACCCCCCACATCCAATCCAATAAACTACTACTATTAACATGGCAAGTACCAGAGAAATGAAAATATTTTAATTTCAAATATGTGACATGCATAAGTTTTCTAGTTACGTAAGAGTTTTTAAACCCCTGGCTTCATCCCCCAGGTGCTCCATTAACTGAATTATGAAAGCAGCAAAAAAAAAACCCACCCAGAAACCAACCTTAAAAAATTATATTTTAAGATTTATTTACTTTTCTTCCAGCGGACCCAGCTGGATTTATGACGCTTCGGTAGGACTAGCCCAGCCACTGCCTTTTCAGCCCCGCACTCAGCTGACACTGCTGGCGTGGAGCTGTGCCCTGGCTGCCGTGCTGCTCCTGCTGCTCGGAGGTGGCTTTCTGGGGACCCTGGGTACGTGCCGGTCATGCCGGGCCCGCCGCCTCTCCCCGGGCAGGGCTCCATCTGCCGCTACCGCAGCTGTTGCAGTAACGCAGCTGTTTGTCAAAGGGCTGTGTATCTTAACAGAAATAGTTGGGACAGGACTGGTACATGCTCTCCCTTCGGCCGTAAGCTCCTCCTGGGAAGGCTTGTGGGATCAGGGTAAGTGCAGGTGAGGTTTTGCATCTGGCAGGTAAGGTTTGCATGGAGAGGCTTGGCTTCGCTTTTAACTCCAGTGCTGCAGTTAACCCCCGTGAGACATCATGTTTAAATAAACTCGATTTGCTTTGCTCGTGAGGCGTTGGACCACACCACCTCTATCTTCATGTGCATGAAGCGCTGAACTTGACAATGACACAAGAAGTTGTTGCTTTTTTTTTGTTCTTCAGTGCAAATAATTTCCCTTTTCCACATTGTCAAAAAATAAGAAACCCAAACCCAGTTTTGCATGTTATTTTCTGCCCTCTAGCACTGGGGTATATTCACATTGTACGACTGTGCCACCTGCCCTAGGCCCGGCTGTCTGGCAGAGAACTGAGGCCATCACGTGGTGCTCCTGGGCTTTCTCTCCGCATAAAATACAGAGAGGTGGGTGCATGAAGCATGGGAAGGTAGTTCAGAAGTGCAGGGTGGTCTGACATCAGCTCTTTCTCCCCCTTGCTCTGCAACAGGGTCCGCTGGTTGCTGGAAGGCGATACATCATCTCACCTGTCATAGTGATAAAGTCACGATTTGTCTTGGAAAGCATCTCATTTAACCGTTTGTGCGTGGAACTGTGTTACACTTTCAGGTCACTGAAGTCCTTATCCCCAAAGGACAGCTGGTCATCAGACAGTGTTGGCGTGCAACTGTGCCAGCCTTAACAGTCTCATTTAATGCCCATCATGTGTTACTCCAAAAAAGAGCGGCAATTCCCAGCCAGACCACCTGGCCCCCACTGGGCACCCTGCCGTGTGGCAATTAGATTCACAAAATCCCTGAGTAAATGGCCACCTGCTGGGCATGGAAACCCTGTGTAAGCCTCGATGTCTGCCACCCGTGTCACACCTAAGCCTCATCACAGAGGGTGCAGCTTTGCTTGCTGTGTCTTCAGGACCTGGAGGCGTGTTCAGAGCTCGTGGTCAGACCTGTCAACACCTGTCCCTGCCAAAACCAAGCGGAGAGAGCCATCCCCTGGAAGGTGAGTTGGCTGGGTTTGTGGCTGAGCCCGAGATGTTTGATTTCAGGAGCACATTTCAGGGGGTTTCCCCATGTGCTATACAGGGTGTGAAGCCCAACGGTGGTACTACACCAGCAATGAAGCGTCCAGGAGCATGTAAGTGATACTTGTTGCTTACCAAAGCACTGGGCTGAAGGCAGGATGATATCCATGCTCTACTCTCCTGGGGTGGATTTGTCTGACATCTCGGCAGCTGAATCTGTTCCCATCTGCATGAATAATTTCATGAACAGTGAAGCAGAGACACGCCCTTGATTCCCTTCGTGTCCTGCCGAGTACCTGACCCTGTACAGAATCATGGCTTCTCTCTGGGATCCAGTAAGTTTAAAGAGCAGTAAGAAACATTTTGAGCATCTGAATTTCAGAATAATTTCTTTAAAACCTGTTTGAGGTTCCTGCTCCAAATCTAATGGAGGAGCATTTAAACCTGGCGAGAAAGGACAAGAAACCTTTCTCTAAGAAACCTTCATAGAGTAAAGACAAAATTTTAAATTGCTCCGGAGTGCCAGCTGTCAATCCCAGAGAAGCACCAGGACCCTGAGCCCTTCAGGGACAGGACTTACTCACACTGTAGTTCTGGCTAGTTTTTCCTCGTAAATAGGGGACAGGCCACTCAGCGAAGGTGAGGAAAGGGGACAATGCCACAGCCTGGCTTTAATCCTCCCCGTCCTCCTCCTGGCATGCTCATCTCTGGCAACCCAGCCAGAGGCGCAGGAGTTTTTGGGACAGCGGGGCTGGGAGCCCAGCGAAGCTGGTCTGGTCTTGCAGAGCCTACAGAGCCCTCCTCTGCCCTCGGGGTGCTATGGGGCTGCGGCAGTGCCAGCACGATGCTGGCTCCTGGGAGATTCCTGGACTGGGATAAGGCAGCTGTGGAGCAGGGCTGCGGGGGGACACACCTGTCCAGGTGCTTCCGCACCTCACGGCACCGGGTTTCACAGGGAAAGGCAAAGGGGGAAAAAGTTGAAGGGGTGATTTACCTGGTTTTCTCCTCCGCCCAAGAAGATGCAGGAGTGCACCGATATTTTCATTCAACGCCTAGGAACAACACTTGGGGGCTGACTGGGGAATGGGACATGCAGATGAGGAGATGCAAGTTTGGAGAGAGTCAAAAAAACCTGCCAACACGCTCCTAGGGAGAGACATCGGCTCTTGTAAGCCAGCGCTGTGGCTGCTGGACAGGCCCTGCCTGCCCCGTGTCCCGCCTGTGCCCGGGCTCGTGCCTCTCCCTGGTCCTGGATCCCTGTAGCAGTACTTTGCTCATCACTGCACTCACCTGGGGCAGTCCATTGCACTGATTCAGTCTGTGGCCACCCTGCTCTTAGCGGCTGAAGAACTTGCTGGTAAGTGAAAGGATTTTTCTTTTTAGCTTTGTTAAACTCTGTGCTCTGACTTGCTGTGGGCATTTGAGCGCCGGCGGTACCAGCCTGGGCTGGTTTTTTTCAGCTGCACCTGTGGCTGCTGAACTGCTTAATTAAACCTTCCACGTACCCGGGCTGCCAAAAGGCCAAGTGCTGCAGCCGCAAAACGGCTCAGATTCTGCACTCCTCCTTTTCTCAAGCCCTTTGGTGGATGCTCTAAACTTTCTCCCAATACAGGTTCCAGCAGGGATGAGATTCATGAGATCAAATTCACAGCTACAACTCCTGCCTAACCAAATGAAATCTTGCGCAGTATCATTTCCTGTGAGTTTAACGGACAGGTGAAATGAGTGTTACCTTCTCCTGTCCCATCAAAAAGGAAAAAAAAACCCCAACAACAACCAAAACCAAGCAAACAAAACCCCCTGTAAATAATGTGGAAACTGTAACCCAACCTTTTCCAGCCCCTTACAGCCATGCCTTCTCAAAACGTTTTGCAACAAAAAAACCCTAAATACCTTATTCTGGACATTGTTGGTTTAACGCAGGATGCAGCTCTTTGGCAGCTTTGCTACAAGACCAGTGACACCACTGGCTGTGGGTGGCTGCCAGGGTGCAGGTGCAACCTTTCTGTGTCGGTGCCATTTCTTACAAGCAGCATAGCTCAAGAAGGAAATTTTAAATATACAGGTCATTTCCAAATGAGGCACATGGCATTAATAAAGTAACTTGGCAGACCCTCATCCTCTGTAGTTGTGAGGGGAGAAAGAAGTTTTAAAGCAGTGGTAATAAATCTTTAACTGATTTCCAAAAAAGTGAAGTTTGGGAAGAAGTGTCTCTAAATGTAGACACTTACTTACCTGACTCGAGGAAGCAGCTGGCCAAACCCTTCAGCATGAGGCCCAGAAGAGCTGTGGGAAACTCCTTCCACGGCTGAAGGAGCCTCATTCACTGTGCTTGTGGAGAGCTGGTAGGCTCCTTCCTGTGCCCAAACGCGGGCTGCTGCTGCGCCACGTCTCAGCCGCAGACACCTCAAGATAGCATTTAAATTGGGGAATGCTAGTAGGGACAAAGAGAAAATCCCGAGCACGACAAGCACCATGCAGGGCCCTCCTTATCAGCTGGGAAAGGAGACTGCAGGCTGCAGAGCTTTCCTCTGTGTTCTGCAGTATTATTTTTAGTTAGAGAAAAATTGTAAGATTGACAGGAATGGCAAGGACTAGCTTAAATTTTAGTATTATTCTATACACTAAGAAAAACCTACTGAGAATATACACTAATGATTTACATAGCTTTTTGGATGCAACTAAAGAATTTCCAGATATAGTGCACATCTGGTTACTTAATCTGAGAAGGAAATATTCTGCTGTATTTGTGGATAGTTACTAAGTTTTGTTTTGCATCATGAGACCTGATACAGTCTCCATCTCTGAGCCGCACATCATCATCTTTTCTGGAGGCTGAACAAACCCGCCCTGTAAACCACTGAGCCCAGCGACTTGAGGTTTTCATCGCATCAGTACTTTCCTTGCCACTTCATGGGCTGGCTTCAGCCTTTTCACTTAACTGTTGTATTTTATTGAGCAGCACTTTTCAGTCAGGATCAGGGACAGCAGCTGCGATTTACATACATTGCAGGTTATTTTCAGGCTCGCTCAGCTGTGCAAGGAAGGCTCTGTCAGGGCAATTCCACTTGCTTCGCATAGGATGCGTTTCTGCTCATGAAAACCCAGCAGGGTCGCACTTTGCTCCTTAGCACTTGAGCTTTGCAAATACAGAACTGATTGCAGCTGAGGCTTCCAATTATAGCACTTACTTTTGGGCCCAAACTGAGCTTTTCACTATTTTGAGTGTCACAGACACCCATCTCAAAGGCTTTCACCCCCAGCCTGGGTGCCTTCTGCTACAGAGTAAAGGGTGAGGAGGGCATGGGGCAGGGTACACCGCGCTCTCCTTCCCCTGGAAGGGCCGGGCTGTGCTCTGGCTCCAGCCCCTTTTGGAAAAGGCCAAGGAAGCCTGGGTTGGCACTGGCAGGAGGCATGCTGCTCACAAACATCTATCGTGGCTGAAGGTATCAAAAGTCCTATGAGAAGAGTCTTGTTAAACTATAAACCTAAACTTTGTCCTCCACAGTACAGGTCAAAGTACCTAGTACATATCTGAGGTATGTGCCAAAAGCGCAATTAAACACCTTGTACAACCAGCCACTTCATTTCCACATCTCCTCTCACCTTTTCATGGAGCTTTTTATTGTGCTTTAAACTTGCTTACATTTGTAGCGTCAACGTGAAAGCCAGGGTGCCTCACCTAACCAGGCTTCAGTCATAATGCTGCCATATTAATTGATACCAGACATTAAAAGAACAAAATACATGAAGACATCTTACATGTGTACAGACTACATCGCATGCTTATGAAAAAAACCTGTCCATTAATTATTATCTCCATAAATGGGTAGATGTAGATGTTTTCTGTTACTAAAATGCCCTAAATTAACTTTTGAAATGAGGTATACATCAGAAATTTTATTTTTAAATAGATGTTTCCTCTACAAAAATACAGCCTAACAATATTTTTCATTAATAAAATCTGATAAAAAGATTCAGAATTTCTTGATTTATAACACTATTGACATAAGCAATTCAGCATATTTATTAAGAAGGCAAGGCAGGTAACAAACCGTAACTGTCACTGGAAAGTGTTTGAAACAAAAAAGCTCCTTTCCTATCCATTAGACCTCAGCAAGCAATCTTCCCCATCCCAAGAGGTTCCATTCCTCTGCTCTCCAGCTGAAAGATTCATTGGAGACTGGTGCCAGCACCAGCCGTGGGCCTCGGTGAGTCAGGACTGCCCCACTGCCACCGAGGCAGGAGGGAAAGCCTGCAGGCAGTGGAAGGGCAAAGACTCATTTTTATTACACCTTTTATGATAATTATTATAAGCCTCAATGGAAACTGTCTCCTACAATGAATTCTTGGTAATAAACAACAGTAACATTTGAGAGAGCTCTCTTTTCCTTTGCCATCCGTGCTGCGCTGCACTTGCCACCAAGGTTACCTGATGTCATGGTTTAAGCCCAGCCAGCACCTCAGCCCCCACCACCGCTCGCTCACTCCCCCAGTGGGATGGGGGACAAGAGTCGGAAGAGGAAACGTGAGAAAACTCGTGGGTTGAGATAAAGGCAGTTTAACAGGTGAAGCAAAAGGCACACAAGCAAAGCAAACCAAGGAATTCATTCACCGCTTCCCACTGTCAGGCAGGTGCTCAGCCACCTCCAGGAAAGCCGGGCTCCATCCCGTGTAACCGTTACTTGGGAAGACAAACACTGTGATGCTGAACGTGTTCATTGTTCCCCACCACCACCCCCTTCATTCTTCTTCCCTCAGCTTTATACGCTGAGCATGGCACTATATGGTCTGGGACATCCCTCTGGCCAGTTGGGGTCAGCTGTCCCGGCTGTGTCCCCTCCCAGCTCCTGGTGCCCCCCCAGGCTGCTCGCTGGGGTGGGGTGAGAGGCAGCACAGGCCCTGGCGCTGTGCCAGCTGCTCAGCAGTAACTAAAGCACCCCTGTGTTATCAACGCGGTTTCCAGCACAAATCCAGAACATCGCCCTGTACTAGCTACTATGAATAAAACTAACGCTATCCAGCCAGAACCAGCACCTGAAGACAGGCTGCCAGCAAGGAAGAGCCACATCTGGCACAACTTCCACACCGGCAAAGCAAAGACCAAAGTGCAGGAGCCATTCCCATGCTGTGGGGCAGCTACGGCAAGAAGCTTCCAGTGCCCTGCTGCATCGGCAGTGGCTACTTTTGGCGTTGGCCAAATGAATAATTTGGCATTAACACAACACGAGGAGTGCAGACTTCTAAAGGATAGAGATAACAGAGTATAACCTCTAATTGCTACAAAACGATCTGCTGGAATGGTCTTATCATTACTATCTTATTATCCAGTAATGAAATAACCATTCAGATACTTTAGGTGTTATCTAGAACTAAACGCCATTTTCCATTTAATTTTACCATGTGCCTCACTTACTATTGATACGAAAAATCTTCTAGCTTTAATTACAAATAATACATGTCTGCGGAATGGTTTCAGTCGATTGTCATCAAGGTCTCCATAAAAAGACAAATGCAGACTTGCACTACAAGGATGCCTACAAGTTTGCAGGGTATGAATTTTTGCTTTCCTCTGAGTTGACCTCAGTGCCTTTCAAGTAAGCCTTTAAGCTCTACAGTCTCTCCAGTTCTTTCTACATTGACTTTAACAAAGACAATAAGGCTGCTTTGTTCCAGAACCACATATAAGAAAAATAATTAACTTTTAAAAAAATATCACTGTTTGAATACAGCTTTAATACAAAAAAAATTATATTCTATATTAATCAAGTTTACCGATGATGATACAAGAGGTTAAGAGAGTGTTTCCTGTTTGGCTGTAAAATTCTGATCTGGTTGCAGCTGTTAGGGTATGGGTCCCTTGGCAGACCGGGCTTTAGAGAGCAGTCCCTCACATCCAGGGTTCCCATCCTTCCCAGACTCTGCCAAGAATATTGGGGTCTGTCGCTTGATCGATCAGGCATCTCACTTGGGTCTCCTCTGAAAGTCCATCCTCTGGCTCTTTAGCTCTGATATTATGATCAGCATTACCACGAGCCACAGCTGCAAAATCATTATAAGCGAGTGATTTCTCGTGGCCCAGGCGTAGCTCATCACTAAAATTGAGAACACAAAAATAAGCTCTTATTAAAAGAAACAAGCAAAAAAATCTCAGATGGATTTTTAAATACGAAACAGTACTTGAACATGATTCACGCAGCTTTATTTTTCAAGATGTGGAGACTGTTCAATAACTGCAGAAGTCTTGGCCAGTGAAGACTGGTGATTTCAGGTGATTTCCTTTACTATGAAATATTCACACTAAATATTCCCATCTTGTCAAAGGTCTCTAACTGAAAGAAGGATGCAGCAGTTCACATCCAAGCTGTTATCTCCTTACCTGCCCTGCTGATTTTGTGTATGCAAGAAGTATTTTGCTGCCTCTTCCCATTCAGCCTTGACCACAAAAGGGGCTCCTCCCAAGTTCTGCACTTTTCAGGATTTGTATGGTTTTAAAACAGGCTTGCTTTTTTTGCCTTTTTTTTTTTTTCCTTGATTAATCCAAAAGGTCTTTTTAAAAGAGGATGGAAGGGATTAATTGTACTTTAACTGAACTTTAAAGACATTCCAACTTGAGCCAGACTTGACTAGGCTGACACAAACAACCTGAAAATGCCATCAGATTTGATTTTAATGCTTTTGGGAAGCAGCTTACCTCTGTGCCTCCCGCAGAGCTAGTTCAGGTTCCATTTCAAGCAACCGTCCAGCAGAAGCATATTGATTTAAATACTACCCCTAGCCTAAAAGCTGTGGAGGCGCAAATACGGAACAGCAGTCTGAGGAGTGAGAAGCAGGCTTACAGGGTGAGGATGAGTGCATTGCCAGGAACAGTACAACTGCTCAGGAGGTCTGAGCTGGAGCAAGAACACTCACAGGGAGATACCTGGTGTTTTGGCCTACAGGGTGATTCAGATTGCTTGTCTGTGGACCAAAACAATTCTGACAGGAGGTTTGTTGAAATTTTGCCCCATCTGCCTCTTCTCTTTTCCTAGCTGCCATTCTACCTGAAGTGATCAAAACCTGACACAGGAGACTGCCAAGGCTCTTGGTGGAGCAATTTAAAACAGAAGCAGACCATCTTACCAAGTGATTGTTGCTGGATTGGCACCCGTAAGCTTTCTTTTGACGTAGTTGACTTTTTGCAGAGGGTACCAGTTTACTTCAGATGTATTTATTTCCCTGATCCATGTGCCTCCTTTTTTCAGCTGTCTTTGCTCAAAGTTCTAAAGAGAAAATAAATTTGACCTAAATCATATACTTAAAAAGACCTTTAAGCCACCGATCATAGCAAGTCAAGCCAGTAACTCGTAAATGGAGGGCAAAGTAGTGAGACAATATCTAGCTTGCCCATGACTTAAAATTTAATTTACAACTGGAGTTACTGAAGTGCAACTAGTTTCAGATTTTTCTCTCTGTAATTATTAGTTTGATGTATACAGTGTTGTTATGTACATTTAAGAGGCTCAAGGCAAAAAGCTGAAAATCTTTATGCTACTGTCCTAAGTGACATAACGGGATCAAGAGATATAAGAGATAATGCATATTTTTAGGATTATCGTGCAGATAAAGAACAGTCCACTGATAGCACAGATACATGCCACTATTCTTCATCCATCAATATAATATTCTGTCATTTTAAAGCCTTTAAGTTCAGTTTCTCTGAGAACCCAATGAAACAAAGAAAGATAAAAGAAGCACTGAAAGTAAGCATCCAGAAATACTTCCTTTTTTATCTGTTTTATCCTTATTACATTTTAACAGTTTTCACACAAAGAAAAAGGGAAGAGAAAAAATCCCACCTTCCAGTCCAAAGAAGGCTCTTTTACAAATACATCCATTGTGCTGATGATGAGATCCGGATTCGAACGATAAGCTCTCAGGGCATGCACCATCACACTGTAAATGAGACCCCACTCTTTCACTGGCATCATCAGATTAACAAACTGGCGAGTCAGACGAAAAGGCATCAACTCTGGCACATTCAAAAACTAGCAAAGGGGAAGGACGGTTGAAAGAAAACAAGATAAGCAGTCTTGGAATAGAAGGATTAGAAATAAATATATTTATTTTTTTAAGCTTTGAAACCTTCTTTGCCACTTAACTGAAAATAACATGCAACACAGGACAGGACCAAGTTCTGACATCAAGTTCTAGGCATGAATATTTAGTGATAGTGGTTGAAAGCCTGGCTGAACTACACAAAACAAAACCATATAGACTCCGTGAAACTCTATAGCTCTCTGCTTGTCTGAGAACATCTGGAAACAGAGATTTTCTTCTATTAACTAGAAGTTGTCAAGATTATTTTGCATTAGAACAATGACAAATGAAGAACATCAAATTTAGTACTGACAATACACATGTAATTACACATAATAAATGCAAAAGCTGTAACAAATTAATTAGAAAACAAATACCTGTGTAGCTGAACCAAACGCATGTCCAAAGTCTATTCCCACCATGCCACCTGTCTCCTTGTTAATCATAAAGTTGAGCAGATGCCTGTCTCCAATACCAAGTATCCAGTGGCTGATGCACATCAGTGCGTGAGAGCTGGCAAAATGGGACCGTAGAGACAGGAAGGCTTCAGGAGACGTACTCATTTTCACAAAGGCACGCCTTAACAAAACAGAAGTCACTTGTTGCATACAGGTAAAACACCAACATTCATTTCACAATGTGCAGTCATTAACAGTACACTTACCGCAGCAGATCTTCTGGAACACTGTTTTCCCTGCTTTTGAAAGACATAACTGTTTCTCTACGGCTAGCATTTCTGCAAATTAATGAAGGAATAGTATTAGCTATGGAAGTAACAGCCCACTGGATGTTAAAAGTTGTGTACACGACTGCATTAGCACGTTTTGCTTACCCCAGCAGACAGTACAGCAAGCCACACAGAGTTTGCTGAGAAATTTTTATCTGATATTAAAAATACTCCCCCTCCTGTCTTTTTCTGCCAACAGTTATTTCCAAGACTGACATTTCTGAATACAAAACAGTACGTAGTTTTGTCTAGTTTCCCCAAAAGTAAGGAGATGGGTTAAGTTTTAATGCAGCAATACAACTGTGTTCTTTCTGGCTGGATAGTCTCTTCCAAGCAGAGAAACTAAGGCCTAGATTAGATCTCTCAGCAGCACGCAGAGGCTATATTGACACTAGAGAGTAGTGCAGCACAAGGCGAGTATAGCTGGTGCTGAGGACATCCATGCTGTACACATTTGGGGAGGGTGGATGAGTGCTCTGGCCTAGCCTGGTCCTGGGAACTGAAGGCTCCTAGCAGCTGGAATGCACAAAGTGCTCTCCTGCCGGCCTAGTTTCATCTGAAAGGAGCAGAGCGGCGTACCAGGGGACAGCTCTGTGATGCAAAGCAATGTGAGGTGAGTGGGGGTGACAGGGAATTTACTTCAAAAGCACATTCCAGATCTAAATACAAGTCTTAACATTGACCCACTCAGTTAAAGAAGTCAAAGGTTTCCTTTAAAAAGCAAGATGCTTGCTTAAGCATGTTATGAGCTCATCAGAAACACTCCGCTGGAAACTTCACTTCCCTCCACTACAGTGCTAGATCTAGGCAGGTGTGGAAACTCCTCCGAGAGGATCCTCAAGTCAGGACCCAAACCGAATCATCAAATATTCTTAAATTCTCAGTGAATCACAGTGATTTTCTCTTTCCAGCTTCAGCAGGTGCTCTGGCTCTGAGGCAGCCTACCTAATTGCATAATCAGGACCAAGACACCTGGAAGATAAAGTTGAAGAGGAGCATCTGCTTCTAGACACTTTCTTAGGGAAGTGAGCAACCTTCTGGAAGCACTCCTGTCCTCTGGTGGGATTTTGGCAGTACTAAACTCCCCCTGCAGAGCATCTCCAGTAAGATGAAGCAGTAAAATGAGCAAAAATCAGATCTAGCCAGCATTATTATAAGGCAGATCATATTTTTCCTGGAACTTCTACAACTTCGTGTGTGTGCACACTCTAGCTTCTACATTTTATGTGCAGTTCTCTTTCAAAACCTACCTGTACATAATATGGTATCGAGAGCTGCCTTGTGCTTTCCCACTCATCTGGGACAGCCACTTAGAATAGGTAGCCCGAGGTCCTTTTTCGCTAAGGAGAAAAAAAGAAAAAAAAAAAAAAAGCACGTTGATGATTTCCCTATATTACCTTTCCACTCTGTACTCAAATATCCGCAGGCTGTGTGCTACCATGACCCATGAGATTTTTATGCACGGGAGGCGTCAGGAAGCTACAGCCTACATTAATTGTAGCCTTGCTATGGAAATGAAGTTTACGCGGTCAGTGCATATGCTGATTCATACATCTCCTTCCCCCCAGCTTTGAATGAACTTCATTCATATTTGACAGAGGACTAGACATCTCAAAGGTGTTAATTTGTCAGTAGGTACTGTGAAAATTAGATGCTGACTTGAGAAGACAGACCCAAAATAATTTCTTCAGGGAGGGAAAGATATTTTTAACAGTCTCACATCCATTTGAGAGGCATTATGTAGCCTACCACAGCATGTGCTGTCATTTGTCCATCCAAACAGGTGGGGAATGCAGGAAGGCAGTCCATTATCTCCTTAGTGTGTACAAGAGGGAAGGAATGGGGGCTTGGACTTAAGAAGACAGTCTTCATTAGTTGCACTGCTTATATAATAATTTGATATTTTTCTCCCATCTTATATATACTATAAATATACTAGACATTATTCTCTTCCAGAGAGGCAGCAACTTAGCAGAGCACCCGAGATCCTTTCCATTTAAGAAGTATTTATCATTTATAGACTGCACAGCCCATCACTGTGGGATAAAGAAAAGGATTTCAAAACTTCAAAAAGTTATTTCCCCTACCCCAACCAGAATATTGCCAGCAAGGATTTGATCAGAATTTTCCTTTGCGAGTGCTGTCATTCAACCATAGTTCAACATAAAGTGTCTTAATTGACTTGATTGAAGAACATATGGGAAAATTAATTTAAAGTCAATACACAACAATAAAATAAAGCTATGTGTTGGGGTAAATCATTAATTGTTTTTGGAAAGACACTGATAATGTACATTTAACATATTAGAAATCTCCCCCCGAGGTGGTTCCATGTGAGTTCTCCTTCATTTTCCCAGTGAACTGAGGCCAACATAACACTGCTGCTGTTCACAAAAGTGAACCAGACAGTGCTAATGCAGGAACAATAGCAGTTCCTAAACTGCTCAAAAATAAAATACCTGTAGAAATAAAGACTTTTTGGAGTCCAACCTCCATGCTGGAGGTTCCTCCAACCTGCCCCATAAGCATGAAAACCAGTAAAAATAAGTGCTGACAACACTTCGACAAACCCAGATAGAGACTATGTATTGAGAACAACACTGGCAAATAAAACCATATTTCTAAATTCCAGGATAGAAACAGACTGAAATGCCAGAATTAAATAAATTTTACAAATATTCATCCTCCAGTTACAATCCAGAGAAAGCAAGCTAATTTATTCAAACCAGCATTTGTATGAAGTCAGAGATAGTGTTCTTTTACAGCCGTGTTTTGTGCATCTGCTGCCAGTTTCCCCCACCACTGACTCACTGCCGAACCCAGGTTCTGAAAAGCGCTCTTCTGCTCTCCTCTCCTCTGCTCCCCCCTTTTCTGACCTAGGTCCATTTCCTGCCTGATCAAATCAAAAGATCAAAATCCTTTACTTGCAAAGTCAATCTGCTGATAAGGAAATGGTGATGATAATGACGTCACACATCATTATAATTACAAGCCTCTTGTTTAAACAAGCTGGGTGGAGTATATTACAGGTACAATGGTACTCATTAAACAAACAGTTGCCAATTACTAATTTGGGTCAGGAAGTACAAACTGCCTCCTTGCTTATAGGTGCCTTTTATTTCATTCTTTCAAAAAAAGAAATGCTGCCACAAGATTGACCGTATCAAAACCCCATTAGTAGTGGTCTCTATTAGAGCAGACAGTTAAACCAAGCATCACCTGTTATAGTTGAAGTCTTCCTCTTCAGACATACTATTCTTAAGGAATTCCCTTAAAGTGCAAGTATTTTCCAGCCACTTGATGAGTCCCAGTCTGGAACAAAGAAGCCAGAGATGTGAAGAAGTTGCTCAGCTGAACTTTAGAGGAACACCACAAATAGCAAGCAACACATTCTAGTGCCTCCTAAAAAAAGGCTGAAAGCTACCAATATAAATATACTCTGAAAAACAGTTTCCAGACAAAGCAATTTCTATGTTGTTTAAAAGGAAAAGAAAAAAAATTAAGCCAAGACCCAAAACACTCTGAACCAGAATGTGGCACACAAATCTCACGTTCCAACATCCCAACAGTAACAGATGTTAACATAAGGATTTCTGCTCCTTCAAGATAAATGCCTACCTTGTTGTCATGGGGATGACCTGATAAGTTTTTAACTGCATATTCCTTTGGCTACATGTAGCATCTTGGGAAAGGATAATGTTCATTACATCAAACAGCTGCTCAATACGCTGGTCTTGTCGCAAGTCTTCACCACCTTTGACAAGGAAAGGATACTCCTGCTCATCACTGCCTCGGATTGTTATACGTTTTGGCTTCCTCAAGGATTCCATTACCTTTATCTTGTAAAAAGATAGGAAAACCCAAAATATTTGTGACAGAAGACTTGGCCTTACAGAATCATCCCTGAAATTAAACATATCTGTCATTCCTAGATGGCATAATCAAGTTGCTCAATTAGTACTAGAAAAACAAATGCCCATTTGCAGACCCTCCTTTATGTGCTGCAAGATGCGTACACAAGCAACAAGCTTTGCTATTGTCAAACTCTTCAAATGGAACACAGACACAAATTTGTAACACACAGGATTTTGACTCACACTTAACATACCCGTTCATCAAATCCAGAGATTTTTGCATGGTACTCTGGCAGTGGTTTCCCTTTTCCATCATACTGACCTGAAGTGGTAATGGAAAAAAATAAAAGAAAAAAGTTACATAGACTGACCTTAATTATTATTATTTTTTAATTTAAAGTGTTTAAGAATAGAACACACTTCCAAATATTTAGTCAAATTGGTAGAATGGTAGTGAAGAAAATATTTTAAAATGCATAAAAATCCAACATATACATCATATAATTTTATCTGTGAATTACTAATATTCTTTCCTTATAAAGCTGTTAGAATTGCAGCTCTTAATGGTTTCAGAGGACACGTCCTTTTTGAACTAGATTTGAACATAGACTTATATGTCAGATTTTGGGGAGTCAGGCCTTTAAAAAAACCACAGAAATTCTTAGGCAAGATACAATTTTAGACAGAATTTTAAAAATATCAGGACTACAGCTTAAGATCAGATTTAAGTGACGAAGAATGAACAGAGCTATTTCAGATGAAATCTACTTCTGCATAAGGCCAGAAAGAAGGGTCATATAGCCAACATAAAAAGAAGAGCTCAAGAGCAGCAACTTCCTTGTAAGGGACAGTTCACCATTGACACTGAAGAGGAACTTACCAGGAACCTCTAGTTCATTCCTCAAGAACTCAGCTTTGAATTCACTCATCCATGGCGAACATTCTTTCAGGTTTCCAGGTTCTTTATGTTTTTTGTTCATTTCTGAGAGGAGAGAAGTTGCAATCTCACCAAAGTCATTAGCCTTCATGTTCAACAGTTCTGAACCTCCTTTTCCAAAATGACGGTCAAAGTCTTTCCCAAAAGCCTGAGGTTCATTTACAGAAAGGAATCCTGTTAACACAGTGCTAGGAACGTCCCAAGAACACCAAAACAGTACTTTCCTATCTACACACACAGCTTCATCTGAGCTCCTAAAATACATCAGTCATCCTTCCACTTAATTTTTTTTTTTTTCTCCATTACTTCTAGTCTGTCAGAACCTTCTCGCTTCCTGTTTGGTAGACTCACCAGCTGTCCTCAACAGAAATATCTACATTTTACCAACTCAGTGACATCAAAGTTCTATAGAATGAGATCAAAAACCTTTTTGCCATGTCAAAACCAGAAGCTTGGCCCTTTTACCTTCTCCAGGTGCAGCTGGATTCTGGGTGAGCATATCAATAATGCTGCTCATTAGACTTAATACACATACCTCATCTGCTCACAAAAATTTAAGAACAGCTAGTGAAACAGTAATATAAATAAAAGTTTTCAATTTTGCACCTGTTAAAAAATACAAATTCCATCATGAATCTAAATATAGGATTATTCTCAGGACATTTAATTGATGCCCCGGTCTTTAGATCTAGTTATCAAACTTTTGAACTGCTGCAACAAAACCCCCCAAACCCTCAACTGTTTGTTTTACAAATGGTAAAAAAATACAGATGGATAAGTTCATTAATGTTTTTTCCCCTCTCAAATATGAATACTCTGTGCATTATGGAAGGTGTGGGGTTTTGGGTTTGGGGTTTTTTCTCTCTTTTTTTTTTTTTTTTTTTTTTAAACTAGCAGCAGCCATACTCAACCATACTACATAGTAAGCAAATACATCCTAGTTAATTTCACATATACCTTTTTTGCTAACCAAAAGATATATGTATACATAAGGCATGTCATAAAGCTTCATGTATTAATTTTTTGTATCACCTTAGAAAATACCAACATACATGTTTTACTTACTATCACATTTATTATTCATGATTTATTTTGAGATAATTTAGATGTACAGTGTATAAACCCATATTTTTTAGAGTGTATTAAATAGCCTGTTAAAGTGCAACAACATTTCACACTGATCCATTTTAATAAACAAAGTGAGTTTTATCTGCAAGTAGTTAACTGAGTTGACTTCATCTGTCCATAATTCAAGGTTCTAGAAAAACGAGATGTCCCCTCTCAGACCTCATTGGTATTAACACTTTGGAAAGACATGTAAGCTCACTTCTTTTTTTAATGCCTGATCGTTTTTCTCCCAAGCTATGGAGGACACAACTATTTCACTGAAGTAAATGAAAATACAGAAAATATCCTTCTGAAGAAGAGACTGCTACAGTCAACATCTTTATCACTTTAAATCTATTTCCAGATGATCATTGAATTGCTTTCTCTCTTCTGTTCTTTGACTTCTTTTAAAATTCAAGGCAGCAAATATTTAAGAGCCTTAACACTGCATTTTAATTAATACAATCCGTCAACAGTGTTTAATTTATGTATTACTGCATATTACTATTTCAGATCTGTCAGTTTTGTAAAGTCCTTTCTGTAATTTTTCATAGTTGTAACTCTTCTGAATAACCTACCCTAAATAACTTAGTATCAGCGTCAAATTTGAGTAGCAAAATATAGCAAACCACCCTAAGGTGCTCATATACCCTTGGCAGCAGGAAAAAAACCAAGACCAGATTCTTGTGCAGGTTCATGGATGGTCAGAGGCCAAGGCCCTGAGAACCTGGCAACGTGCAGGACAGGGGAGGCAGAAGGTGAGTAAGAGGGAAGATTCAGTCCTGCTTCTAGCAAAGAAATCCCAGTCCTGTATTCCTGACTTGATCCCTTGTCTCATCAAGTCCTGCAGCACCTGTAAAAGCTGTGATCTTGTCCCCTCTTTTGACTTCCTAGTGCCTTCTACAAGCATACAATGCCAACACTACTTGGCAATCACACATACCTGAATAAACCTTTTCCTCAGCAATCCAAGGCCAGGAGCCTCTAAAGTTCCCAAATTCTTGTACATTCCTTCATACATTTCCTTAAGCTTATTTTTATTTCTCTGAGCTTTTGCCAACTCGTTTCTGACATCCTCAACCCAATCCTGCAAAAAGAAGGGAACAGATGAGTACTGAGAAAAAGTTGCTTCAGGGGAAGCAAGACCCCTGAAAGACTCTTGCTGTTCAGTGATCCACGCAGATTACTTCTGGGTGACCATATTTACTAGTAGTTAATTAATGTGTCTTTTGACAACTAAAAGAGCAATCAAAAGGCTATGGATATATTTCCCTTTCATTCTGTGTCTCGATAAAATGTTTCTACTTCATTAAGATAATCACGTTCACTACCACAGTGTCTAGTGCAAACCAAGAAAGCCTCTATGGTGCCAGGAGTGGTACCAAACACATGAATGAGAATCCTTTAGACAACAGGGTCAGAATGTAGACAGGGAAGCCCAGCAGAGAGCAGGGAAAGGGCATAAGAACACAAGCAGTCGGTAAGAAATTACAGAGATGGCCCACAAATGATAATTCTGTAATGGTTTCAGAACAATTGAGGAAGACTGACTATGGGGCAGGGCAGAGACCTTGAAGGAGAAAGCTGAAAAGGGCTACTACAAAACAGCTAGCTGGCACAAGGGAGGAAGACCATCACCAGTGAAAGCTGCTGACAGCACCCCAGCATCATCACCAGTTGATTCTGGGTTGAACCGCTTCCTGCGGCTGTGGTGTCAACCAAACTGTGACAGGCTCCACCCGGCACACTCTTTCCTAAACACAGGGTGAGCAATGATGGGGGCAGGATGTGTATGCATAAATAATAATAAAAACAAAATAAAAAACCAACCAAACAAAAAAAAAACACCAAAAAAACCCCCACCAAAAAACCCCACCAAAAAACCCCCACAACACTTTACCTTAAAAAGCATTACGGGATTAGAGAGCTGTTCCAGGGAGCAAACAAAATCTTGAACTACTCCTCCTCTGTCCAACTTATTCTTGATCCTTTAAAAGGAAAAAAAGCGCATCATAATGCAACAGGAACTACCATCACCACCTAGCCTGCAGATAAGCAATGATTCAGGTTGTCTGCTATATTCAAGCATCTGGTAAAATAATTCTAAGGGTGGGCAGGTAGGACCCCCTCAGAATTCTCTCTTGGACTGCATGACTTAAGGTATTGACTGCTCTCACCACACAGCTGCCATTTTTTTTAATTAAGTGTGCCACTACGAAAATAGGAGCTTGGTGGGCGAGTGGAAACAATATTGCAACAGAAATGGGCATTAACCAGACCACATATTCTGTCACTACAGTTATTCAACGGCCATACAATTTGTGAAGCACAAGACTTTATCTTCTTATTTTAAGCAAAGGCATTCAGCAAATGTATCAAGAGATTTGAAAAAATGGCAAAAAGACACCTAAAATTGTATTAGTGGTTCTACAGCGTTGTGTGATAGAAGTTGACTTTTGCCTGGGGATTTACTCAGGTTTTATTGCATGGCAAACAGGGAAGGGAGGGCTTTTAGACGAAGGTGTATGTGCACACTGAATAAGCAAGAGAATGCAACCAAGAGATGTCATTCCCCAAGATAACATGCATCTGTTTCACTAGCCCTCTCCAAAGCCTGGTAGGAGCATGTATTCTATTTAAACACGTCTGCTTTCTCTTGGCATTAGAAAGATTGTAAGTGTCCAAGCAAGCTTCATCTTCATCTCCGATGGGTCCTAACTTTGACTGCTGTTAAGTCTACTACAGTAAGAGCCTAAACATGCACCAGATCCCCCTTCTACCTCCACAGAATGGGAGAAGGAAGATGAAACTTCAACAACCACAGAATTACAAGGAGAAAGCAGTTGCCTCTCTGTGCTCTTTCTGTTTTATCTTGGAAAAATTCTAACATCCCACAGCCTGGGGACTATATGCACTCACCACTTCAGAAAGTATTCAGGCCACTAACCTGAGTATGTCTAATACTAAGACACTAAGACACTTTATGTATTGATTTTCCCTGGGCCTTTAAATGAAAATACAGTGTGCGTCAGACTACTCTCTAATATTTCTCATGCCCCCTAAAGAAAAGAGTTTGTTTAGGAAAAATAAACAAACCTCTACACTCCTGAATAAAAAAACATGCAAAAGAGCTACTCCAATAGCAAATTCACCTTTCTACAAACTCCTTGTTCTTACAACCAGTTGCAGTATCTTTGAAACAGTAACTTTCACTGCTGATCATGAAAGGGTAGATGATTGCCTGGGGATAGGTATTTGTGATCTCTTCAACAGTATGTTGCACAGCTACTGCTTCATCCTTGTCAAGTAGTGCCATCATCTGGCTAATCCAACCAATGAACTGCCAACAGGGAACCGAAGCAAGCTGCAAAAGACAGACACTGCTTTCAACTTTGGTCCTCCTCGAAAATATCAAACACAGCAAACAAACAAAACTGTTCTGTGGCCTAGCCTGACAGACAGAAACACACAAAAAGGAAACTGTCAACTAGGTTGCACAAAACATTCCCCAGTGAAGCAGAGATTTTCATTACTATTGTTACTTACTACCACCCCCACCACTGCTGCTGCTTAACAGGTTTTCCATTATAAAGATTTGCAGTTTATTGATTCAGATGAGGCTTTATACTCAAACTTGTGGATTTTCTGTTTGGATGCAATACAATAATTTTTGATCACCACATACAAAAACCTCAAAAATGTGAAGACAGTTCAAACACCATTGGGTTGAAGTCTTGATGCGAGTAAAAAAAGAGCCAGGAAGGGGAACACTGGAACTCCTACCACAATTTTGCCCTTTCTTCAACTTTAAACAGGTTTGGGTTTGCTGACACATACTGATTTCAGTAAAGCACTCCCCCAATACACTTCATGCTCACTTCTTTTTCAAAAGTGATACAAGTTTTGAAAGGAGTACTATAATACATTTTCTGGTGATAACCAGAGGCCAAACTCCGACTCCTTTCCTCCTGTATCATCCCTTCCTACCTTTCTAGTGGAGTCTGAGATCAGATTGCCAGTATTTATCTCACAGAACGACAGAGGAGAGGATGAAGAACTGCCTGGTGAACTCCTCTTCTGGGTGAGATTTGTCAGCTGGGCCAGCTGTCAGGTTCTGTCTGAACCATCAGTTTCACTGTGGCCACATCTTGTGCACCTCAGCTGGTTTTCTACTTTCTCAGTTTCTTGGGAAAACTAAACTGTGTTTCTGTCTCTCTTGAATTGTTCCTTTGAAAGGGCCTGGTGCTCTGTGAGCGCCAGCACAATGGCGCGGGCTTGAAAAGGTGGCCAGGCTAAGGCAGAAACTGGCATGAGTCACAGAGGAGCTCTCAGCTTATCTGTCCCACGGCAGCAGGGACACTGTATCTTGCCATGGAACAGCAACGGAGGGACAGGCTGTGAAAGGGAGGAAGCGGGAAAGGAGGAAGAAGTTGTAGTAACCTCTGAAATGAAGCATGATAGGGAGAGGTGGGACATGAGGAAAATGAGTCTGGAAAAGCTGCTGGCTTCCTGCATATGGGAAACGCAGCCTACAGAAATAAAATACATTCCTCACCTTAATACTAACTACCTTTATCAGCCCACTTAGGTTGTTCTGAAGAAAAAAAACCCAAACAACCCACTACACAGTTCCCCTCCAGCAGCTCTCAAACTAACATTTGGAATCAGAGTAATGATAAGAAGTTAAACTTTTAAAAACAAAGTTTCTGTCTGTATGAATTAGGCTCAGCAAGTTAGAGAAAAGACAAGGAACAATGACAGGATAAAATTTATCTGATTTACCTGAAGCAAAACTTACCAGTCTAACCTCTATCCATCCAGCCTCCACCCCCACCTTTTAAATTCGATTTACAGAAACATTTGCTGCTAGGAAAATGGAAGCAACTAACCTCTCGTGTCACTAGACCCAATGTCTCTGCTGGATATCTTTCAATTATTTGCAGCAGTCTAGGAAACCTCAGTCTGGCTTCTCTGGAGTTCAGTTTTAAAGCTTTTATCATTCTCTTCACCACAATAGCTGGGAATAGCTGCAGATCTGCAGGGTTAATTTCTGCCAAGAGACATTAAACAAGAATTATCAGAAACACCATCACTTGTTCCATGTCTTTGATCATCTGGAACATTCATCTTTACAATTCAGGTTGTCAGGTTTTTTTCCCAGTGTATTCTGTATTTTTACTTTGTTCTTCTTCCCATCTGTTTGAACTGCACACATCTGCAACACATGTACTTGGGGATTGTAAGGATTAGCTTTATCAGGAAGCTGCACCACTGCTGGTATCTTGCCTGCTTTAAATACAGCACTGCTGTGGTCTGGGAAGGAACAAGGGAAGCACACACTGGATATGATGTATTTCTCACAAGCGAGAGGGAGACTACGAGTGATTCACTAGTATCAAAGCTAGCAGTAATGGTGGGGGGAAGGAATATAAATACTGTTGAACTGAAGGACAAACTGTTCCATTTAAATCCAAGCTGCACTGCTCAGGGAGATCTGCTGGGTATCACAAAAGCTCACGTATCACAGATAAATCCACCTCACACGCTTAGGAGAAATCCTGACTAACCAAGCAAGCCTTCTTCTTCCCTACGCAGATGCTGGTCACAGAAACCGACCAAAGTCATATACGCATCGATAATTCCCGCTACATCTACATGTTCCATGGAGTGGGAATGCTCTTCCTCTTCGGACTTCCTCACGGCACTGCTGAAACACTGAAAAGCCTTCTTGTTCAGACTTGCCAATACCTGAAATTCAAACACAAGAGAAAAAAAAGATATGTTAGCAAATAGCATTCAACAATTCTTTCTGAAACTGAAGCTTGGTTGCATGTCTTGAGTAGATAAAACTTTAATTGTAGTAGATGTTTTGAGCAGCTGACAAAGGAAAAAATTGGGACATTATTTCTAGTATTTCTAGTATTCAAGTATTCCACAATTTTCAATTAAAAAATATAAAACACACTTTAGTCTTTGGACATGTTACGTGGAATTTTTATAACTGCAAAAAAGTTAATTTTACTAGAGTTTTTGCAAACAGTTAACAGGAAACATAAAAAATGCTGGTTTTTTTCCTATTAAGACATATCTGCAACATCTGCATAGCAACTAAGAATCTGTGTTAAAAAAAGCATGCGTCAAACTATTAAAAATCTGGTATCTTTTTCCCTATGACAAACACAGTCATATTGATTATACATTTCTAATGCAGCTTGTGCAATGAAGGACTCTACAAGATCCTTTACTACTGAATTTTTATATATCAAGTACATATGTTCTATTGTCAGCAAGCTTACCAACCTCAGACATTGTAGCTATTGCAATCATTAAACAATATACAAAATTGCTGCAGAACAAGTTGGAACAACGCTGTAACTGAAATTAAACAGTCTGAATTTCAGGTAGGTGGAGGGAAACTACCAGGGTCAGAGTACTGCTTAATAAGCTAAAATAAGGCTAAGCTCCTTAATCTTATAAGATTATACCTGGTATCCCAATCTGACTCACTTGACACAGAAGAGCTTTTATGCTCAACTTTTAGATTTACTTAAGAAGAATGCTCTTCATAATTAGCTAATAAATGAAGCTTAAGCTTTCACTCAAGTTTCTACGTACCTGAAAATTTAGAATCTTTTTTGCAGGAATCTCTTAATCTGCCTTCTTTTTTTTTTGTTTTAACAACCATAAAAACACAAATTAAGACCAATTTACTGCTGTTTTATATTGATATGGTTTGTATCTAAGGGTCTTCATGGTGGCTTTAGGAATTAACAGAAATAAGTCACAGCGGTACTTCAAATTCTTCATCAATGTGACAGACAAGAAGTCAGTGCCACAGCATCTGGGACAATGGACAACACATGATTTCAGATGCAGCAGTCTGTCACTGTATTATTCAAGTGCACACCTTCCCAAAACAGGCAAAGTTGACCTGCATATGCTCTGTCTTAAAAAGACCTCTCCTCTCTATCACTAAAATTATTTAGATGAAATAACTGTATCAGTAGCATTATCAGTATTATAAAGAACTCTACGAAATAAGATAGTCTGACAGCATGAAGCAGCTCAGAAATGCCCAGCTAAAATGAAGGTATTCTTTGAGGATCATGTTCCCAAGCCTTGTCTTGCCACAGTGCACACAGATGCTATGATTGTCTTCCCCCTTCACACAAAATCCAGGAACAGAGAATTGCAAGAACACTCCAAACTGAAAACGCTACAGTGGTGCAGAACTCCAGGAGAGCAAAAAAGCAGACAAAACAGCAGCCAGAGCTTCCCCCATCCCAGGGATTTTTCCTGGACAAATCACTGCTAGTAGCAGATGGGTTTCACATTCCCTGTATCTATCCACATCCATCACTACCTATTGTACCTGTTGGAGCAGCGATCACAATACTGAAATACCTAAAAGCTTTTCTCCTCTCATTTACCTTTTCAGGACTCGCAAGACTTTCTCCTGATAGTACTGATATTTTTCCAGCCTTTTCTTCCTCGATTTGCTCAAGGCATCTTGGATCCTGCCTAAGAGCATTGGCCATGATGTGGTACGTAGTACCCAGAAGAAGATTCTGGTTTCGGAAGGCCACTATGTTCTTGCTAAGATAGTCAGATTTGGTATCTTCTGTGGAATTCAAAACCAAAGTTGGTAATTTGACAACAAAGCAGCTTTGTATAATAAACAATGTGAAGCAAAGAGAAAGCTGTTACCAAGCAGGGAGATGGTTTTTAACACTGAGAGCACACGTTCAGGACAACTCTGGTTCCGGCTGCAGCTATGTGTAAAGCGGCAATAGGTGTGATTCCACCTCACCAGCCAGTCTTCCCTCATTTTGGCTTCTTTGAATAGGTTTTTCAGAAGCTTCTTGGCCACTGAGAAGCTGTTCTGTATTCAGATTAGACAGAATTTTCAGATAATATATCTGAAGAGCAAATAAAACTGTTCTGCAACTAAATGAAGGGATGAGAATATTTAGGTAACAGAAGTAAAGCTGTAATAACATGGAGAGGTCCATTACTAGTTGGGTCTCATATTCAAAAACATATTTACGCTAATGGAAAAATGCACAAAAAAAACCCCCACAAAACCCAGAGATTTAACAGTCTGACAAAATGAAAGTAATTCTATCTGCATGACTAAACAAGCATTAACTGTTCTGCAGTACACTGGCAATGTAACTTGGTTTATAATACCATAAGCAAATCACTTATATTTGTGTTTTGATGAAAAGTTTCACATTAACTAACATTAAGGGAAATCTTACTTTTCATTTACTCTAAGTGTATAGTCAACACAGCTCTAACCTTGTATTTGGTTATTACAGTACTTAAAGTCTTGTCACCGACTGCAGATTTCTGCAGCATCTTAGAAGATGGGGGAGACCTCAACTTAAATAA
Source organism: Falco cherrug (assembly GCF_023634085.1). Taxonomy (NCBI): domain Eukaryota; kingdom Metazoa; phylum Chordata; class Aves; order Falconiformes; family Falconidae; genus Falco; species Falco cherrug. Next base: position 51,606,504 of record NC_073699.1, on the reverse strand, counting down.
TATTCATTTTGTCTCAGGCTTGAAACACCAAAGGTCCATCAAAGAAGGCTGTTACAGTCATTTTAACAGCCAGATCCAAACCAAAAAACTTCGCTTTAGTTCTTTATGTGTTAACCTAACAGCATTAATGAAAACCATAAAAATATATATATATATCTCATAAAATGTTTCACTATTGCTGACTAAAGCTATATTGATTCAATCTGAACTTGATTTGTTTCCTTGTACAGAAGAGATTGTTTGTAAATGAGAAAACAAAGTGGTTGCAAGCATCCCATCCATTAAAGACTGAAGCATTTCAGATACTTTATTTATCTGCCCTTTAAAATGCCAGAAACCACCTGTGGATCAAAAGGGGCCTTCAGGCACATTTCCAGTAATGACAAATTGTCATCAAGTTTGTAATTAACATTTATCCATTTGTTTTCTCTCACTTGGAACTGACTTTCTTGAGCTTTCAAAATGTCCGGGACAGCAGGCCCTGACAAAAAGGTACCCAAGACCACCTAAAATGCTTTTTCAGCTGTAGTTTCTATGCATTTTCTCTCAAAATTGGAAGCTATCAGACAGTACAGTCACCTGTTTCCTGGCACTTTCTACCATCTTCATCTTCATGTTAAATTTACAGCTTCTAATCATTGAGTACATGTCTTCACCCTGTTGATCTACTTCCATTTGGTCACCAGCACTGTATTCTTCATCCACCTCCATACTATCATTGGCCTGATCACAGAGAAGTTTCTCCTGCAGTTTGTCAAGAAAGAAACACCTGCACAACAACAACAGGAATACAAATCGCTCCAGCATGCATCTGAGGGCAGGAACATTTAAGTGTTGATCTACCTGACAGTAGACACTGCAAGTAGTCAAGCTACCAACAAGATACAGCGATCACCTTTAGCAAGGGCTAAATATAGTCCTTGGAATCTGGAAAGTCGTAACTGGGGACATACTGACGCTGACAGCATTCTAGGATCTTGGATTGATGTGATTAGGTATTAGAAATGTCCATAACAGAGTGGGATTTCAAAGCTACAACCTCTAAGTTCACCAAGCCATGACTTGCGTTCCAACTTGATGGAAGTGCTGATAAACAGGAGTCTCAGTTATATAGTGTAAGGGCCAGGCTGTTTTTTATGTCAATCTGAAATTCAAATGTATATCACACCACACATGTAAACATTGAAATTTGTGTTGCAGAAAAGACAAGTGACTATAATCAGCTTTTGAAAGGGAAATGCTACATTCTGTTCAATCTACAACTAGTCCTATCTTACTTAATACCACCTCTCATCATGTAGACTGTTATTCAATGCAGAGGCTAGCACTGCAGTCTGGAATGGGGTTTTGCACATCCTTTGTCACTAATTTGAGATAAAGGTTTTCTAAAAGCACTTAAAAGTGTTTAAGACACTGGTAACCCTTCAATTCATAAATATTTTGAGACTTTGTAAAGGATTAAGCCATACCATATATGCTGCCTAATATTTACCTGCAATAAGCTCTTCTGTAGCCATTTTTTCCTGATACCAAGAGATAATAAAATAAATTACAGAGTACAGTGGGTATCAGCAGAGCTGTTGAAGAAGTTGTCCACCAGCAAAAGAAAGAATCTAGATTTGCACTGGAAGCGTGGTTGGGATGAAGATAGATACCACCGGGAGGACAGAAAACTTTCAGCTTTGGAAAAGCATTCCAGCTTCTTTGAAGCTAATCCAAAAGAATCTCTGGAGAGCCTTTGTTCTTTCTAGCAACAGTTGCACTGCAGAAGTCTCTAATTACAGCACTAGTCATAGACTTTCCTATAAACATGTGAAACACTGATAGCGACAGGGCTGGGCTTATTTTGTACACACCCTAACTCTGGAACTGCCTGCAAAGTAGGTAAGCCTTTTTATTCACAACAGACTGGCCTTTTGGGTGGTGTTTCATTGAGCTGAATGCAGCTGATCTACTCAATTACAAGGGGATGTGTTTAAGGGCTGCTGAAGTGGGCTAGCTTGCACAGCACATGCAGTCACTGATGCAAGAGAACGCCTGAACTAGCAGTTACATTTCCCTATCAAAATACAGTTTATTCCCTGGCCATTTCTCAACCTCCTTTTGCTTCTCACCACAAGTTAGTCACACAAAACCCTGTTGTACTGATAAAGCTATTACAACAGTTAAAAAAAATAAAAAAAAAAAAAGAGCATACACTATATCACCCCTGCAGTCCCATGGAAACAAGCAACATTAGAAAAAGCACCTCTCAGAACTCAACAGGCAGACAGAACTAAAGCTAACCCAAGAATGCAATTTTACCGATTTGTAATGATATCATCCCAGATGTTCATAGGATCCATTTTAGCATCTGGATATCTGCTTGTCCAAATTCTGAGAAGTCTCTTAAGGGAAGCCTGTGAAGCTAGGTTACCTAGAAATCAATTAAGAATACTGTCAATGCATCTAAATCCAAACAGTATGAAAAAGGCCTACACCAAACATAGTCTAACATTCAAAAATTTAGTTCAGTTCAGAAAACTGCAATAAAAGAACCAACTTGCATTTCTGGGCTTGCATTAAATACACTGCTTGGCGATCATATTGCTTCTGTTTATTGCTGAAGCATAGGAGATTCAATAAAGACATGGTATCAACTGTCACTGGGAATCACCACTGCGTAGATACCTTTCCATACAGGAATATGCTGGAATATAGTTAACTAAATTTTTTATAAAATTTCGTTTATGTGCCTAAATTTGTATTTCATGCCTACCTCAGTAGCTATAAATTAAACACCACATCCATCTTATCTCTGCTAAGCATTATTTGCTACCAAAAGTGATCCAAACAAAAATCTTAGTTTAAAACTATTACTTACACTTCCAAAAGAGGTATTTAACTCTTACACAACAGCTAGGCTAATAAAACTTTGCAATATAACACAGAACTATCTTCAAGCTTATCTTACACAACTGTCAAGAAGACAGTAAGAAGTAATTCCAGACCTATGCTCGTTCAAACAGGAGTTCAGTCCTCTAAGTGAGGAAATAGAAATTCAAAGTTCAGGAAACCATGCTTATTTAACACAAAGAAAGGAAAATCACTTAAGAAAAAAATATCTTTACTTCTTTTGGTCATAAAATTGATGAAATCCTGTATTTCTGTCAAAGCTTGTACAGACTGCAGTTTGGTCATTCGACTTTGAGGTAACAAAGTATCAATACTGGAATAGCTCTGGAAAGAAATTGAAAGAATGGGAGATTTCACTTACAGAATTTACAACATGGTTCTACGCAGTGCTCTACAAACTAGTGACCTGATGCTGGTATATAGTATGCTCTACAACCCAACCTTTTAAAAGTAATTTAATAGCCTGTAAGCTAAGAACAACTCTGCTTTTGACAAGCATAGAGGCATACTCTAGCTGTAATTCCTATCCTACATTTTAGGATAGTCCTACAGTCTAATCAAAACTTGGTAATGGATGGAATTTGTAACTTCTCAATATGATACTCTTTTCAAGTTTGTTCTGGGCACAGAAGGCTTCTAAAAAGGTGAATGACATAAAACTGCTATTAATCAGCACAAACAGTTACGCCGAAAAACTTCTAATAGATGAAATCAGCAAAACAAAACAAATTAAAATGAGAGGATGCTCCACTGGCTGGTTCCCCTCTCATCACTGCAAGCAGCAAATTCAAAGGAAGTTCTGTCATATGATGGGGAAGCACCTAGATTTTGTTGTATTTGGGCAAGTGTTTCTCTCCAGAGTATAATCCAGCAGCAGTAACAGCAACAATAGTTTCATTGTTCCATGAGTTTACATACAAAAATCGTATCAGTGACAGCAGAGATTGTTACCTGCATGAAGATCTGCATGCCATTGCTAATGTAATATCTGGCTCTGTCAAAATCATCTTGCAGGATGTAAAGTAGACTAAGCTCTTGGCTGTAATGCATTTCTATAATGTCTTTCTTCTGTTCTGTCTTCATTGCCTCATCAATAAAAGTTAGCAAAGTCTGGTCGTTTTCCCCACTGAGCAGTAACTTCAACTTGCTGCGTATTATATAGGGCAGATATGTCTCCTACAAGGTGAAAATATAGTCTTTATTTCTAGGAACGGAACATTACATGATCAGTTTTGTTATCAGTGGCAGATAAATATATTCTGAACTGTTTTCTTACATGTTTTCTCTCTAGACAAATACCAATTTGCTAAAAAATTACAGCAGTCTTTTCTGATAGGTTCAAGAAGTTAGCAAATTTTACCAGTTTCAAAACCAGCAGTTTGGTAACTTGTAAAACACGGATCAAATAAAACTTGTGATAAAAGCAACAACAACAACAACAGATGATGATCACCCATAGACTCAAGGTAAAAATTAAACTATGGAAAAGCAGCTAAAGTAATTGCTTCAATTATATTTTATATATTGGAATCTCTGCTAATTTCCATAATAAAGTAACCCAAATAATGCAACTGATTTCCACCCACAATCACAGTACTGTAGGGCATGCCTGCAGAGATAAAAACAGTACAGTATCAATAAAGAGATATCTAGAAACCTGCAAAAATGGATCATTCCACATTTTGCTTAGGTCTGGAGGTTTTCCACTGTCAATATTAACGGTAGCACAATACTCCAGAGACTTCCAGTCTGTGAGGTGGTCATAGCATTCCAGAGATGCAAACTCCCAGAAGTCCTTCTCCGCTTCTGTTGGCTCTCCATCTTGCCAGTCTTCTTTACAGAGTGCCTAGGGAATTAATTTGAGGGGCAGGAAGGTTCTCAGCTAGAATCTGACATGTTTCAGCTCTAAATAACCAGGAACTTAACAATAATTTATTGTCTCACCAGAATTTAACAGCAACATTAAATGCAGAAAATTCAAGCTTGTCAGTATTTATATATAAATTTATTTCAGGCAGCCATCTTTAGTAAACCTGCATTTTTAAAGTGAAGACTTTAAAACAAGATTAAAGAGATCCTTCTTAATTTTTACCCACTATAACTCAGATTTTCTTTGCCATGAACACATGCAGCTTGCTTTCTTGGGGTGGGCAGCACGCCCATTGTATTTTACTTGTCTGCCTAGGCATCTCACATATGAAACTTTGTAACAAACAGTAAAAAGTATCACACTGCTCTATTGTGACTGTTCATCTGTTCCCACGTCTTTACAGACTGAATCATCAATCAAACGAAACACAAGGACTTTTTAAACAATATGCTACTTCTCAAAATGTTTAATTTTGGCTTATTAGTTTTAAGTCACGAGATATTTATGAAATAAAAAAATATTCTTGTCATTTTACCTCATCGTAATATTTAGCTGCTTCAGCATAATCACTCCTTGCTTCTGCCAACAATGCTTTCTGTGTAATTTCCTTAGTTCCAATCTTGCCACTGAAAATGCCACGAAGGACATCATAATCCCCAAGAGATCGGTACAGCCTAGTAAAATTGAAAAGGGAAATATTTTAATTAGTTGAACAAATGTATATTAATGCAAACATCAGCTATTAAAAATACTAATTCAATAAACACTAATACTACTGGCTTGTAATAATACTTTTTTAGATCATAAGTATAAATTGAACCAGATAAACTTCATCTTGTAGGATACCTGAACTGTGGAAATTCTTGTAGTTGAAAAGCTATCAATAACATGTTTTTCAGCAGTCTGATAGCATCATCAGGGTGCCCAGCTGTTAAATCTAATTGCTCTAAGTGAAAGATAGTAATTAACTGACAAGAAATTGAAAGCATATGTAAGTCTAAAAGAGGGAAAGACTAAAGAAGAAATCTCATAAGCCATAAAGGCAGAGTTCTTCACAAGGTAAACCTAAATGGGAGTAAATGGTCTCAAACAAGAATTTACTTAGCAAGTTCAATCCATCTGATCACATCTGGGGGAAGCTCTGTCCTCCCACGCATCCGCTTGGATGGGGGCTCCTCTTCAGGGGACAGAGCCATCAGCGTGTGCTCCAGAAGAAGGATGCCCACTGGTTGCTGTAAACTTGCAAGGCAGCTTGTGCTCACATTAGCTGAATCCAGTTCCAGTAGCTCTCTGTGCTGGTAACTCATTTCCTGTAAAATAAAACAAAACAACAGGAGTCTACTTGGTCTAAAACTATATGGATCACCTTTTAGAGATCACCTATTTGGCATTCCTTTCCTTACAGTGTAAGCTTTGGAAGTAAGCCATTAAATCTCCGGAACTCTACCGAACTCTGAGAAAACTGGGATCTTTTCCCCTGTCTGTTGCTCTTTGGACAGAGAACAGTAGAGAATAACCCCTCTACTTCGTCTGTCTCCAGGGCACAGGACAACCCTCTCAACAAACACAGGGGAAACCGGGACAGGTAAATGGACCATTCACAGCCTCCATCTTTTCACTTGTTGGCAGCATGGTGCCTGCTACACAACAGCTGCATTTCACTTAACCTACTGAGTGGTGCATTCCTGCCATAAATTAAAGGCATGATTAACCACGATGTCTTCTCTGAGCTGGAGGCTTACATACCCAGTTTTGGCATACCACAGCTTCCTGGCAGACTCATTTAGTACTGTACTCAACTAGTTCTGCCCCATTTCAAAACATGACAGTATTTCTAGCAGGTCTTTACTGTATTTAACATTAGTCCAACTACAGAATAAACTCTTTTCCAGGAAAAATATTCTTGTTTACATGAAGGGCTTTTTAAATACTTAAATCATTAACCCAAATATCAAGAAAGAGGCAGAAAAGTTTATTAAAGCCAGGGTTTGGTTTTTTTTCATTTAAGAACCTAAACAAAAGTTGCACTAATATCTTAACCAAACAGGAAGAAAAAAAAAAAATCTACAGCATGGAAAAGGGGTAACATAACTTTCATTACAAGAAACAGCATTGAGTTTTAGGACAAAAATTAAAGTTTGACTTTTGCAACACAGTATGTTCCAGAACACCAAGTGAAAAAAGAATTGCTATTTGAAATTGCAACAACAGACTGTGAGAACAACCAAGCTACACTTCTTCGATAAATGGCAACCACCAACCACCACAAAAACTGCAGAATAGGCACCTGGCATAAGCAAACTCATTACACAATTTGTATACTTGAGATTCTCACACCAATAAATTTGTACTCAATAAAAAGAGAACAGTTTCTTGTAGCTTCCCGAGTTACAAACCAGGTAAATCCCTGGCTTCGCATATGCTTCACCTGCTAATTCAGGCAATTTCAGCTAGCAGTTTCTCTCAAAGCTGCACATGTGCCCCAGACACTGCTATGTACAAGGCACACACTCCTTGACTGCCAACTTTCAGGGGTTATGTCAGGGACGCAGTGTCCACTGCACAATCTAAAAGCTTAAGAACAGCTTTGCTAAGGTAAGACCAAAAACCCCTTCTCAGGGATTCCCAGAAAAAAAGTGTAAGAACTGTGCAAATATAACTGTACATCCAGAGAATGAATACTCTCCCAAACTCAAAATTCAGAGACAGTGTCCCACATCAAAGCAGATGTCTTTCTATTTAGTGCATTTTGGTGACTATTTGATCACTTCTGAAAGCAAAGGAAATGATCCTTGCTCCATATGTAATGCGTTCTGTCTTGCACCACATGTTCAAAGATTAGGACAAATGGTATCTGAGCTGGCCTGACAGCTGAAATATTTATAAGGCAATTTATGTTCTTCAGAGACCAGGTATCACTATGGAGTCTATGTAAACTTTTGTCATGGGGTTAACTTTTCTCTTAGTATTTCAGCTGGTTTTTAATCTGTCCTGAAAGCCAATCCCAGAGCCTCATAGTCAGTTTTAAGATTATACCTATAGATGAGAACAGCTTTTTTCATCACCAAGTTACTCTCCTGATGGGACTTAAGCCTGCAGAAAACCACAAAGTCAAACCACCAGAAGGAAATGGCAGTGAAAGAGGAAGCCTCAGAAGAAACAAGCTAGTATTTATTATAGTGTTGGTACATAGGAAACAGAAGCTGTATTTCCAAATGGCCAGTGATCAGGACACCCTTTGTGAGCTAAATGATAGCCTCAGCACTGTGTGCTCTCACCCTCTCCCAACTCTCTCTCCTGATCAATATGAACTCTGTTCCCTGTTGGGGAAAAGCCTTCCTCTGACTGTTATGCAGGATGCTCAAAGACACAGGCTGAGGCTTTGTGCTGTTATTCTTTTGTTATTGAGTGGGGATGGCAATGAGATGCTCTTACGCTCTTACAAAGTCCGTATTTTTGACTGATTTTAACTTACCTGTTTTTTTGAGTCTTCATTTTACGTCTACTCAGAAAAAAAAGTAGTCTAACAACAGTGTTATTAATACAGTCTAACAGACAGCATAGTTCAATACAAATAATAATATCAAGACTGAAAACCAACAACTGCAATGTCAAGAGGGAATACTAACAGACAGCTATTGTGAGATGCTGGCTCAAAAAATACCGAGACAGCCCAGAAAAATCCCCATAGCATTTGACCTTTTATGCAGCTGCACAGAAAAAAGTAAACAAGAAGTTATATTTTTTCAGATGTGCAAATACGAGTACTAAGAAGCAAAATCTGTCACTGTTTAAAAAGCTAGTCCAAACTAGACATTTTTCCTGTATTGCAAATGACATCTACTGTCACAGATACTTTGAATTTCCATAACAGAAAGAAGCCATCACCTGCTACCCAAAGAAAGATTATTTTGAGAGCCACAAATCAGATGCAACATTAAGATCAACACAGTTGACAAGAAACTTTAGATACAGTGACAATGAGCATGGAGCAGGTGCTTGAACAATTTTTTTTTTCTCCCTGAAAACTGAGGTAGAAGATGAAGTTCACAATCCATTCCAAGTCAGTATACACTCATAGTAGAAAGGCTTGTGCTTCCTTTCCACTGAAATGGCTGTGGTGCACCAACTCACCTTCTGGTGGGAGTAGAGTCCTCCCCTCATTACTGAAAATCCCAATTACTTCAGGGGGACTAATTTCCAAAAAAACGAATGAGAGAGGCTAACAACAAATAGTCTGACAGCTACTGATATCCTCAAGATATTGAAGTATTCCTCAATAGGAAATTCCCAGAAACAGGAAGATAAGCACATGACACCCACGTAAACCCCTTTCAATTGTTCTCGTAAACCCCTTTCAATTGTTCTCATGGCTTTCATTTAAAATCAAGTCTCTTCTTGTTACTGATGCAATTAAAGCATTAAAAGGTGACTCAAACTCTACAGGTCAGAAATCGCAGAAATCTTGAAAAAATCAGTTCAGAGGCATGAAATACCTTGTTCAACTCAACACAGTTGCTTGAAATATCCACTTTGTTAACAAATTCTCTTTCCAACTCTGTCTAAATTTCAGTAATAGAATTTAACCTTCACTACCAGTGGGTTTATCACACGTTCAAAGACATTATTTATATTCAGTTACTTTCATGCCATATAGCAAGATTTACCTGGATGCATGCAATGAATGGTGGAAAGTAAGACAGGCTTATACTCAGGAAATTATTGAAGTTGTTCAGCAGCTTCTGGATGATGGCGTTTTTCTCAGAAGGAGTTTTAGATTTTTGTACCTCATGAAAAATTCCAGCAAACAAACTGCTGAAAAGTTGCTTGGCAAATGTTGGATCTTTCTGTAAATCACAACAACAGCAGTAAGGCCACTGAATTTTGCAGCGACACAATAAACTAATAAATAAAGATATACGACCCACCCTGTACCTAATCCCTATATGTGGACACTCTTTGGGAGTGGAATAATTAGTCTGGCATACATCACACCTATGCCATGAATTACTGTACTACCCATTCAAATCCCATCTTAATTATTCTACATAAAGAAACTCCAAGACAATACAGGTTTCACCAGGCCAGAGTGTTGGGAGAACATGGAATTTATGATTTTCACATATTCACAATTCCCACTATGGAACCAAACACCCAATATCATCTTATGGACACCACTGTCAGCGAAGAAGGTTTCAGGAAAAAAACAGAAGACATCAAAGCATGAGGAGACCTGGACCTAACACTGAGGCAGCTAACACAGAGAGACAGACTGTGTGTACAGACAGTTCTATCCAAGATTTAAAGGCATTCTTTCAACCCAGAAACACATTTGTATGTGCAACAATCCTATGCATCCTGGTCTATCATAGGACTGGAGTTTGGTCTACTCTTGATCTAATGCTATTCAGGTAACTCCTGAGCGTGCTACTTCCTCCCTTCACACAGAGATAAGGGACCACCAAAAGAAATTAAATACAAAGGTAACCAGGAACACTCTGACTTCCCAAACACTGTAAAATGCCATAGGTTCAGCCTACAATTCCTACCACTCTCAGGTAGAAAATGGAATACTGGATCAGCTTTACTGGGTAGTCAGAGTCCAATCTTAGCCACAGTAACTTCATTTGTATTTTTACACCTCCACTATAGCCATGTGAAGGAATAAAAATGGCTGGTTTGTTGCTGTACAGTGAGTGAATGTCCTTTGCAATAATTTCTGTAAAGACCACTGCCATCTGTTTCTCAGGCAGAGGAACCCAGAGGCAATGGACAACAGCTGATGTTCAGGTCCTCAGTGTTCAAATCAATTGCTCAGGTGAGGCAAGCTACAAGGCAGCTTCTCTCATCACTGCACCAGCCCAGGGGATGGGAGAAACACTCCCTCAAAACAGACTCTAAATGAGTATCACAGAGGTTGACCACAAAACAATAGATCAATGTTTTAAACAGTTGCCCAACTACACGTCATTTTCTGTACAAGAACAGGAAGCTTCACAAACGGCCTCTGAAAAGCAGACAGACCTGGGCAAGGCCCTGCAGAGGAGCAATGAGACTGCAGTATTCAATCTGGATGTCAGGAAGGTCTCCTACTCGGTAACTTCTGTACAAAATAACCTGAGCATCATACTTCATCTTCAGCTCCGATTTCATCTCCTGAAATGCATTGCTCATGTTAAAAAAACAATAATCATATTACTTAGAGCTGTATCTAGATAAGACAAAAGAAGCAAGAGAATTTCCAAAGTGTTTTATAAACTCTTTCCAAGCTTATTAAAAAAAAATACATTTTCTATAAAGCTGTAATATAGTTAGACTCCAAATTATCTTAGTCAATTAAAAACTCCAAAGTCTTGATCATAGACTTACTTCAGCCACTAACTTGTAATATCAATGCCTTGTAGCTCCTGCTTCCATACAGGCAGCATAGAACTCACTTTTTAAAAGAATGATTATGACAGACAGCTAGTGAGCTGCTATGGTTTAGTAAGTTACTGCCTGCCAGCTGAGCCACAACAGTCCAGAATACGACGGTTATGAGCCTGGCCCAGATGCAAAGTAAAATGAGGTTCCTAAAGCTATTTCACACAGGAGGGTGGGGAGGGGAAGGAAGAAGGATGAGCCTGGTAGAACTGTTTCCTAGTAAAACTTAAAGCAAACTGTAATGAAACTGCTGTAAACTGCAGTTGTTAAACAGCTGCCCTGCCTTTTGCTGAGGCTTAAAGAAATACATTTAAATTGAACAAGAGCTACTACCAGATATAGACAAAACCTACCTCTTCTTCTGCCTTTCTTCCTTTTCATAGCACTGATATGCTATAAGGAAATCAGCAGTAAGTTTAGAGGGTGGGATTTTATTTTTAACTACTGCCATTACCAGTTAAACCAGCAGACAATGGGTGAATATATTGGTAGAACTGAAGAGGGAAACAGAAGAGAAGAATTTTATGTCCTCTGTAAACTTTTTAGAATTTTGCTGTTTCAGCCCATTTTTCTCCTACGTAACTTCAAAGGGATGATTTTCAAAAAACTTTCAAGAGAAATATGCTTGGAGAAATTAGGACTTTGCTAAAACTATTCGCAAATAATGTCTTGGTCAGGACCCACTTTTTCCTGTTTTGCCCCATCAGGTAAAGTACTAATGCAAGCCACCAAGCTACATGTGTGTTTACACGTAACAAATCTCTTGAAGAGTTTAAGGGGTCCTGACAGCATTCAGTCTCCTCTGGTCTTTCATTGTGGAATATCACAGAGGGTTTTACCGGTTGTATTTTGGACTGTCACAGAGAACACTTTTACAGATTCTCTCTTGCAGGGTGGGAGGAAATGGTAGCTTTAGCCTGCAAGTGAATATAAATTGGCTAAAATAGGTGTTTGTGTGGTTCTTCCAGACATAAGTTCTGTTTACAGAGTCGTCTGCAGCTGCAAAGAATTACAAGGGTGTCTCAAACTGGTAGGTCTCAATCCTAGGTTCCTTTGCTCTTAGTCTAACTGCTAACATCATTTTTGGATGATAATATATGTTACTTTTAGTAACATGAACCTCTGAAAAACTGTTACAGAGCTTAAAAATACATAAGTTTATTTTAAGTACATAACACAACAAGAAAACTCATGTAATACTAAGTTTCTGGCCTTGATAAACACTCAGGAAATTATTATTACTGACAACCCTTCAGGTTAAAAGTATGCAACAGTTCTGGTTAGTCCATCAGCTGTATCACATTTTTGAGTTCACCTGCAGACACTGGATAATGTTCTCCAACTATTTCTGCACTGTACTGCAGCTTCAAGGCTCCTACTTTCCAGGAAGACAACCATAAAGAGCTTCCCATAGCTGTTAGGGACACTACCAAGTAAAATCACTTCATACACATTAAGCGGTAGATGGGAAGTGTTACCACCCAGCTCTGTTCTCACTCATGCTAAGTAACTTCATTTAGCTTTAAACACATCAGCATGATTTCCAAATAAAACCTTCTAAAGCTCTTGAAGTAGCAACCAGTGTCTTAAACCTATTCTTTCTTTACAAAGTTACTTCTGGAGATGAAGTACAAGACTGCAAATGGCATTGGGACTTAAGGTTTCAAACTTATTTGGATTGACAAACCTTTTCTCTTTTCTGTTCAGCGACACCTTTTCTAGCATAAATTAGACTGAGTTTCTCTTGGTCCTTCAAGAAACGTCTCCGCAGTCTTAGAATTTCTGCTCGTTCTTCTATACCTAGGGAACACAGGATCATGTCCACAGCTTTTTCTTTCTCAAACAAACTCCAGATTTAAGGCAAGAGCATTATATAATAACAAACATCATCTTTGTATTTACTAGCTTACCAGCTAGTCTCCCAAGTTTCATATCCAACAACTCACGGCAAGGCTTTTCAACAAGAGAGCAAATTAAAACAAATTAAGTTGTTCTTAGGAAAAGAGGTAGTAAGCATTTAAATAAAAACTTCAAGCACATAGATGAGGTCTAAGGGCCAAACTAGTACTAGGAAAGGCACTAAAATTCATGGACAAATTTGTCCCATATGACAGATTTATTTTAAGCTCTCAAAGGCAAGCATGGTATTTGCACCGTAATCCATAAAGTATACAGCTCCCTACGTAAAAGAGGTGCTAAATATATTTTAAGATTGGGTAATAATAATACAGTACTATATTTTTTAAGTTACTATTACAGAACTGTCACTGGATCAACTGCTTCTCAGGACACTCATGGAGAAAGGCCACTTTACACACTGTTCACTTCAGTCCATTTCCTAGGAAAGAAGAGTGAGCAAACAGAAATGTACCACTGTAACTGGTATTTTCCTGGTAGAAGATCAGGAACTGACTGGAAGGTAGGCTGACCTCTCCGTTTCCATAGTTCAGCATGGTCCATTCAAAATTGCCTTGAAATGCCTCTCAGGTATCAAAAAGGTCAACCTTTATAGCTCCCTGCTGGAACTCCTATTCTCATCTTTTCAGTAAAAATTTTAACAACAAGGTAGGCAAGGGTGTAATGGGGCGGAAATGGGGAGAAGGAGTCTAAGCTATTCCAGAATAGTACTGATAGTTTTCAGTTACCTACTGGGTGGATGAAGGAGCATTCTCAGAAAACAGCAGGTAATTCTAATGACAGAATGCAATATGTTGTAGATTGTGTCAGCACAGCTGAAATGGTTTGGAAAAAATATGTTTAAAGAGATAAGCAGTTAAATTTAAAACAGAAGGGACAGAACTGTCTGAAATTCATGCTATGATTGTCTTAGGGAGAGGTAGGAATGTAAAGATCACACCAGCTGGTTTCTTATCCAGTCAGTTCTTTCATCTAGCAACATATAGTTTTGCAATTCCTAGCATAATTCTAGCTTTTTGCCACAAGTTCCATATCACCACACACTCCTGGAAACAAAATCTCTGAAGTTGAACCTCAATTAGAATGTCTAAAAGACAATGGACTGCCAGCCAAATAACTGACAAAAATGGTCTATAAAAACATAATATTTATATACAAATGGCATCATAAGGCTTACAGACCTTTAGTTTTGCTGTCCACCTCATCTCCTGGCAAACTCAACCTTTTTTTCCCAAAATCTCGCCCCACTGGTTTAAAGGTGGCTTGTTTAAATTTTTCACTCTGTTTGTTAACCAACAGCATGGATGAAGACAAGGATTCAGAGGATGAAGGAACTGTATACTCTGCCAATGTGTCAACGCTACTTCCAGTTAGCCAATTAAAAGAACTTCTACCACCTGTAAAAAAAAAAATTCCAAAAAAGCTGTAACATCTCCACAAATAAATGAAAACATCTATGAAGCAGGTAATTTTCCTCCCCCCCCCCCCATATAATTCCCAGTGTTTATGGGCAGAACAGATTTCAAGTTGTTAGGTAAGAAACAAACTTCTTTTACATTAGACAGAACCTAAATACATAGGAGACTAATAAATATTTTTTCTTCATAAGAGACAATGTTTTTTCTTCATAACACAAAAAAAAGCCCTTGAAAGCAAAATATTAAATGCATTTACACTTTTATGTTAAAAATTCATATGCACCAGTAATGAAATCATTCCTATTGCAAACAAAAAAATTTCAGTAGACACTGGTCTGGACTTACTGACATGCTGTGTAGGTGTAAATTCATATTGCTGTTGGGTAGCCCTCACTCGACCACCAACTGGCCCAGAAGCAGAAAGGGATCTTTCTTGTGATAAATTCCTGTGGATACTCTGAGAAACTTGAGTCCCCACAAACATAGGTGTGAGCACGGTACTTCGATAACGCCAGCTGGAATCAATTACAAAGTCCTATGAACACAAAAAGATTCTAGTAAGAACAGTAAGAATGGAGGCTTTTTGTCTTCCTTCCTTGAGACACGATAGCAGAAATTAAAATACAGAACTTAAAGCATCATTCCAGGTACAGGGGCAGAACTTGACTACAAAAAAACCCCAAAATCAAACACACAGAAGTTCCCCACAGCTCAGCAAAAAAGCTCACTAATTTGGACTGGTCAGCTGAGGACTGATCTACAGCTCTTGCACCAGTATTCCTGTTTCTTCACAACTTTTCTTCAGCTTATGGTGCTTCTCTTTTTTAGGTATTTCAGTACTCTACACATCAGGTATACTTCGTACATATAACTAGTTTAATTAAATCTTTCAGTTTTTGAAAAGAAAACAAAATTATTGCCCCCCCAAAATCGTCAAACTTCTGATACTGTGCATAACCCATAACAGCTGTTCACTATGGAGCACAAAACACACTTTCAAAAACCTCCTTCACTATGCCATTCTTGTCCAAGTGGTAACTACATGAAGGAATAGAATTTGTTACATGGTTGCACACAGGATAACATATTACAATTCACCTGAAATTTGCATTCAGACAGTGGATGCTCAAATATTTTTCTGGAATAATCCGGGCTCTTGCTAGTCATTTCAAGCAGAAAATTTGTAATGAGACTCAAGTACTGTGTTTCAATCTTGGTGGAATAGAAAGAATTTAATAAGGACAGCATGCGATCAAGAGTATTTGTGGGTAACCTTGTCTCATCACTCCAAAAATTCCTAACAATTAATCTGTAAAGGCAAGAAATAAAGTTATTCTTTATCTGCAAACAGAAAACACAACACTATCAAAAGAGTAAAGTTTAAAAAAATAAAAACACAATAAGATTATAAAACCTTCAACTAACCCTTTCATGCCATGGATCTTCCATTGAATTATAACCCATTCCTCATTCACCTACCATGCTTGTTGCCATTCAACTGATATTAAAGGTTAACTCTAAAAAATTTATTTCTGTTGAGCTGTTTTCCTCTTGAGAAGTGCTATGGGTAAATAAGCAGAAATCTTTTGCTTCACCAAAAAACTAAAAAACAACAACCAACCTCAAACATTTAATCATCTACTTCTGTGTGTTTGTGTATAGTGAGGGCTTTCTTGTTCAAAAACTCTAGAACATTAATGCAGAATTAACTTTAATATACTGAAATAATTTCTCCATGGCTTGGAAGTTTGTTCAAAAGCTCTGTGCTTCACTTAAATTTGCTGTAAAACTATGGGACACAATTTTATAAATTAACTTATTGGAAGAAAAGGGAATAATGTTATCTCACTGTTTCTCTTTTGCATTAAAATAGTAAAAAAACCCTCCAAGGATCAACTCTTCTGCTATAAATAAGGGAAGAGTAATTTAGTGATTTGTTACTTCAGTCATCACAACACCATTTACTCACTGCAGTTCAGCATTCTCATCAATTAATCCTTGAAGCAGCATTTCTTTTGCCAGTTTGAGTATTTCCTGAGAATCACCATCTGCTTGGCTTTCTGGATCACTGACAGTAGGAGAAAAATGTCTCTCAATAACTTCTCTCAAACAACCCATAGTAAAATAAGAGGATGAGGACAGTGGGAGAAAAGGAAGGACATGCCCTTCTCATAAAAATCTCAACTTGGCATGACAACACTGCATTTTTTTGATAATATGATGTCTTCATTGCCAAAAATGTCTGCTGTTTCCACAACTCAGAAAAAAAAATCAGAAAGCTAAGTAATACATATCAGGTAGTTATTATGAAGGCTACACAAAAGTAACTCTGAGCTTTCAAGGTTAAAACTGAGAAAAAAAGACAGAGAATTAAGTTTCTCTCAAGTGACACTGGACTAGAAATTGACTTTACTTTTTCCTCTCAATAATCATTCAAATAGTTAAGTCATCTTGGGAAAAAAACTCTTAATAGCACCCAACTATGTTAAGACAATTCGACAGCAACTCATCAAACTGAATATAGGCCTGTTCCCTACTCTAAGGGGTCAAACACAAACCCCATCTTTTTACTGATTGAAGCATTTTGAAGGGCTCCAGATCATGCCAAAGTGCCTTAATATACCTGCTACCTACAAGCAATCTTCTTAAATGTACAATTCCTGTTAGTTACAAATTCCAGCAACAAGAAAAAAAGTGGGCGCATCAGAGCTAAGACCTCTTATGCCATCATGCGGTGGTGATGCAACACCCCAGTTCTGAACTAAAGTTCAGGTCTAAGTCTTTGTCCCTTAGTGGAAGTGATAAAATTGCCACCAAACGGCAAAGTTACTTAGGCAAACCAGAAGATCTATTCTTCTGAGAAGTGGAAAAATCCCACACTGAGGGACAAGAAGTTGGAAGATGCTGTTACAAGCACTTTCACTCTGCCTGTGACAAACCACTGAAAGACAACACCTGCAGTGAATACACACCTGTAATTATCATAAATCCACATCAGAATATCATACATGCGCTGCCGACATACAACAGAAGGGAGAGAGATGAACCCTGTCACCCCAGGAAGAAGTTCTTTAAGTTCTAGTGGTTTTAGTTTAGGCAGCATCTTGTACACTATATCCAAACAAACCCTTTGCCTTTCATCATCCCTGAAGAGAGAGGGGAAAAAAAGAATAGTTACATTGCTTTTCACTGCTACATGCAGAACCAGAAGATCAGTTCAGGTTTCAGCAATAATATTTGCTTTTGTATAAAGGGCTTTAGGGAAATACTTTTGAGTTCAATCTAAGAATATAACTAAAGTAATACATACTACAGAAATTCACATCCCAGTGGTGTTACAGCTTACTGCTGTTAAGGGGCTTTTTTGTTTGTTTTTCACAGTGAGCTAACCATATCAATACTTAACTCCCAGATTCCATTAGCTAAAATTATGAAAGCAGTGACTAAAAAGTGAACCTGAATTATAAATGCTTCTGAATGTAAAAATATTGCGGCCAGCACAGAAAAAGTTATCAAGAAATTTAGACTGTGCATCCACATTTGTAATTACATAACCACTCACCTATGCTTCATGATCTGGATAAAGTCTTTGCCCTTTAATTGCAAGTGGAGATCAGGTACTTCTTCCGCCCGGCACATTATTACTTCCAGACAGTAGGTTTTCATCACACCATGAAGTTTGGGTATCAAAAAGAATACTGCGTTCATAAACCTTAACATAACCAGAAGCCCACAAAAAAACCCAAGTTATTTTCTATTATTCCTCTAGATCTACAATGAACTTACCATGTAAATCTTGACATACCTGTCAGCAAGAGGTGGAAAATTCTTAACAACTTTATTCAAGCATTGAATAAACTTATCCTGTTGGGTGTTCTGATGATGTTTTAATTGTCTTATGACACAGTCATAAACCGGATCTTCAAGTACCTGAAAAGGAGAAAGTAAGATAAAGATAGCCACAAAACTCATAATGACCTCAATGACACATGGTTCTGCTGCTGTACTGTTTGAATCTAGTGCATTTCACTAGGTAAGACCCACCTGCCTCATCTTGACATTTACAGTGCTTCATGGCTGCTATTCAGCTGTGCCTGGCTGAAACACGATTGACTGCATAAACAATACATTTGTGAGCTCCCTCTGATCGGTTTGGAACCAATGCCTTAATTTTGAAATACAAGTTTCTTAGTATGCTTAAATAAATAACAAGTAGCTTCTCATTCAGTATGGCAAATTTCCAATTAACGAATGTAAAAAAATAAGACATTTTTAGTGAAAAGGTGGAAAATAATCAGTAACTTTTATTTTATGTAAAGGAAATAAGCCTTTTATAGATAAAATATTTGCACCATCTTTGCTCATTTATTCTAAGTACTGCTTATAGTAGAATTTGGAAGACTGAAAGACTGCAGGAATTCAATTTACGAAATGTACTCTACAAACTGAAAGAACAACCAGAATGCAATTGAGTGGGGAAAAGTATTAAGAATAGTAGGGAGAGAAGTAAGAATAACCTACAAGGTCAGACTACCAATCCACCTAGCCAACACCTTGGTGTGTTTGTCTCCAATGGCAGCTGCAGAATGATATTTAGGGGGAGCATGAGCCTGGCTGCCTTTTGTCTTCCTCTTCTCTCATACAACCCAACATGCATTCATCATTACATTAGGGATCTTAGAATGTACATTGTTTATCGCTGTTAGAACCTGTTCATGGATTATCTTTTTGGTGCATGAATTCGCCTAATTTCTCCTTGAAGCTGTTGTTGCTACTTACCCCTAGAACCTCTTCTGGCAACACATCCCAGAAGTTCACTAACTGTTCTGTAAAGAAGTACTTCTAGCACCTGTCTCAAATTGATTTCTGTGATTTTCAAGCACTGCCCCCTAGTTCTAGTACTGTAGGACTTGGTGAATAACAGTTTTGCATACACCTTATCCACTAACTAGAAATTAACCGGATTCAGAATTAAATACAATACCTTTAACTTTTACATCAAAACTTGCAAATTATTAAACATTCTCGGATACAGATATTCAGAAGGTAGTCCCAAACCTCCCAGCTCGCAATTTTTTTTTTTTTTCTTAAAAAAAACCCCAACAAACCCAACTTTAAGTGTACCATGCCAGTGTTGCTGGCTGGCAAAAGCTGAACAAAGCCTCAGAAAGGGACCATTCGCTGTCAGCCCCATAAGAGCAGGGCAAAAACTCTGCACTTAGCTTGCCCTCAAATTCTTTTCCTCTTGAGTCAACAGTGTAAACCTTTAACTCGATCTGTTGGACAAAGACTGTTGGGTTTCAAATACATTCATTTTTGGAGATGAATTGAGTAGTTGTATAAAAGATGTACAAAGAATTAAGACAGGAATGGTCAAACACACAATACAGTTCACTTACATTTTCTCTCTCAGAAATATATTGAAGAGCAAGTCCCAACACTTCTGCTGCTGCTGCATAAACTTCTTTATACTTTAATAAGCCCATGTTGCTGGTCAAAGCCTGAAAATACCTAACACAAAAGGTAGATCTGCTGTAAGCCACTACTCCAGCATCCAGTTTTAAACTGAAACAAAAAACTCACCTGAGCTACCTAGGGGAACAGTGACTGCTTTTAGAAGAGCTGAATACAGCAAAACATGGATTTTTCCACCTGCAGTGTCTCAAATCCCTGCTTTGGCAATTCCTGACTCTGATAATTCCCATGAAACTTCAACTGTGGGGCCCGCTGTAAAAAAGCTTACATCCTTCTAGATATTTTCCAAAATAAGTATGTAATGCTTTTCTAGCTGCCAAATGCAGACCACCTAACAGACAATAGCAAAGGGATGACAGGATAAACAATCCAGCCCCCATACTTCATGCTGACAACTTAGACTTGCTCTCTTAAGCTTTTATCAAAATAATTCATCAAAAAGCGCATTTCTCACCTGACACGATCTATTTCACACTTTGGGTCAAAAGGAGGTAAATTGTTAGCAAGAACAATCCCCAGCAGCTGAATTCCCACTGAATTGTCCTTTGTATCAGGGTCTCCACCAGAAAACTTTTCAAATATTAAACTGTTGGAGAAAAGCATAAAAGTGATGATAAACATGAAAACCCCAAAATATACATACCATAAATCACTTACTCTCTGTGTATATACATACATACAACTCCACCAAAACCAGCAGAAAGTATGTATACATGCATATATACTCCCACCAAAACCAATAGACAGCATATATTCAGAAGGTATTTAGCATCAAAGAACAAACCAAACCAAACAACAACAAAAGACATTGTAAGCCTACACAAGTTCTCTGCAACAAGTTCAGGAGCATAGCAGATCGCAGAAGTCTTAGCAAGAGTGCACCAATATTCAGTGATAATACCCAAAATTTCAAATAAAATGTACATCTTTGCAGAAATTACTGCTGCTTTTGCTGTTTCAATCTTCTGCATGTTTTTTCTGTCTCCTTGTTTCACAAATTTAGGTTTTTGAGAGAGTTCAGTTCTGAAGTTCTACTTCAGACAGAAGGGTTTACAAAAGGGACAAAAAGTTTACTATCGCAGCTGAATTTGCCTTTTCATCTCCTTTGACAACGTTCACTTATATTCCTGAAATATTGATAAAAGAAAGCAATTGTCCAAATGCTTACCTGTAAGGTATAGAGAGACAGTTCTTCCAACACTCTATAACTGTCTTTATGATTTCCAGATTGTGTCTGAACACAGCTCTTTTTTGGTGAAAGGCATTCTTCATCAAGAATTCAAGCAATCTGTTAGCTAAAATCTCATCCTTAATACTCCCCTACAATCAATAGGAACAAAAATAAACAGTGACTCCAACGTGAAGATATACACTGTTTTATGAAAGCAAGCAAGTAAATAAGCTATTTTTGAAGTTAATACCTAAAAAAAAAAAAAAAAAAAAAGAGTGGACTGATGTAGAAAACTATTTTAAGTGCATAGTAACAAACTCACTCATTCCTTACCAAATACTCACAATAATAAAACAAATGCATTTCACATTTTCTTACTTTGGGAGTGGCTACCGTGGTCCAGGAAAGTATAGTAACTACTGTTTCCACTACCATGTAATGAATCCCTTCACCTCCATTATTTCCAGAAACAACAAGCTGCAGCAATGGACCAAGCCACTGCTTTGCATAAGGTCGGAAAACCTATGAAAAACAGCAGAATCAGTGATCAAGCACAAATTATCCCAACTATTCAATAACCTGTTCTTCAATAATAATTACAGGTAAGACTTCTAAATCAATCTCTTATCACTTTCTTAACCTCTGAAGCAACAACCACAACAATCTTAAAATAACTTTAAAATAAAAAGTATCCATAACTACATTCCTCACTTCTACTTAGAAACTTTTAACCAAGTATTCACATAAAGTTAACTATTTCACTAGGGCCCACATAATATGGCTCTCATGCAGAAAATCTGTCCCTAAATGATTTGGAAGAGTATGCCACCCTTCTACCCTTCCATTTCAGACAGCTTTACTAAGAAGGTAGCATTAAGTGGGTGTAAAGTTTCTTCAATTAATTCTGGTATTCAGCGGGTTTGTATTTGGAGTATTTTGGACAGAAACATTATACTCTAAAATCACTGCATAAAATAGGATGAAAACACTTGACTGAAGGATGAGAGTTAGAAAACGTTTCTTCTCAGGCAAAGATCCATTATGCTATCTTAGGTATCTTTCTGCAACTAGAACTTGATTTAAATCAAAGGTTTTCCATAAGTTATCTGTGACCATTCGAAAAAAACATTACATTTGCTCCTCCCAAAAGGCAAATATAATCAACCATGCCTCTTACCCTGTATCAATGAATCAATTACTTATAGTTTACAGAAGACTCACATTGTGGACACCCTCTACTTACAGAAGTAGAGTTTGGGAGAAGAGGTAATAATATTACATTCAAAATACTGGCACTATCTGGAATTTTGGGCCATGAATGCGCTCCCTTTTATCATGACAAACTACTCAATCTGAATGCCCCAAAAGCCTCAGTTGATGGAGTATTTTACCCTGCAAGAGTTACATAGCTGATATTATAATATAACCTGTTAACATACACAGAAAAAAGATAACCAAAAAACTTACTCACATCCTCAGTATTAACAATAAGTTTTGCTATGAAGAGGCGAATATTTAGGGGTACTGATGGGTTTCCTAATTTGCCATGCAGAAATTTCATCCAAAGAGGAAGATCTACTGGAACTGTCCCCTGAAATTTAAAAGAGATGAGCAAAAATCAACTCACTTTTTGGATCAAACAGGCTTACCAAGCCAAAAAGCCCTAAGCTTGAGCCACACAGGTCTCATTATAATATAGCCAAGAAAATTAATAAATGAAGGGATTCAATCATGACTCCCTTTTTGTGGTATAATTAGTGAAAAAATGCCAATGTTTTGGTTAATACTGGCCTCCTCCACTTTGGGTGTGATCTGGTTCCTCTGCATATGTTTAATCAGAGTGGTCATAGAAGTCATACATTCATGTTGGTTGAATTCGTCCATTTCCAGTTCCACCTCATCATTTAAAACCATGTATTCTGTGGGCTCCTGAAAAAAAGTGTTACTATGATTAATAACAACACTGTATTTTCTTTTAAATCATGACAATGTCACGAGTCATTCTGATCTTATCTGTGTTTACAGATTTTAGTATGTGCAACAGGGAATACATCAGACACGTTGTTCAGACACCTCCCAAATATATGTACCAGCTGTATACATCTTTTATTTTCTGTGCCAACAGATCTCACTCTGACTGTGCCAACTTCACTACCTGCCGCGCCAGATGTGGCAGCTGTTGGAAGCAGGAAGGATTAGCTGAACTTTACAGAAATTATTTCATTTCATAGTTGAAAGAATGCATTAACACCTTCCACAGGGGGAAAGACCTATTTTTATGTTGTTTCACACCAACTAGTGACCACAGCTACACAGAGTGCATCAGGAAATTGTTTATAGTTAGAAATTACAACATTACTACACCAAGCAGATAGAAAGTACGTTTCTGATTAACTTCACTGCAGCTATAACACCTCCTTGCTCCAAAACATGGAAACAGTGTATCTTTACCAATGTTAAGTTATTACGACAGATTTTATCTTTGGTGTCTTTAACACTTTAACAAGCTTTTTTTGTTGTTTCATAACAAATACCTATACTATCAGTACTACTTTTGATAAGACACCTCTTGATTGCAGAAGGAACACAATTTTAAGTCTTGGAAGATATTAAATGCTGTTCTTCCAAGAGCAACAGTTAAAATACAAGGTGCCACAACAGAGTGGCATAAAGTGTTTGATGACTTATTCCACGATTTGATACAGCCAGCTTGGTCAAGTGCCTTCAAAGACTAAAAGAAGAGGGAAACGAGGAAACTAGGGGCCTAACAGCAAAACACAACCACCACAGGATACTCCTGAGTGCACACAAAGTTACAAGCCACCTTTTTACAACTCAGGTTGTACTTCCCTCACATTACTCATCTTTAGAAACCCAAGGTAGGGCACTGATTTTCTCCAGCTGTAGACAGTAGAGAGAGGGAAGAAGAAAAACACTCAACAGAACACAGCTGAAGTCCTCTCATCTTCTGGAGGAGCCTATTCTCAATCAAGTAGAACAAATACAGGAGACCAGAAATTTCTCTTTCTCAACCCCAATAAACATATGCAATTGCTAGAAAATATAAAACTTTTCTTCTTCACAGCACTAAATTACCTTTCTCCTGAAAAGAGCACTGCTAGCTGTAACTTCTTGGGAGCTATGAGAGAAACCTTGGACTCCAGTAGAAAAATCAAACTGACTCATTTCCTCACTCAAACTGCTATCCATCAAGTATGAGGCAGAAGCCAAATACTTGGGTTCATCTAAATAGGAGAAAGAATAGACCATTAATCAAGGTAATTACAAGAAACAAGCCTTTACTGGCAACTTAAACTTGAGTGGGGTGGGAATTGTTTGTTAGATGAAGTACACTGAACGTTTTTATTTGTTCTGCTACTGCAGAAGCCAATTAGCAACACATCAATGAACACTGTATGGAAGGTAAGAAGTTGGGTTTTTTTCAGTCATAAATTACTTGCATACCCTGACTGCTGTTCCCTGCATCCCTGGCCTCCTTTCTAATAGCAATGTATCGCTTCTTCCTTTCCAAAGGCACCTGAACAGCAAGAAAGAGAAGTTTAAAACTGTAAATATAAGATTTGATTAATTTTATTTACAATTATTTATTTACAGAATTGCCAAATCATCATCAAAACTGTTTAATATAAAGAGAAATCCTATGTCGTAAATTATTATAATAAATGCTACAGAACAGCAGCTAAATTACTTGCTCTTACAGCTGTTTATTACCAGAGTAAAGTGTGCTAAAAAAGTGTATTAAAGTTATGTGCACTGCAGGTATGTTCTAGATTTCAAGTCTGGATTTCCCTTACAAAAATGTATTTTAAAACATTAAGAGTACTCCAGTTTTTATTCATCACAGAATCCTCTTTCTCTGTATGTGAGAACTGACCCGGTCTACAGTGACTCCGCTGTCCAAGTCATATTCATTTTTCACTTAGGAACACTGAAGTCCAGAAATTCCACTCACCTCAATTTCTACAGGAAATGTATACTGACGGTTCAGGTCTATCAGATTCTCAAAAATCAGCAAGTTCTGCAAAATTAAGCACACAATAACAATTGCTCTGAACTCATTTTATTTCTTCTAAAAAACAACAGATCGACGTACAATATAGAAGAGAAAACATGCCATATTTTCTAGATCAATACTTTCAAGAAAAAAATTGCTATTCAGCTACTCAGGAATTCACAGTACAGACAACGGGCTTGGTAAAGTATGTATCCCTTATTGAAGTATATTCTGGAGAACTTATATTGAAGTATAAGCACTGGAGAACTTAAATAATAGGTAGATTTTTTTTCTCCTATTTTAGAAAATTGATTGAGAGTGGAAGGAAAACAGGGTAAATGTATCATTACTTCACCCATTCCCAAACAGACAGTAAAACCTTCATCAGCAACTCAAATTGCATGAAGGATGCAAGAAAGTTAGCTATGTGTGACACCTACTGTCTCATTGGGTTTTTTGTTAATATAATTGCATGTCATTCAGGCTTGATTCTTTGATTTATTGCAATCAGGTAAAATCACTTTGTGTCTCATGCTCTGAAAGCTTTCTAAAAGCAACAACACCTCACCTTTTCCGATTTTTCTGTAAAAAGAAAGCCTTGATAAAATTTACTTTCCGTGAAGACACAACTGATAACAGCAATAGCACAATTATATGCTGCACAGTGATACTGTCTCCTCTTCTCCAACAGCTGACTCTCTCCTGCCATGTTTTCTGTAAATGCATCATAGCACGACCTTAAAATACAAACAGCCAAGAAAACACCATCAGAATATTCTTTTCTTTTTTAAGCAGCACAGGAAAGGCCCCAGTCAGAGACCAGTGAATCAACAGAATTTCCAGAAATCTTTACTTTTTAGAGCAGTATCAGATTAAACCATTTCAGACTTCTTCAAGTTCTCTGCAGGCACACTGTGCTGAAATGGAACCATTCTGCAATGACAAAGCCAGCTTCCCCAACCATTTACACACCATTCCTTAATGTCAAAAATACAATGACAGGCCATTTTCAGATAAGACAGAGATATGTTTCAATGCATGCATAAATCTCTCTCATGGTACTTTCCAAGAAAATAAGAAAATATGAATGGACATATATGCTAAGCTATGCTATAGATTAGCCAGAGAAAACCAGTTTAGATGCAATTTTTTTAAGTCTTTTGCCCATAGTAAAAGATCTGCAAAAAAAAGATTTACAGATCTTCTGCAAATCATAGCCAAGAAATTCTTTAAAAGTCTTCACAGGACATAACAGTATTGTAAAAAAAAAAAAAAAGAAAAAAAAAGAGCATTTCAGGCATCTTATATTTTTTCAGAATATTAAATAAATTAAATTACATTAATTAGCCTATGTATTCAGTATTAATCTTCTGTTCCTCTCTGCAGTGGTGATTAAACCAAATTATACCTACTGGGTGTGCTGCTGTATAATGAAATATAAATGAAAATCCACCCCATCATCTCATCAATCACATAAGATACCTACCTTACAACACAGAACCATACTTTACATAAAAGCAGGGGTCCTCAAACTTTTTAACCAGGGGGCTGGCGCACGGATGAAGTGGCAGGCAGTCACCTGCGGCTGCTTGGTTTCCCCCCCCAACCCCCGGCGAGGGCGGGGGGGGGGGGGGGGGGGGGGCAGGGGGGTCTGTAAATACCAGGGGCCGGATTGAGGACCCTGGGGGCCCGTATCCAGCCCGCGGGCCGTAGTTTGAGGACCCCTGCATAAAAGTGTAAGTATACTGAAATCAAAATCATAAAAACACAAGTTAAACGCCAAGAACCATACTGAAAAGCAAAAATAAAAGCACAAGCTTAAGAAACAGGAAAAAAAAGAGGCAAAAACTGGAGGCAAAAGTTATTCTGACATAGGATTGTAGTCTATGCTAGAAATCATCCTGTCAATGCAAATTCAATATTGTGCAAATTCCTTTTTTATTTAAAACCAAAAGCTACATTCAGATTACATTTATCCTTGAACAAATTAATCTTCTGCTTTAGATAGCATACTTAAAAAGTGTATTTGCCCAAAACCTAATTAGAAGTTAAAAAGGAGTAAAACAAATAATAGTCTTACTTTATTAGTGTCTTGGTAAGTTCATTTCCTTCTACGCTTATGGAGCCACAGTAAGCTTGGTTAATTTTAGAGTCCTTGGAGTAAACTTCCTCTTTCGAAAGTCGTGCATACATCACTTCTAGCAGCTTGTAATACCCCATTTTCTTGGTAACTTGTGTATCAAAAGTATATTCATTGAACTGGAAACAAAAAAGCAACATCTCAGAAAGATTTCCTGGATCCTGCCTTTCCTAAGTAGCTCCACAGTTACTCTAGTTTCTAATAAACAACCTTCAGCTTACTTCTATCTTCTAAACCAGAGAAATAATAAAAGACTAACAGATACTGAGTTCCTGTGTAATGCAGTTATTAAAACAATGTTGACCCGCTCTTTATTAGGTGAGCTGTCTTAACTACAATTGGCCTAAATCATTATAGTGATATTGGAGTAAAATAAGCAAAACACGAAGTAATGGCTCAGACTCATGACACCTCTACCTGTCACCATGCCGGGTATCATTCATGAGTTTCTTCATGCACCTCACTTTGGTGCCAACATTTCAGCAGCAGAAACATGGTGGGGGTGACTCTATGTAAGTCTTCATTTTAGCATTTTATTTCAAATAACTATCACTACACTTGGATCATTTCAGCATCTTGTTCGTCCTGCTGCCTTTAAACAGCTGCATCAACAAAACCATGGGAATAAAGAACTACGGCAAGAGCAAAGACCTTCTCTGACAACAAAATCATTGCATGTAACTATACTCTAAATTGGAGGATAGCCTATAAATAGAGAAAGGAAGATCTGTCCTCCTAATCCCTTGCTGAGGGATCTTTGCAATGATTAGAAGATTTATTTCTTTCTATAAAGGTAAGGCACCCAAATTTAAAAGCTTTCATTAGGAAGGCTGATTATCTCTCCCCTACAACGCAGTAACAGGCTACAATTTTATACAGCTTTCATATTTCAAAGTTAGAATGGGGGATTGCTTTTGACAAAACTTCAGATCCCTTTATATATATATATGTATAGGTAACATTCCAGCTCCCATCTTTATACACAGTAGATACGCAAACATATGTTAACTTCAAAAGAAGTGCTGGGGAATAAAGAAAAGTTTCCCAGTAATAAGCTATATAATTGGCACAAACTTCTGCTCCAAGATACAGAAACTGGAAAGCAAATGGTTTCAATTAGTGTTTCCCTCAGAGTTAAGCAAAATGTATATACCAACACCAATTTTATTAGGCCTTCCCCAACCCTAAAACAAACAAACAAACAAACAAAAGTAATTCATACCTTTATAAACCTGGAATTAAGTGTATCCATAGCCTGTACTATAATCTTGCCAAAGAATTCTCTCAGTGCATCCAAGCTGCAGTGCCACAAAAGAGTGAGAAGGGAGCGATCCAGAAATGCTTGACGAGTAGTATTTGAACTAAGTTCTTCACTCCGGAACATTTTGTGAACAGTGTCCAACAGTATCACTTGTTTGTCAGTGGTGCTCCTAAAAAACCCAGAAATCTGAAGATGAAAACTGTTTTACCAGACTCCAATGATGTCTCAGACCCCTGTGACATTTAAAATTTTTATTGTCTGTATCCATACCCTCTTGGGCTATCATCCTACACAACATGCAAGATCCGGTTGAACTGCCACTTACTGTGGAGGTCTCCAAAGAAAATCTCAGTTTCTTACTCTGCAACAGATGGTAAACTTGTTTGTGTATCTTTGTTAGTTTAATCCAAAAGCAATCATTAGCTTTCTCAGTTCCTTTTCACTGCCCAATCAAAACCAAAAAAATAACATTTATGTGGTACACATGAAGGATGGAGGCAAAGAGGAAGGAACAAAAGGAGACTTCACAGTTATTAGGTCTTTCTGTGGCTTATCAAGTGTTCCACTAGTACACGAACTAATATTCTAAATAATTTTATAGAAGTTAGAATTTCAAAAAAAGGATTTGGGCATAAGGTAAATGACTTTGTCCAGGGAACTACATGCTCCAGAACAGTTACTACTTAATAGCCCATCATGAATTGGACTGTTTGGTTTGGAAGAGACTGAAGACTCCTGTGGACAAGAGCACGTCTGCATCTATGATTTACTACCCTTGAAATATTCAAATATATAAACATGCTGTTCTATTTTCAAAGAGGTTGAACAAAGTAATTCACTGTCAGTTTAAGTGCTATCAACTTAAGTGATCATATGGTTATACAGGTATAGCAAATATAGATATCACAAACAATTACTATCTTCAACTGAAATCTGCCAGAACAAGCTAATTTACAGAAGAATTTACAAAATTTGCCCAGGCATTGGAAGTGTTATCTGGAAATTGGTGCCACTTGTTCATACCTCAGAAACATTTTAGAAATGTGAAGACAAAACCGAAATCTGAATTAAAACCATGATGTAAAACTTTATAATGTAAATCATCATTATTACAAGGACAACATAATAAAGGAAGCAAATTATTTAATGAGAACAGGTACAAAATCCAATAGACTAAACTCACCTTCTGGCAATTCTTTTGAAGCTGGATTGAAATAAGCCCTCCATGAAATGTCTGTGGTCCCTACAAAGAAGTTCTGTCATCAACTGCAACAACACTGGACTCTGAGACAATTCTAATGCATCTAAAAACTGAAAAAGAAGTAATGCATAACTAAGGAGCCACATGGGATCAAATAAATCTAATTATGTAACTATTTTTCAATACTGATCAGAAGCAGATGCATGTGTTCAAATGTGTATCTCTGCATTAAACTTCTGGATAAAGACATAACTCACAAACAGAAAAGGTGATTTCCTCATGTGAACTCGGGGTCTCTCTTTAATTCCAGACCTTGTGAAACACTGTTTATAGACATAGTTCACTTAGGCTTCTATTTACATGTTTTTTAAAAACACTGACCTTCTTAGTGCAGTCTACATAGTTACTGTGTCTCAAGGTTCCTTTGGGAAACTCATCAGACCTCATGGGAAAATTGAAAGCTACGAGTTGATCAAGAGCATTCTTAAGGTCATCAAGTTTTTCTCCAGTCAAATTAGTGAAGAACGGGAGTATTATCACTGCTTGGCCCTGGAGGAAAAAAAAAATAATAATGCAGTTTCACACTAAAAAACACCTGATTACTCTCTTAAATATGAAGCAAGCTGAATAGGACCACAAAATAGCAGCAGTGGCTGTGCTTACTGATTCAATAGCTCAGTGCACTGATAAAGGTAAGTTATGTAGCAGCTCATCTTTCAGGTGCTAGTTCAGAAAACACCTTTGGTCACTGCTGAATGAAAGTTAAAAGCTAATTAATATCTCATGGCTGACATGGCTATGAATAAGACCTCATTGCTCTTCTAAGCAAGCATCCATTCTCACACAAGTCGATGATTTAATGTAATGTGTGGCAGCTAAAGTAAGATCCTAAACTTTATTTATTTTGAATGCACAGGAAAGTACAAAGCACTGTCTAGCAAAAGAGAGGCTGGCAGAGCAGCAACTGTGCAAAGCTGTTTCATAAGTACAAAATTTTTAATCTTCTATTCAAACGTTATGCTCCAGCATCTTCCAGTTTTAGTATGCAGTACATTATCTCTTGCTCCTGGCCAAGCCACACACAGCAGTTAATCCATTAATACCGGTCTTGTACTTGCAGACATGGACATTAAACTCATGGCCCATGTTTGCAATTTGATCCGTAGGAAATGCCACTCCTTGCTAAAAGCCTGATTAGCTGTCATTTCTCAAATGAACACTTTAGAATTCTAAACAATTTGCAACTGACAGTAATTTTTTTTGCCTTTCATCTGGTCAGGAAGAAAAAGAACACCTAAAACCAAAACATGACATCTGTGGCACTGCCTTCTGTCTGAAGAACAAAAAAGGATGATTTACAATTTTTAGGATGTTGAACAGGAGATTAAAAACCAGAAGTGGTCCATGTTATGTGCATATTAATGTAAAATTTAATCCAAATAACAGAATTTCATGAACAACTAACATTCTAATCTGGGGACAGCAGGGAAGCCACTGAAGTGAACAATTTACCTTAAGATTTAAGCCTAAATTCTGATCAGTAAGTAGACTAATATAGGTATTAAAAACAGCTGTAAATGCTTCATGATTGGTATTGAAAGAAACTGAAGAGTCAATCTGGAATGACAGAAGAAATAAAAACATTAAGAATTTTTTTTTCAAAGTATAAAGAGATCATTGTATTAATGAACAATTAAAAAAACCCGTAAGTTATAGAATTGTTTATTTCCAAAACCTCACTGAATTAACAGAAAGCACATACAGTGATTTTGGTTTTAAAAAGACTATCAAAAAGAATTCTAAAAGCTCCTACACAGTACAAGCAAAATCATAATGTTGAATATTTTTCAGTTTAAAAAAAAAAAAAAAAATTAAGCTCCCTCTCAAAGCCAGATTTCCTACTAGTCACTTCACTGCCAGCTAATACAGCAATACAGCTCCCATTCTGTGTCCTAACACATACCTTTAAAACAATTCAAGTTTAAAATAATTATTTATAAAAAAACCCCAACCTCTCAATAAGTGATCTTTGTGTGTATTTGTGTACAGGTACTTTTACAAGTTCCTAAAAAATCCCAATAGGATAAAGGAGATATATCATGTTTTCAAAATGGAGAAAGAAAAAAGACCAAAACCCCAATGCAAGAGAAATTAAAGGTCTATAAAATAAAAATATTTCTGCAGTATGTTGATATGGGTAGAACTCCTCAATTATGACTTTCTGGATGCCTACATAAAAGAATGTTATCAAAGGCTGCTCTGTTTCAAGGTTTACTGTCTGCACTTGTAGCAATTCTCTAAACAGAGAGGAGGCAGCTAAAACATGACAAAAGTTAAAAAAAAAATACCCAAAAAACAAAACAAAGGAGGGGGGAGTGCGGGGGGAAGAAAAGAGCAAAATCTAGTAATTTCTGCCCATCCAAATATTTTTTGTACTTTGCAAATAAAAACAAAATCAGATTCTGATATTCTCCAAATTTCTTCTCCCCCCCTCCCGCCCTGAAACATCAAACATTAGAATGAAATAGCATTTAAAACAAGATAAAAGTCCTACAGAATTAGAAGAGTTACCTGGATTTTATGAAGCAATGCATACCTGCAGAACTTTTGCCAGCAGAGTCAAGACTGCCATCTTGCTCTCGGGAGCCGAATCTTTGGCCCACCAGCTGTCAAGTTTCTCCCAGTTTCTTAGTACAGCTGTGACCAGTTTCATCCCTTGCTGCTTACGTACAGCACGATCCCTAAAACTCTGATCTAACATGCCATTCAAAATGCTACCAACCTGGAAGAAAAAGCAACAGGTAGATTTTTGCATTCCAAATGAAAGTAGGATAGTATCTCTTCATAAAAAAGCATCACATAGCAATGCTAGATTTAAATCTCAAAAAGATAGAGAGGAAATCTTTCTGCAGAAATTAAAAGCACACACTTTTCAAAAAAAAAAGAGACTTCCACCCAATTTACCTGTTTCATTCAGAGTACAACACAGCAATTCCTTCCCATACCTTTTGTGTGAATATGGAGAAATAAATGACAATCCAGAACACTTGAAAATTTTAGTGTAAAGCTGAGAAACAGGAGAAATAGCACATAAGCTAACTTATCTGCATGCATTTCAAAAACAAAAATAAACCACAGCATACTAGATATGAATTAAGTATGCTTCAGTCTCCTTTCTTCAAAAACCAATGGTCACTGACTTCCAAACCTGAATTCTGCATTCTCCTTTTGAATAGTTGGCAACCACCTAACAAACTGGATTAATGTTATCAACCTTGTGATTTCACCAGATATGGATGGGTACAGTAAAATAAACATTTTTTCTTCCTGTACATCACAAATGCATAAAACTACAGAAGAGATATCTTATCAAATGTCATCCATAATGTATTGTTCGAAAAAAAAGTCAGGCAAAGAACTGCCGACAATAGGAAACGGTCCGCAAGTATGACCGATTTTCCTATTTACCTTAATTAAATTCATGAAGTGAAAACTTTTAACACTATTGCCAGATGTAGCCAGTGTAAATTAGTAGCCTATCATTTATCAGAGACACTTTTTTAAAAGTATATCTATTGTGGCATCCTCTGTATGGGAAACACTACAAAGTCATCACAAGAACCAGCTGTTTGAAAGAAGTATACATCCTTCTACAATTAAATTAATTTCTGGAATCACAAAAAATTATGCTTCCAGTTATAAAAATGTTACTTAGAAGCAACACCTTTAAGCATAACATCTTGGATTAAAGAAGGTCCAAATATTTTTAAAAGGATGATCACTTTTCCTGAACATCTTTTTAAACAAAAGGGGAAGTGGACTTTTGATCTGTCTTTCTGACCCTCCTGTTTGTCAGGAGCACCGAAAGAAGTCTTCTCAGTTATCACACATTTCTTCTGTGGAACTGACAGTGAGCTCTACATTAGTAAGTAGTGTGGACCAACAGGAGAAAATCTGTTAAGCAAAACAAGTGGTGTTGAGACTGACCCCATGACAACTACCCTGTATTTATTTCACATGGAAGGTTGTGTGTGCATATGTGTATGCAATTCTTTTTAATACTTTGATGTAGCTCTGCTCTAGTCCTGTGAACTAAACACCCATTAGTGGTTGGAGTTCATTTTCCAGTTTACTTTTACCTCAAAAAAAATCCAGTCCACATGCTCTGAAACCACTCTGCAATGAAAATCAATGCACAGTAAATGGGAACAACCAGACTTGCTTTGAAAGGGCACACTTGATCTGAAGTACTATGCAAAAGAAGTCTGAAATTCATAGATTTCAGAGGTAAGCACTTCCCGTTCAGTTTAACATGAGATGACAGATAACAAAAGTTATGTCAGGTTGCCAGAGACCATGAAGGTAGCACCAGTAGGCCATGAAAAATAAAATAAAATTTTAAAAAAAGTATTTATCAATGCAATGCTGTCCCCAAAGTGCAACCAAGCACACTTTTCCCCCACTACATACTACATCCACCTACAATAACAACAACAAAATCATTACTTCTAACATTTCCATTTGACTTTGTCCTTTTAAAAAAAGTCATCCAATACCATTTGGGGATTGCTGACAGATGATTCCATAAGTGGGACTATGATGACATCCAGGTTTTTCAGCAGCTGTTGATTGATGGTTTCTGAGAACAGGCTGTAGAAATACTGTCCATGAGAGAAACTGATCAGGTTCTCCTGGGATGCTCCCAATAGTGGCACAGATAACACTACTGTGTTCAACAGCAGACTTACTAGCTCCTCACACTGTGAAAATTAAGGTATAGACACAAAATTATTTCAAGCACATTCAATTTCCTTCATTTCTTAGAAAACAACATGAATTTTTTGAAGTCCCATCCCAAAGTGTTTTATGTTACCAGAAAGCACAAAAATAAAGCACAAACGGAACAGTGAAATGCTTATTATCTACAGTTGTCACTCAAGCCAGAGAATCACTACAGCTCCTCTGCAGGAATACGAATGAAACATCAGCCCCTTCTACCCAAAATATGGGTAGAAGACTATTGCTGATGCGTATTAAATGATTGAGTATTAAAACTGGAGAACCATATCCTACCTGGTCATCAATAGCAAAGGCTAGCTGCAGGAGTCCATCAGCTAATTGCTTACTGCTGATGTCTAACGATGGAACAGATATCCTTTCACCCCTAGGTGCAATGCCTTTATAAACAACTGAGAGAAGCTTAGAGCCAACTGAGAAATGAGACTCTTTATCCTATGGAAATAAACAAACAAACAAGTGACAATTAATATAAGCTGAAAAAAATAACATAAAGACCCTTCCAATCCACCTGGATAGCTAATGAAAACACTTTAACTCCAGGTCATTTTCATATAAAGCTATGCAAATATACCATGCCAAGACACCTTTCCAACTGAGGAACCAGATTTTTAAGGAGACAACCCTGTTGTATACAAAGTTCAGAAAACGAATAGTAATTTGAAAATCTTCAAAAGGTTCTGATCATCTCTCAAATTTTTTTTTCAGGTAACACCATTATTACAGCAATAAAAGGAACCGTTTGGTCAAAACAGGTGGACCGCAAAAGGTAAACCATGCGGCTCCTTGAATATCACCATCCTACAATCACAGCTCTAGTTTTTGTTTAGACATAGAAGATGGATGCCAAACGCCACAGAAATGAAATATTTTGTTACTTCTTAAATATAGCTTTGTTCACCAGTAGGCAAATTCTCTCAGTCCTTGTGGCTGTTGCATAGCCTGCTTTCCTTCAATTGCCCAAAGTAAAATAGAGATTTACTACAATCAGAAACTTAGTAGAAAGAATTTGAATAATATAACCTAGATCCCCACCCCCCAACTGCTCTCTGTTCTGTTGTCCTGCAACTCATACCCACTATATTGCTTCTGATCAGCCAGAAGGTCCTTTTGTAGTTTCCCTTTCCCTCATCACTTTGCATGTTCTCTGTTTAAAGATTGTTGAAAAATGCCTCCCTTTATAGGATAGTAAAAACTTATTTTTTGAGCTTTCAGTCTTGTGAAGCTCACTAAAAGGAAGTTTTAGGTAGATTCTGGTTGCTTCCAGGCCCTGGAAATTGGAAAGACAGACATAATTATGAAGAATGCTCAAATCTCAAGACTGTGCTACTCATGTTTGTGGAATAAACATAAAGCATTTATTTCTGATCCCTCTCAACATCAGCTCTTCACTGTTGATTTTACACAACTTCATCTGATCTGTTCTGATTTCATACTGGCCTTTTACACAGGAAAAGCCCTTTATTGTATATAAATATTCACCACTATCTTCTGGATAAACAATTACCTGATTGTGAAGAACAGAATGAAGCAGGCCAGATTTCTGGAGTTGCTTGCAGGCAGAAAGGACAGCAGTAAACCTAACTCGATCAAAACGTGCGTCTGAATTAAACAGATCAACAGAACAAAGGTCCTCAAGGCTAATGAGAAAAGAGAAGCAATAACATCACATTGGTGGGGAGCAACATGTGCAACCATACACAACATTATTTTCTTCCCATTTTTCATGGTGACTGGCATTTGTTCTGGATTCATGCTTACCAGAAAGCCCTTACCTCTGTGGTGTGATTGTTCTTTTTATGCACAGTTTCAAAGATTCCTTAAAGGGAGATTTCATCAAAGCTTTCATGAGTCTTACTGAGATATCTGGGAGATTTTTCATGACTTGCGCATCAGCTGTGTTAAAGCCTACATGTGATGGATCACATACTGTCATCACCACAAGCTCTACAAGGCTTGCATTAAGCAGTTCCTTCTCAAGTAGCTAGAAAGAATAAAATATTAAATAAAAGCTTTATTAAAAAATTAAATTTAGATATCTCTATTTTATTCTTTATAACTTATCATTAGCCCTTCTATCTAAAATGAAACCAAACATGGAACACTAATTATTCTTCACTACGTAACATTCTCCTTCTCTATGAAATGTCATGACTGTCAATCAATCGTGCTAATACAAAGAAATTAAGTATCTATAAAAATATACATAGGATATACGCAACCTCAAACTGCACATAAGATCTTTTAAGTCCACACAGGCCTGCTTCAGTCTTATACACCTGTAACTACCTTGAAATACAGATGTGCACCTCTGTGCACGCTATTAGAGACTTACTGAGAACAGGAGAAAATTACAGTCTGAGAACTAAAGTTGGCACTGCAAATTTCTTAAGAGACTCATAAGTACTACACTTTATATAGTTAAATAGTTTATCTTGCATCAAAGCTAAGCAAATGGAGATACCTGAATATCTATACTGAATTCAAGAAAGAATTGCCATAATCTTTCAAGCAGCTATCACCTCTACACATTTAAGGCCATCAGGAATCATATAGGAAATACTCACTACAAGCCCTCCACACAAAACAACACAGTCAACATACAGGAATCTCACAATCAATGTACAACTGGATTATACAAGAAATAATTCCTCTGACCAAAACTAGATCACACACTAAAATTCAACTGTGCAATACAATTCTTTTCATTTACATGTGAAGACTAACAGTTTGCGATGCTTAGTCATCAACTTAAATTAAAACATCACTAAAGATGATGTTCTACAGTGAACTAACCTCACAATGAAAACACAAATCTGTAAGTGTAAAATCTGTACCTTTTATCTGTTACAGATTTCAGTGCCTACCTTCCAGAAATCCTGCTGGCACGTTTCCAGGATCATGGTGACAAACTCCATGATTCGGACTATAACGGTACACTTGCTGTAATTATACATGTCCCTCTCTTGTGGGCTGAACATGCTGCCTTTTGAACTGCAACCAAAGCACTGCTCTGCTGCGTAGATATCATGCAAAGCAATTGTTTCAAGGAAGAACTGCATAGCTTCCAAGAACGAGGATCTTTCATTTACACCTAAGAAGAATCATACTAAGTTGAAAGGATAAGGCAGCTCTCAACTTTTAAATATATTATTTTCTGTTTGGAAGAACACAGTCTAACCGAGATAACAATCAGAAAGCCACCATGTCACATCAGTGTTTTCCTAAAAGTCCTATGCCAGTTCCAAATATTAACATTCTGTGCAGTGAAGGGCA
The DNA here is from genome assembly GCF_023634085.1 of Falco cherrug. Classification (NCBI taxonomy): domain Eukaryota; kingdom Metazoa; phylum Chordata; class Aves; order Falconiformes; family Falconidae; genus Falco; species Falco cherrug. Next base: position 51,568,645 of record NC_073699.1, on the reverse strand, counting down.
GCTTTCTACTTACTTGATCATTACAAGCACTTATTAATGATGATGATGACTTAGGCTCATATAAGAAAATTTTAAAATCCTAGTTTTGAATAATTACGCCCTATGCTAACTGCATCCAACAATGATCTTACAGTATTGTTTTAAACCAAGACAGAGATGACACTGACAGACATTACCTGGAACTTGTACAAGACTTCTTATATGAAGTAACTATGCAACTGTACTATCAGTAATAAAAAGCATTTTATTTAGACCCGCATGAAGAATTAAAAGAAATTGAGACATCCAATGGCTACACAAGGTATTACTATGCACCTGATCAAAATTCAAATACAAGGCTTGTGGACCTGATGCAGCTGAAGCATCAGGCACAGAAGAAAGGTAACATGTATAAGGTTTGAAGTCAAAAGGTGACTTCTTCAGTTGCAAAAAAGAAAAACCCCAAACAAAAACTATCACTCTCCTCAGCAGAAATACATTGTCTGTACAGTGTAATTTTTGAAGATGAGATAGAGTAAAAGAGTTGCAGGTAAGTGGTGGATGACAGACAGGAATGTAAAGGTGTATTTCCAGGACTAAAAGGATACATTTTAAAATACACTATTAACAAAGTATTTCTTTATCAAAACAACATCCCATTGCAAAACTATCACTGAAACCTTTGGAAGAGTTTGAAAAATTTATCAATTCTACATTTAAGAAAAAAGTTTAAAGTCCAAGTAAGGAACTCATCTTGGATGGGCTTTGCATAACAGGCATGTATGAACATAATTCATCAGTTAATCACTCACCCAGGATTTCATGAGGTTTGATCATTCGCAGCTCAAAGAATGTATTGTAGCAGTCCAGTGCTGCCAAGAACATATCCATCCACCGCATGACAATTTGTAAACTGAAGGGTTCCTGCATACCACGGAGAGTTGGCTGATAAAGGATACCAGATGGGCTTTTGCCATCGCTGCCACCTCCTTCAAATTTGTTAATGAGGAAAGAAACATCTTTATTTTTTAGAACATCAGCCAGCCAAGAAGATGGAGACTTGTTTCCTGATAGAAACAAAAGAAGAATATAAATTCTCTAGGAAAAACACCTTTCAAACTAGCAAGGTATTAAAGGCAATGGACGGACACAGCCAAACTTTGTGTTTTAAACTGGATCTTCTAGTGGAGGAGCTACTGGTTCTGGTCTAGCCTTTGTCATACTACTTAAATTACCCAACAAGGAAAAGGCCAATTTGTGAGACACTCCCACTACCTTCCAGCCAGCAGTATTCATAGCTGGATACAACAGCAGTTCTGGGGCTGGAAGTTTTCCTTCCTGGCTAGCTGGAAGTTTGCAATAAAACCCTCTTCTATGCCCACAAACCCTGAGATTCTCAGAGTATTTGACTTCCAATATGAGCAATTACTCAGTTCCTGTTCAACAGCACTGAGTGAACATTTACCTCAAAAATAATTTTTCCTTTGATTAATACTTTGCACAGAAAACAGAGAGAAGGCATGCACAGTATGTAGAAAGCAGCAAAGAAAATAGCGCATGGTAACTTAAAATACCTGGTAACAGAGGTACAAATTCATAGAAGAGCTCCATGGCTTTATGTCGACACTCTGTCTGAGGTCGTCCACACTGCACTAAGAGCCACATGACAACATCCAGAAGACACACTGACTTAGTAGCTGGAAATCCTCTGCACAAAAATATGAGGGATTAACAATTATCTTAAGTCTTGCAGTTGAAAAAAAAAAACCAACCCAAAACATTCCACGAGTATTATGAATGTCCTTTTATCTATCTAACCACAACCCATCTGCACTACAAGGAAGAGCCGTTCTACAAGCACATCTTGCACTGCTTTTCCTTCTCCTCACTCTACTTTGGATCCTCAGAGCATAGCCTTGTGGTAACAACTTAAAAATCAGGATCAAGTCTCTTCCCTTCTCTTTGTAACACTCAAGAGACAAAAATGGAGATTAAAGCTTAAGTAAGCCTGCACAGTTTTTCCCCCATCCCTAATTATCTAGTCTCCCAACTTACCAAATGCTGCATCAGTGAGCTAATTGAGACTCCACTTGTCCGTTTCTTTATGATCACAAGATAATTCAGGAGGTCTCTAGCTCAACCTCCTGCTCACTATGTGACCAGGTTACTCAGAGCTTCATCCAACCTGATACTGAATCCATTGTCTCTTCTCCCACCTTTTTCACTACCCCTCTTTAACTGCTGATCATCATACTGCAACTTGTCCTACTTCTGCTAATGTTAACAGCAGTAAGACAGGCTTTGGAGGAGTTTCCTCCAAGTGCTTTGCAGCACCCAGTGCTAACATTATGACAAACACTGCTGCAAGGGAAATACACTTTTCTTTTCTGCCTATCCTTGCTAAACTAAAGCAAGCTCACCATGTTGGAAAAAGAATGACCATCATGATCCTCTAGTATCATGTTCAGCATTTCCTTACAGTGGTTCAACAGACATATGAGGAGATCTGCATCAGCAAGTCACAGGATGAATGACTCATTCAGAATCCCAAGTGTCTAATGGAACTACATATGTCATTAAATAAACTGCAATATTTAAAAAAAAAGCAAAAAAATGGCAAATTGCTGACCGTGGTACTCGCCGTTTTCCTTCCTTGTTCAGAGAAGGTGCTTTATGCTTGATTATGCGCTTCAGGTGATTAATAGTATCACAACATTGTTGAGTGGTACCTGTTAGAAAGAGAGTTGACATTATAAATAAATGCTAGTAACTTGGCTAAATTAATTGAGGTATTAGCATTACAGAAACGGTGCCAGAAACTTACACACTGGATAATGTCTACCAGCTCCACTACTCTGGGCTTCTACAGTAAATTTTTCAAGGCCACAGAACAAAAATCATAAAATAGGTGGGTTTTTTTAACTCGAGATTCAACAGAATGGCTTTTTTCTTAATTCCATAGTTAATTAATTATAGCTCACCTACTGATTTCTCATCTGTATGGGTTAAGGCCAGACTTTCCAGAAATACAACCAATGCTTCAAATACAAACTGCTCCACCAGAGTGTTTTCTTCCCTTTAAACATCAGGAATAAATTTTATGAGAAACATGAGTAGAAGAAGCACTAAGTGTGAAATTCTAATTAAAAAACAAGTTAAAATACCAGAGAGATAAACCACAGGTTTGCATAGAAAAAAGTACATCTAAACCACTCTAATAAATAGCAATGGAATTTGCTGACTGCATTTAAAATGCAGAAGTAACTTCCCATAAACTTGTGATATATAAATTTAAATTTATATGCGCCTCACTTGCTGAAAGCCCAAACTACAGAATTATAATTAAAAATGAATAAGCTGAGTAACCCAATTTTTCAGTTATCATATACATTAATAGAATTAGTGTCAGTGGATGACTATTTGAATTCTACACTTAATTCTTTTTATCACCTTGAACCTTTAGTCCAAGCTAGTTGTTATTTCAAGCTGTTTTCTCACCTAAATTCTCTGTAGACGCTGTTAAAAGCAAGTGCTGCCCCCAGTCTCTTGAAAGCACTGGGATGAAGAGCAAGACTATACAAACGCTTAAAAAGAGATTTGGTGTTTGCTGGGCTCTTCTCCTGCTGTCTTGGTGTTGTCTGCTTAATAGACCATTTCAAAAATTCTCGTACACACTGACCACAGAAATCTCTCAACGTGCTGTCAACTGGATCCACTATGCCACTCTGAAATTACACAAGATTATTTCATTACAAGAATGAAAAAAACCTGCCATTGTCTCAGTGCAGTATTAGGGCAGCCTATTTACACAGTATTATTTGTAAGTTAAAAACCTGTGCTCACAGTTTCCCAGAAATAACAAAACCTCAGAATTATTGCTGTCCAAAGGTAGGGCAGCATTTTCATCCCTCACAGCACTGGATTAGGCCTCAAAGATCTGGAATTCTATTCCTGTATCAGCTACTAGTTCAGGAGTTTTGTTTAAGCCACTTCATCTTTTGATGGACCAGTTCCCTCTGCTTTAGAAGTGGTGTGACAACACTGACTTTCATTTACAAAAAGTACTGCAGAACCTCCTGACCTACCTTGCCTCCAACCACTTCAGCTCAGTGCAAAAGCCAGTTTTAAATGTAAAGCTTTTGCACCTGGTGAAAGCAAAGAAACAGAGAAAAATCAAGCACACATCAAATGCAGCTTTCGGAGAGAGGTGTGAATGCATTTCGGTAGTCCCTTGTATACACTGAAGATAAAGAGTGTGTTTCATTAATTCTATGAAGACTCTAAATATCCTACACCTACATTTTGAGAATGCCAAAGAAATAGAGAAAATCATCTTCAAAATCTTGATTAAGAAACATTAAGTGGTCATGAAAAAAGAAATAAAAATTGATGCATTCTTTTCCTTCTTTCAGACAAATATAGAACCATTTTATCTTTTCATGAGTTCCTGGTTCTTTCAGTAGTAAAATGATGCTAGTTAAACATAGTCACGTGGCACAGGAAAAAAAAATAATAAAATAAATAAAATAGGAGAATGCTTACCAAGATAGCTTCCAGGAATGCCACTGTATCTTGACTCTCAAATTTTTTGTTGTTGGTAAACCAGTGAATGAGTTGCATGACTAAAGGCTCATACAACTGTCTTGTTACCTGAAAAGAGTAAAGAATAAATAAATTTCTAGTTTCTGTATCTCTGTGCTATTTTGCTATTCAAAATATATAAGAATAAAAGACAGTACTTCATTGAAAAAGGGTCTATAAAATGAATAATCAGCTTCATATTACATTTCCATATCAAGGATTAGAAAAAAATAATAAATCTGGTTAGCTACTTTCTATTCAACTAGTCTCAAAAGATCTCTAAGCTTACCTTCAATAAGATCCTCTGAGAAAAAGAACATCACATGCCACAGGCCGACACACCAATATATAGCCAAGGAAGCAGGGAAGTTTGTTTTTAAGCTGTATTTTGTTCTAGAATCTCAATCTTTACCATACACGTTATTCTAACTTTCTGGATTTCAACAATTCCACCTGTAAGTCAACCTGACTGAATGCCATCGCACTATAACATGAAGGGAAGAACTATTACATACACTTAGATAGGCATCACACATGCTTATAATGCAGTGTCATGTCTATGCCTGTGTGCATTGGATGGACCAATTCAGACATTATTTAGTTATGGTTTATGTTCAGCCATATGTCAGCAAAAGGGGTTTCACCGAAATTGGCAACACAGCTTCCTGCATATTTTACCAGGACACAAAGTACCTTTGGTCTAAAAAGAGAAGCTGGATGCCAGGGTCCAAACAGTAGTCTGAAAAGGCACAAGACCTATAATTTCAAGTGTAGCTGAACCTATGTGTCTATTCTGTTTTGTGTAAAGGAGAAGAAATAGCAAATTCAGATGTTTGAATTAAATAGATCATCCTTAGCTATCAATGAGGCAGCTAGAAATTCTCTCTCAAATGTTTTTTTTGCGGATTGTAGCTTTGCACTCATTCAATATTGAACTAATCAACTTCACCTCAAATTAACTTATTACAGAAAAAGAAAAACATAGAAATTAAATACAAAGATAAAGAGCAGCTACCACCAGAAACACTTTGAATGAACCTTGACACCTGAATCTTGAAACTCTCATTTATTGGTAAACTCCTCTGAGTTACTCTGAATTACACGCCATTATTCCTAAAAAACTATCCCTAAAATAGAATTTCAGCTTACAAAATACAATACATTTAGGAAAAAAAAAAAAAAAGGCAACATGTCAGGATAACTTCTAACAGGATAACTTCTAAATAAAATTATGAATCAACTCCCAACATTTAGAAGTATTTTAAACAAGCTAAAATACTTATAAATTAATCTGATTACCTGGTCTACGTCACAAGCAAGACGAAGCAGTACTGGAAATATTCGCTTATTTAACTGATACATGGGTGGGGGACCCTGACGTCCTTCTGGCATCTGAGATGCTTTCCCCAACATATATGTGACTATGCTATGTAGCAGCTCACATGCTGCAATCTGAAATTAAAAAATCCCTTTGGTTATGCATCCATTACTTTCAGAGAGAAGAGAAAATTGTGGACAGGATAGAATGAGTCACAAGAAAGGGTACACTTGAGAAATCACTCCAATCTATGCTAAATCAGTGTTCCAGGAACAGATGATGTCCATGGAAAAAATTTAAGCCCATTATAACTGGCCCTTCTCCTAACGTTTCAGTCTCTATCACGGGCACTTTTCAGCTGAAGAAAATTGATCACTGTAAATCACCCATCATCATGTTTTCAAGGATACCGCCATTCTGGACTGTCTTTGGATATCAACATCCCAATCAAGCAAATATTTTGCTGCTTTGCTGAAGTGCTCTGCTGGACTGGGCCCACAAGTTCATAGGCTAAGCATGAGATTGTGGCCAAACAACACTGAAGATCAACTACTTTAAAATATTCATTTTTTGTGAAGTCTAACTCTCAAAGCACAATGCTGTCTGACAGAGCTTACAGCAACTTCTGCTCATTAGTTTTTACACACTCAGAATAATGTCAACATGAAAGAGCACCAGAGAAGCACAGGAATTAAAACAGGTCTTTCTCAATAAGGAAGGCATTATTTTACACAGTATTTATCAGCTAGCATAAAAAAAGATGCAGAAAAAAAAAATCAATACTTTTGTTTGTCTGTCACTTGCAGAGAGAGCCAGTTCAGTCACACGAGGCAAGAACAAATCCAAGTAGATAACAGGCTTCATATCTGCAAATGGTACAGCAAAGCTCAGACGCTTCTCAGTGTCCCAGGATACACATTTCTTCATCATCTCTTCTGCAGAGGTAGCTAATGCATTTGAAAAAGATGAAAACAAAAAGTATTGCCACAGCTCAGTTAAAAAATCTGTAACCTTCCAACTTCAGTTAGACTGCCATAGAATGTTCATGCTTTATAAATTACTGGATGTTACAAGTACAAGAAGTATGTTAGAAGGTTGGTTTTATTTGTACATTCAGACAGATGTTTAGCCACCATGTGGAAAAAAATAATCGCAGCCAACATTTCAGGAGACAGTCACAGAACCCTCCCATTTTGATACAAGTAAATTTGGAGGCAATTATAAACCCAGAAGACATTAAATCACACTTCATTTAAAATACTTCTTTAAGGCATCCAATATAGTACTTTTGTCTTCTACTGTTGTAAAAAATTCTCGAAGATCTCATCATACAAGAAGATCCAACACACAGACTCCTGTGGTTGCACAGAAAATGACTACATTTACAGCTATGTCCTCCAAGGAAAACTGCCATATTTACTCCCTTCTCTCCCTATATTACCATATTTGTTAACTTTTTTAACAAAGTCTGACCTCACTATGTATTTAATTTCCACGGAATAATGTTACTTTCTCACAATACTTCTGAATAAGCAACAGAGAAAGTACTTAGCAGAAAGAACACTGATTGTAAAGGCAGCAAAAACAAACGTAGGCATGAAAGTAAAGAAACAAAACTTCTATACAACTACATTAGGTTTTAGACTGACTAAATTTTACACTGAATTTATTCCTTAAATCTCATCATCAGGTACTTAAACTATGCTTTTCCATTTTTTTAAAAATAGATTTTATGATATTTAATAATTAAATTATAAAGCTTACTCAAAACTGAACAAAGACTAGCAGAAAACTTTTTTTTTGGAGGAGGCACCCAAATGGAGCTCTACTACCTGCACATACTAAAGGCATGGTGCACCTTAATCTCACAAGTGAAGAAGTAAGCTTGCCAAGACTTACACAATTCACAGGCTGCAGTTCTGAAAAATTGGATTAAGTGAGAACCATAGCAAAAAGGTGGAAACAAGTACTAAAGAGTTACGAATGGGGCCAAAGTTTTAAAATGGCTTTGCAGCCAGAGGGTGAACGTGATGAGTAAATAAAACCATATACTCAGATGCATACAATTTTTTGCCTTTAACTGAAGCTTTCTACACATTTTCTGCATTCCATAGTAAGTTAGTGAATACTTTGCTCTTCTAAACTCCAGAACTAAATAAAACCAATTTTATTTAAACAAGAGTGACAAAAAATAGTTTTCCTTGAAAAGCTCATGCATTCTCACAAAGTGATGTTGAGACCTCGTTGAAATCTACTTTCAAGAGAGACAGCAGAGGCATGTAAATATTTTTATTGACACTGACAGGACACTCACCTGTAATTAAGTTGTGGTTGATCTGCCCTCCCAAAGATCCCAGAAGGCGTGCCACTCTAGTCCTCACCGCTTCCAAGGAGGAACTGTCATCCTAAATAATCAACAGATTTATATTAGTGACAGAAGAGTTACCTCTAGAAAGAAGTTAACTTGGTTTACATAGCAAATGAGGGTTTTATGGCTTTTATTAACATATGGATGAAGAAGGTAAAATGAAGAACCTGTGGGAGGAACCACATCAAACAAGAGAACAGGAAGAGTGCACAACTGGAAAGCATTTTCATCACATTTTGTGGGCTTTCAATTGACAGTTCTCAAGTAAAGGTTAAAATTTTATCATCACAGATAACACCCACAGGATGACATAATACTCAAAAAGTGGAAGAAATCTGAAGTAAAAATTACTCTTCTCATTTACTTTGATCCTAGAGCTTAAAGTTCAGATCCTGCATCAATATGTAAGCAGCCAATCAATTTTCAATAGCAGCTTATAGGGAATGTGAAGTTTACTCATTTTGTTGGAAGACCACTAAGCTGGAAAGTTATACATGTATATATATAAATATATATATATATATATATGAGTAACTATTAGTTTCATGCCTAAAAAAGGTTCATCACAAGTTAGTTTCTGCACTGGAACATACAAATAAAACTACATTTATTTTGAGCTATCGAGAAGCCACTGGTCAAAATAATATGTATGTTTGACTTCTACGACTATAAACCTACCTACAAGAAAGTTTTAAAAAAATAAAAACCACAAAAAAAGTTACACATTCACAAAATGGTATTTGCACACTGCACCACTGCTAACCCGAGACCTGATTTTAGGTGTGCAAGTTAAATTTTTGTTTCCGTAATGTATCAGTCTAGCAGTGATGCTGACTTATAAGCTCCAGTTCCCTTTCACCAATTCATTGCCACTCTCACCTTAAAATATGACATCTTTCCACCTACGCTGATGTAACAGCCTTTTGAGCCGTGCTGTAGAATGGGCTTCATTGAACTGATCTAAGGTACAAATAACCCTCAAAAAAAAGCATGCATGCAAGAAAGGAAGAGAAATAGTGGGAAATTATTAACTCGCATTTAACTCTAAAGAGAAACAGCATTCTTACCAATGAAAGGGTCTTTGCTTTTCTTAAACGCTGTATCACAACTTTATTAAATCCCTTCTGGGCTGCTCGAGAAAGTTTCCTTACTTCCCAGTTATTTTGGGATTCGACTGATGAACAAAAAAACCAGCATATTAATATCAGTTTATTGTACCAGCACCTCATGCACTTACTCATAGCTTCTTTAAAAACCCCACCCTGGTTTTGCCCATTTTTATTTTTAAGATGCAACAATAATTATTTAAAGTCTTTATTAAGGAAAGTAAGTCTCTATTAGTAAAAACTAAGCTGATTTAAGGATACAAAGGACAAATCACAGAGAAGTGACAGATAAAATGGCTACAATTAATGACTGTTTGGCATCAGCAAATAAATACTAGTTAAGAAAAAGATAAATTTTGGGGTGCAAAAGAAGTTATATTGCTCCAACCACACGAAGTGCACAATTTAGACAAAAATTATGTCACATCCATATATTTAGGCATAACTATGAAAACATTATTTTCTTCTCCCTCAAGACTAACAATTTTTTGCCTGTATGTACCTGTAGATGCAGAGTTTTTCAAATAACCATCCAGAAGAGGTAGAATGTCCTTGTAGTGAGGTTGCATTATATGTCTGGGGATGTGAGCTGACCAGTCTTCCAAAGCATCCAGTCCCAAATCAGCCATTGGGGTACAGCTAAGGCCCAGCTTAAATGCATTCTACGTGCCAAATGTAAAACTATCAGTCTTTCATTTTCATTTACTACTATTTAAAGGTAAAAAAACATACTTGAAAGCATTTAGCAGGCAATACATCTTCCTTCCTAATAACTTCTGTCTGCTTAACATCTCACTCAAGATCAGCACAGGAGACATTATATTGCAACACATGCACTAACAGAGTCAGCTTAGGGCAAAGGAAAATTCTGACAATTTGTTTGTCCAAAAAGTCAAATAATTTGTATCCTATCTCACGGAAGACAGTATGAAGCTTAATAGTTATCTTAATTGCTCAACAGGATACCAACTTTGCTCCAGAATTTTTGTACGAGTTTTGGAAAAAAAGTGTTAGCAGGACATCACTTAGGCCTACCTGCAGTGCGGGAATATATGCTTTGATATCAAGCATGATGATGTCATGTGGTAAAGACAGCAAAAAATTCAGACAGGACGCCAACAACTCATCCTTGTACTGTTTCATTTTTGCTGCAACCTAAAATTCAGATAAATAGATCAAGAACAATCATAAACTGTTTAAGATCTTGATTTAACTATATCAATATCCATGTAAAGTAAACATCTCAAAACCAACACTGAAATCTCAGTCACCTGCAAACAGTTACCAGAAAGTATTTCATGTACAATTATACAGCTATCTCTCACTTGAACTTCAACAGGTGACCAATACACCTCTTCTGACATTAAGTAAAAAACAGGAAAAGATCTCAAACCCTGACTATGATGCATAATTCAAAGAGCCAGAATACTTCCATCATATATGCAAGTTTTCTCAGATATTATGATTTTGATAGACTCATCATGTTTATGTTCAGACCAAGAAAGTTAGCCAGCAAGATCACTTACCTCTTTCCCAAACTTTACAAACAGTGCAAAGCAAGACCTCTTTTCTGGGTCTTCAGGACATTTTCTGAGATTCCTTGGACTGACACCCTACCAAACAGAAACCACAAATCAACCGTATTAAGTAGTACGTAGTACAAATATGAAGCACAAGTTCAACTCTGAATACATACATCACTGTCCAATATGAAACTGGCATCAGTGAAAACTTGCAATGTATGTTTGTTCTCTCAAATCTTGCATACTAGCATTAATACATTGCACTGAGGGTCAACTTTTTGGAACACACAAAATATTACCCAAATAAGCAAGATATATATGACTGAAAAGTAACTTTTCAGTGACTTAATTTTCAACTTGTCCATCCATCTAAGAAACCATAAAAGAAAAAAACCCACATCCCTAACAGTGGATGTCCAGGTGGCAAGAATGCTGGTAGAATAAGAAAAGGGCAATTCACAACCACAACAGCATCTACAGTACAAGGATCTATACCAATGAGTTCCCAAATTTGTTTTACTTGGTGCCATGACCAGCAGTGGCAGGGACAGTTCTGGGCTCTGTGGTGGCTAAACACATAATGGGATGAACCACTGCCACTTCACAATAGTTTCTATACTGCAAATGGTGCATCCACTATTACAGCATCATATTTCCTATGGAAACTGGTGAATAAAATACAAGTATACCCCAGAACTTGAGTACTTAACCTGTATGGGCCTCTGCTGTTCTGGCTAGATAGCTTGGAGATCAGAAATAATCTCCTGTACTGCCTGCATTGCAAGAGTATTTCCCATCCCTCTGTTCACCCAGCTCAAGATTTCAGAAGGACACATGGATGGTGCCTAAATCTTGACTTTTTATGTGTTTGTAACTATAGAGGCATAGGATGCTATAAACATTTGAAACAACCAGATAACAGTTTCAATGCATTATTTTCCATAGAGCATAAAAGACTATATATAAAGAACCACACCATCAACATATTACTGCACGTTACTGCAACACACGTTACCCCTCTGTTGGGAAAAAAGAGATCTCACCTCAAAGTATTTTATTTTCTTGGCAATTTTCATTGTAACAGAAAGAAGCTTATAGAATCCGCTAATAAGAGGTAGTCTCGTTGAATGTATAATAAGCTCATAACCAAAGGAATACACCCAAGGGTTAAAGTATTCAACATGCTTCTCTGGAAGTATCTCTCTAGAACAGATGCACAGAAACATATTGGGGGGGTGGGGGGAAGAAACAGAACAAAATATTTGTTTGTTTGTTTGTTTTTCAAATTTTCAAGTCGGTACAAGAAAGAGAAGTATTGTTATAGCAGAGCAGCTCCAAAGACAGTGAAGGAATAATTACATGCTGCCTTCTGAGGCAAGTATAGGAAGCTATTTATTTTGCTTTACAGTGTAAAGCCATTTCTTCCTCATTATATGTTGTTATTGAATTTATACACATGAACATACTCACATATCACATTTCATCGCCAAGACTGCAGTATCCCTAGGGAAAATAGACTAGACCACCACAGGGAAACAATGCTGTACCTTTCACTTAATGTCCAATACTACTCTACAAAGACTGTATTCCTGGTCTCTGAAGTATTTAGGATTTATGGTCAGTACAATACTATCTACTGAAAAACAGTTACACTCAAATAATGGAAGTGAATGACTTGTCTCCTGTACTCTTTAAAAAAACCTAAGCCGATAAACTAGCAGTTTTTACTATGACCCAGATATCGAAAACACCTACTATGCCCCTGCTAATCACCTTGTGCACTTTGAAATATGGCATATCATCGTAAGTCAGAAACTGGCACCTTAAATCTCAATTCAGATTTCTCCCAAGCACTCTGTAACTTCTAAATTATATAAAAACATATCAATACCTGCAGAATTCCACTAGATTTATAAAGGCGATAAAGTCTGTCAGCTTCCTTGGCTGAAGGTTTGAAGCAGGGTCAGAAGTAGGCCCAACCAAAGCACTGTCAGTTTCATTTTCATCCTAAAAACAAATATTGAAGCAAAACCACTGGATCTGTGACAATACAGAAAGCACACACACCTTTTTTTCCAAATAAACAGTCCTTCTCTTTTTTTCCAAGCTGCTACTAGCTAATCTGACACAAACAAAAGACTAATAATTGACACATCAATAATTCAAAGAAATTATAAGGAACACTGGCTTCTAAGGAGAAAGCAAGTAGAAAAATGAAAAGCACTATATGCAAGAATAGGGAGTCTAAAATAAGAGAGTCTGTGAACTTCTACCAATCCCAATGCTTCCCTCTCCTAACACTGCAATGCAAAATTCATAAATGTGAAGTAAAACATTTTGTCTAGTACAAATACTGCTTCAAGGACACTATGAAGTGCTATCTAAGCATAATGAAAGCAAAACAGGGAATGTGATTTTGGGTCCCCTACAACAGCAGAAGTTAATGGACGAGTCATTAGGTCTCACCTGTTCATTAACATCCAGTTTCTGAACAGTCAGGTCCAATTTCTCAATAATCTTCAAAACAGATTTTATAAATTCATCATATATCAAGCGATTCAGGGACTGCAGTGTTGAATTTTCAGTAAGAAAGTTTTCATCCTCAAAACCACATTCCTTTGTAGGAGGAAAAAAGTTCATGTTTCAATAGACCAATGAAAATTATTTTTTTCAATTTACAAGCCAGGATTTGAACAATCCAGAGAATACAGCTTTAGATGTTTCTCAGCTATGGAAGCCTAAAATTCACCCCTATTTAATTCATTTACCAGCCACAAAATCCAATTAAAGCCAGGAAACAGTTCTTCTACAGCATGACATTTGGAAAAAGTCTAGGGTTAGAAAAGCAGTGTCAAAAATCAGGATCATGTTTCCTTTTGTATTTCCATGTTAACTACGCTTTTACCTTCATTGTGTCACAGTTCAGTAGACTTCTAAAGAGATACAGATAGTCTTTATATGTTGATTCTTTCCATCTCCCTGTCCCAGCCTCTCCAGCTTCACGGGGTTCTTCTGATCCAGAAGTTTCTTTTGCAAAAAAGTCCTGAAAGTACACACTATTTTTCAGAAACACTGTTGTGGTGAGTTGACCTTGGCTGGACACCAGGTGCCCACCAAGCCACTGTATTACTCTTCGCCTCAGCAGGATGGGAGGAAAAAAAAATATAGAAAAAAAATGTGGGTCATGATAAAGGCAGTTTAATAAAGCAAAGGCTGTGTGCAGAAATAAAGGAAAGCAAAAGATTTATTTGCTACTTCCTATCAACAGGTGATGTTGAGCCGCTTCCCGTGAAGTAGGGCTTCAGTATGCACAGCAGTTGCTCCAGAAGACAAACATAGCAACAAATGCCCCCCTTTCTCTTAACTTTTATTACTGAGCAGACATCATATGGTGTGGAATAGCCCTTTGGTCACTTTGGGTCAGCTGTCCTGGCTATGTCGCCTCCCAAGATCTTGCCCACCCCCAGCCTGCTGGTAAGGATGGGGGGAAGGTTGGGCAGACAGCCTTGAAGCTGTGCGAGCGCTGCTCAGCAGTAGCCAAGACACTGGTGTGTTATCAACACCTTTCTAGCTACAAATGCAAGCACAACCGCATGAGAGCTGCTATGGGGAAAATTAACTCCATCTCAGTCAGACCCAGTACAACTGCATATGTAACTACCTGACCCAAGCTAAAACACAATGTAAAATTACTTCTGCAGGTAGAAACATGAAATGTTTAGCTTTCTCACTTAACCAATCTGAAAGAGCACAAAAAATCCCAGCTCTGAATCTTTTTCCCTTCTAGTCGTCAGTTATTTGAGAAACTCTGCAGTTACCCTGCTGCACAGGACTAAAAAGCTTTAAAATCCTCCTTTACACAAACATTCAGTAAAACTTTTAAATTGTCCAAAATTTGTTACCCTGGAAGAAAGCTGGATGACTTTAATTACAACCTACTTTGTTACAGACAACCTGAGCAAACAAGAACTGCAGAGAACAATTCAGTACCAGAGGTACACCCTCATTATGCTGAGATGTAAGGACCAGAGTTTAATAACAACTGAGCCACAATTCACAACAGACACTACTATTTTTGCTTCTGTAAAACAGGCCTTCCCCTATTTACTGGGCTAGACCTTCCAAGAACTGGAATGTATACTCTAGGAATCTAGATGAAATAGATGTGTTTGTAAACAGTTATTTTACCTTTGAAAATATGATTGGCTTGGAGAAGATTCTGATTAATCCCTGATGCACTGAAATAAACAAACAAAAATTGTCTGAATGGAATTAAAAAGACCCAGCATCCTTATCACTATGTTAGCAATGAATTAAATCAGTCTTCTACTTCCTATATTCTGTCAGGATGAAGGAGAGGCTAAAGAACACAGATTTTTCTTTAAGGACAAATATAGCCAAAACTAGATCTGAAACTCTAGGTTGTTTCACAGGAAACAGATTTTGAACTTGCTTCTTGCTTTTTCTCAATATTGCTTTGACTTTTTCCTGACTCTGAATGCAGTGATGACCAAGGCACTGCTCACATCAAAAAAGGCAACAACTCATAATGACTCTCACAGACATGGATTTAGGATCTCCATTCTGCCACAGTGCTTGGATGCACCACATCCCAAATCAAGAATGTGGAAAACAATGAAAATGTCACAGCAATAGAGAAAAGCCACCATAAATAATTCAACAAAATTAAAAATAATTTCTGAAAATCATTATAATTAAATGTCAGCATGCTGAGGGCTACTTGAAATGCCAGCTACCATTGCTGACGCATTCATTACATTTGCAGTACTGCACCTGACTAACAGCACATTTGGAAATTTTTACTATGTACGAGGTTCAGAGCATAAGAAGATTGCATTTCTAATAAAGACGACACTCACTCTACTTTCTGTGGTATTTTGTACGGGTAACTGAAAGGGTAAGAATAGATTTTTGTACATTTTTCTGTGAAATCCCTTTCCTCCCATAATCCTTCAAAGCAGGAACATAAGTCTTATGTTTAAACAGATTATCACAAAAATATATTCTCCTGCCCTTCATGATAGCTGCTCTGTCATCCAAAACAATTGTTAAATGCATTCCTTAAGTGATTTAATAATGGATATTGAAAAATAACACCATAAGAACCCTAACCCTCCACTATTAGAGGACAGGAAAAGCTTCATTTTTGACCCCAAATAGCTATTCCACAGTTCTCTCTTAGAGGTGGTTAAATCAATTTAGGGGAGGGAAAAAAAAAAAAACCCAAAGAAAAAAAGACAATCCCTCCCCCAAACACAACGAAGTTAATATCAGACTCACCCACAGTGCTAAGAAAACTCCAGAGAACAGGACCTTTTCCTGAGAGGGCTAGAAATACCTTTATTATAGATCTGCAACAGAGTAACTGCATTTTTTCACTGTATTGTGGAAAGCTGTTGATTTGCAGCACAACTAGATGTTCAAGAACTGGAGTGTATACTTCAGGAATCTAGAAGAAATAAAAACAGTACACACGTCATACAAAGAGGATGATTATAATTCAGTATCAATGTGAAGAACTATGCTAAATTTCAGGAAGATACTTTGTTACAAGAGTTTAGATCATGACCTGCTCTGAGAACAGTAACAGACTTGGCAAGTTAATTCATCTTAGACATAAAAAACAAAACAAACAAACAAACAAACAAACCAACCAGAAAGTTTCCTTGAACACATTATGGAAAGTAGCTCCTGAATAGATTAGTGCTTTGATGGAATGAGTCTTAAGCTTATTACAAAAGTACCTTTTTAATTAACCAATAACAACACAGTGGTATAATCTGTTCATCCTTAACAATCTGAATACAGAATGCATGTGAAAGTCTCCTCTCTGCCACCTTACTTGCCAGCTTCAGCTAGGATCCTGAAAGCCCTCATAAGGACAAAGACAACACAGCATCAGAAGAAAATTGAAGTATCAATCTCAGAGAACATGCTAAGTATCAGTACCAAAAGAAAAAGCAGCAATAGAGTAGTATAAACAAAGAAAAAGATGAGGTTAGTCCAAATAATTAGCTTCACCTAAAATAAATAAAAACCTATTCACATTTGGCTATCATGGTGTTCATTACAATGCTGTAGCACTTTAGTATACTCCGTGCACTGTCTTTATTCAAATAAAATCCAATAAAGTATTCTCCTGATATTCTTCCCATCCCCTAGGAGCTAAATGTCATCATATTTCAGATAAATACCTCCTGTCATAGGTAAATTCACAGCTACTACCTCCTTATACATCTGGAGGTGCATAAAAGAAAATTGACTGGTTCTTTAAATACTCCACTTACTGTATCTATATGGAATATCACACTTGCAATGGACTGGAGGAAACTCGGTAGCTGATACAGATGATCATCTATTGTTTCTGCTTCTGTGAGGTACATTTGCTTACAGCGCTGAAGAAGCTCAACATACATGTTGTCAACATCCTTAGAATGTATAGCTTTACAGGGCTTAGAGAGAAAATAAAATACTGATTTAGCAACTTTGTACAGCCAAGCAAGTGTATGCTGTAGGACTAAAACTCAACCAAGTCTTCACTGAACCATAAGAATAATCTTCTAATCTTTTCCAGAAACTCGATATATCTGAATAAACGAACTTCAAGTATTCTGCCTGCTACATCTTTGAGAAACATCATACCTGAAATGAACTAAAATAATAATTCACTGATGCAATGTAAGTTACCGTAAGAGTACTTGAACTTTCAAATGTAACTGCCCTCCACATACATATGTAAGTATGGTTTGGGTGGTTTTTTTTTTAAATTTGCAGTTGTTTCACAAATGACCTCCTAGTGCCCTGCAGTCAGCAGAGCATTTTGGCTTTTCTGATTGTGATTCCTGTTCTGTAGGAAACATATCTGAACTGATTCCAGAGCAGAGATGGCCGATTCTACCATCTAAATGCAGGACAGAGCTAAGGAGGTACTGTCTGGACCTAAATGATTAAGCACATCCTTAACTTCTGTAACAGCTGTATGTGAAGCCCCTCATCTTCCACTTCAGGACCAGTCCACAAGCAGCAGTAACTACAACCCTCAATGCTGCAAGCACTCCCACTACATTCAGTATGCATTTCATAATTTTCAACCACAATGTATTTTACAGTTTAGCTAATTAAGTTCAACACTTAATCCAGAAACAGGAGCATTCCCTACACAACAAGCTGTGTAAAATTGTAAAATTAATGGTATATGAATCCTAGCTTTAAATCCATTCAGTACACTCCTTTATCAGGATAAGTTTCCTGCACATACTGCTGCAAAAAGCCCATATCCGCGAATGGCAATGGACAACTCTCTGTTGCTCGAATCCATTCTTCTGATGATTCCATAGAACTGCTCCATGAAGAACTGTAACTTGCTCTTGTGTAGCTCTGCATCCTTAGCTACCATTAAAGAAATCTGGAAAGCAAATACAAAAAAATTGCAATACTTCCAGAAACATGAAATAAGCCACAAAAAAAATACAGCAAGTCTTAAAAGATGCTTAGCTCGTAACACAAAGCACTTCAAACAAAGTAATTAAAACAGATTCACTGAACTTCCAAGCATCAAACATTCCCACTATTTCAAGAAACTTGACTTTGCTTTAGTCTCAGAGATCCCAGCGAAGTTACAATACCTGCTTGAGGAATGAATCTAGTGCAGAATGACTGGTTTTCTTCAGCTCCTGATTTGTGTGACCACACCATTTACACATTACTTCAAAGAGGGAGACATAGTTGTCCAGGAGCAAGGGACCAAACTGAGCAGCATGCCAACTAAACAACTGTAAACCAGCTGCAATTTAAAAACAACTTTTATTGAAACCCAGACTTATATTCCACTTTCCAAAAAACAGACTAGACTACAAAGTCCACATGTGGACTTTAGGTAGGTGTATCTACCATGACTGGAGGGTGTAAAATGTATTTGTCTAGCTATTACAGTATCAGTATCCAAACATTAAGAACTTAAGCATAAAAGCAACCCTCCAAAATCCTCTTTTTTAATGTACACCATTATGGAAAGCACAGCTATGTTCTGAAGTAATGTACATTAACAGTGAAAAAGAAAAGGGGTCTACTGGTTACGAATAGTAACACTTGATCACACAATTCACAAGGATACGGTTTTTGTGGTCAGGACATTTGCTCAAGTCCCCTCCTCCACCAAACTGTGGTGCCAAGAAAATAAAGAATTCAGAATACAGGTAATCTCACAATCCCAAATACTACCATAAATGAAATTTCAAGATCCCTAATGAATTAATTTTCACAGGGGTGGGTGGGGGTGGAAGACTATTTTTAAATAGGGTTTTACCCTTCATTTCTGCCATGGGCTTCGTACCCAAACCTTGCATTTTTTGCAATTCTTGCATAAGCACTTCACAGGCAAATTTCTCATTTTCTTCATAAACTTCATTTGTTCACAATTGCCCTCTTCCAGTGAAATTCTCCTTCTCTTCCTATTATTTTTTTCCTTTAACCCAATCCACCATCTTCTCTTTTCTCCTAATTTGCTACTTTCCTCTTATTTCTACTCATACCATGATTTCCTTCTCATACCAGGGTTTTGCACTACTCCAGAGGGGCAAATGTCATCAAGTGTAATGCTGTTAATAAGCTGATTAGACCTTGCCTAGTTTAACCAAATACAATCTCTTTAGATTCCAACTTCAAGTATACCAGCTTTGCTCCCCGCTCAGCTTAGAAGACTGAAGACTAGACCCATCTGAAAACAGCCAGTGGAGAATAAACAATTCCAGACAGAAGACACCGTTGCATGCACAGCATCCACCTCAGCATGAATTGACATAACTTACAAACTTACCTAAATGTACTGCGTATCGCTTCTGATCAACCTGTAATATCAGAAAAGGTTCGTCATATAGAATTAATTCTTCATCAGAGCCAATTCATTTATGCAGAACAATTAACATGTGGTAGATTTACCTGTGGGTTGATTGCCTTCATTGCAAAATCAAATATCTCCTTTGCAGTCTGAGGGTCTGTGAAACAATCCATTAATGAGTATTTCACTATTAACACACAAGAGGTAGAGTGAAGACAAGGATATTTTTATCCAAAGCTTGGTACGAAGAAGCAATATTGGAAAGCCTTACATATCTCATTTTAAGAGGCAGAGATGCTTCTTCCTGAAACACTCTTAAATTTTAAAAAAATAGTAGATCTATATTTATTGATTTTTTTTTCCTCAATAACCATGTTTTAATAGACATGTCCCTTCTAAAGGAAACACATCTCTGTATAAGCCGCATTCCAGGGCAATATGGCGCTCTCAGCTGCCCACTCTCTGGGTAGAAAACAGCATGTCAAATATTTGTGTACAGAAACACACTGATGAAGCCACTCCACACAAAGACAGACTATGAGGACCATGTAGCTGGAAAGGCCTTGCTTTTGTACAAACCATCTATCAGTGGGGAAACTTTCATTGTAAGCCCACAGCAAGAAATTGTGCTGCTTGCTGGCTGTATAATGATTACAATATATCAAATTGTATAACTAAGTATCTTTCACATCAAAAAAGAACTCACCTTCTTCCACAGATTTGGTAAAGTTGTACATAAGTGCAACCAGTCCCCTCAGACATCCTGCTACAACAGTTAGCTTGGGTCCCCTTGTAGCTGACGTCATCTAAAAAAAGTGGGAATTGAAAAAAACATTATCCTCAAGCTAAGGCACATTTACACAAAGGCTTTCCAGTTCCTAGAAGTGCAGATAAAATAACATATTCCAACTTCATACAGTTACGTCAGCATCAACCTCTATCAGACAAGTCCATGAAAACATCTCCTCAGAAATTCCATATCATCTGCGAGGGGTTTTAACTACAGAAGCACAATAAATCCTTTGAAAACCATGAAATATGTTCCAAGACCAATCATAGCAAAGCTTAGATAGCAGACACTAATGTCTTCAAAGTGCAAAATATAGGAAAGTAAAGTTCAGCAGAACTGTGATACCTACCTGAAGTGCAACGATTTTGCAGCTAGTAGAGACCAAAATAAAAACTACCAGTGCATGGCAATATAACTTTTCTTGGGTGCTACTGCAACAATGATCACGTGCCATCTCTTCTCATAGTTAACTGGTTAATTCACTGTCATGGATGGCCTTGAATTTTTATTTTCAAAGCTTCACAGAACCAGAAAACACAAACTTTAAGTCCTTAAGGAAGCATTTACAAATGCTCAGTTAGATCCCCACAAATTGTACTAGCTACAATAGTATTCCAACATACAGGACTACACACATCAAAGCAAAGAAACCAAGGAAGTGCAAGAGTCTGAAAACAAATTCCAATCATACCTGTGTTTTAAGCTCTCCCAAATAAGCTCGGAATAGTTTTTCAGAGTTGTTAATCATGTCACTAGGCTGGACCTCTCCCAAAACTCCCAAAAGTTCATAAATCTTCTCCAGTACTAGAAAGTAATTTAATATTATTAAGTATTAATTACTGAAATCATTACGTTGACATTTCCATTGCACTTCTTATGTAACTTGCAACCATGAGAAAACCATGCCTGATGGTTTAATTTTAATTGGCAATTAGCATGCAGGAAAGATGGCTCTATGATGTACATACATATATATTTACATATTATGACGAGAGATGCATCCTCTGCTCCATTAATAAGTGAAACACATTTACTCTTTTTAAATGTGGCTTAGAAAAGCAATTAATAAAGGCCACGTCCACTGAGGAAGCATTTACCACTAACCCAAGTTTGTTGCTGGCTTTGAGACTATGCTGGGTCTCAGAGTATCGTACCATCAGGGTTAAGGCCAACAGCTAGCAGAAGTTTCTAGGCTTGAGTTTAGACTAAAGGGCTCTTCAGAGGCACAACCAGTTGTTTGAGGACTAGACCTGTCAATCCCAAGATTTCAGCTGTAACTACCCAAGATGCTCAAACTAGAGCCCATATTAGTATGTTTAACATCATAAAGAACACTAAGTACACAAGGCAGGAACTGATAAGCTCTTAGGGTGACCAGTGCAGGAGCTATCACACTAAAGCTGCAGCTGTGAGAACAAAACTGGCTGCAGCTGGAATAAGGTTACAAAGAGCTTTAGAACCATAGAATCATTTAGGTTGGAAAAGACCTTTAAGATCATCAAATCCAACCATTAACATGGCACTGCCAAGTCCACCACTAAACCACGTCCCTAAGCACCACATGTACACGTCTTTTAAATACCTCCAGGGACAGTGACTCAACCACTTCCCTGGGCAGCCTGTTCCAATCCTTGGCAACACTTTCAATGAAGAAATTCTTCCTGACATCCAATCTAAACCTCCCCTGGTGCAACTTGAGGCCATTTCCTCTTTCCTATCACTTGTTACCTGGGAGAAGAGACCAACACCCACCTGGCTACAGCCTCCTTTCAGGCAATTGTAGAGAGTGATAAAGTCTCCCCCGAGTCTCCGCCTCTCCAGGCTGAACAACCCCAGTTCCCTCATCTGCTCCTCATAAGCCTTGTGCTCCAGCCCCTTCACCAGCCCCGCTGCCCTTCCCTGGACACGCTCCAGCCCCTCAGTGTCCCCCTCGCAGTGAGGGGCCCAAACCTGAACACAGTGTTCGAGGTGCGGCCTCACCAGTGCCCAGTGCAGGGGGACGGTCACTGCCCCAGTCCTGCTGGCCACACTGGTTCAGATACAAGCCAGGATGCTGCTGGCCTTCTCAGCCACCTGGGCACACTGCTGGCTCATACTCAGCCAGCCATCGACCAATACCCCAAGCAATTGAACTGGAGTTCACAGGGATGGGCAGCCTCTGCTTTTGACAAAGAGCACTCACTGGAGGTATCGGAACTACTCTTAAGGCTCAAAGTTACAGGGGTATGTCTGCGTACAGTTATAAAACAGGTATAAGAGTAACTTCAAAGGTTCAGCTACACCCAGTTAGCACTGAATCTGGAAAAAAAAAGTCTAAAAGCCTAGCAAAGTTAGGTTGGTTAATGACAGGAAAGCTGGAATTACTTTCAGGATTTAGGCATTCAGAGACTAACAATAACAGATTAGACATACAAATACTCTTTTTATGTCAGGAATCCTAAACCAGACCTATGCTTAAATTCAGTATGAACTGCTGCCACTAAATGCAATTACATGATTTCTTCTGTGTGTCAGCTCACACATCTATACATGTCTGCTAAGAAGCAGCTAACGTATGATTGTGATCAGAAGACCTAAACAAGTTTTACTAGTGCTAAAAGATGACAGCTATCATTTTAAACACACTTGTCATGGGAATAACAATTATAAATTTCCATGGATATAATCCAACAAAAAACGAGTGTAAACAAAACAAAGGACTTTGACAGAAAAACTAAAGCTTACCTGTATCAGAAATTCTACTTTTTACAGCAAGTTCCCCATAAAATTTATTAAATATCTCCCCAACTTTCATTTCTTCCATCAGATAGGAACGTTGTAAACTTCGAAGCAACTAAGACAGATTAAAAAAAATGGGAATTTAGGAAAACCATTAGTCTCACTACCACAGTCCTACTTGGTCTAAATAAAACACAGTTCATATGTGTAACTTCAGCTTAAGTACGCTATTGAATGAAAGAGATTTAAGGTGACTGGCCCAGGAAAGAGTATTAGCATAAAAACTTTAACGACAAAATACTTTCCTACATAGATATATAAATGTAAGAATTAAGAGTTTATAACTCATATTAAATATATATAATTTACATGAAAATTATGTACAGTGTAATTTTGTATGAATTATTATATAAAAACCCCACAAAAGCACAGGCTTAGCAATTCTGCAGTAGCTTTTATCATATTATATTTCTCTCCCTGCTGTTATAAAGCCAATCCAGTTCACAGGACTGACTCAGAATAACTCAGAAGCAAGTTTTGTTTCTCATAAACAAAACTAAGTAGGTGCAAAAGTGTTCACAAAACAAGTCTAATGCATTCTAAGAAAACACATTATGAAATTACTGTGTCATACAGTAATAAAACTACTGAATAAAGCCCATGTCCACATCTTTCACATACAGTGTCTAACATATTATATTATAGCATTATGTAGTAATACAACCAAACTGCAAAATTTCTCCTTGAAGCACCATAATAAACCAGGAGAGAGAAGATCGGCAACTGCCCCTAAAACAATTGTGTCTTGCTCTACTAGATCAAGGAATGACATGCTCACATCTAAGCAGCCTATTGAAGGAATATCAAAGACAATCAGTTGCTATGACATCTCTTACTAACATCTAAATATTACACTATTCTCTTGCTGCTGCAGGCTACAGATTTTCTGCATGATAAAGCGCAACTATAGTAATACAACAGATTTTCTACTTTTTCTAGAAAAAAACAGATTTATAAAATGCATTTTACCTTAATCAGAAGTTCCAGAGCTGGGATTTTACATTTTGCTGCTTTCTCTTTTGTATAAACACTAACACAAGTTTGCTTGATAGGGAAGAAAATGGAAATTATAATACTCATAAGTAGAGATGGGAATTCAGACATAACAATGTATTCATCTACCTCTTTAAAGTATCTGTTCCAAAAAAGTTTTAAGGTTTTTTAAAAAATAGAACAAAACCATAAAAATATTCAGTCCTGAAAGCGGCTTCACTGACAACACTTCAGCACTGTCTGACATAATAACAAATCCCAGCTCAAGCAAAGAAAGTGTAGTTTCTGGAATAAAGGGCACACACTGTGTGTCTTCTGCCTCTGTACTATCATTCCTTACAATATGAAGCTACTAATTTGAGATCAGAAAGTGCAGCGGTGCAGTCAGGCATTTCTATGCAAACCAGCATTATTCAGCAATCTAGACTCAAGGAATCTTACTTTCAGAGGTACTGGTAGCTTCCACCAATTTCTGTATATATTGCAAAAATAACTTTTCAGGACAAACTTTTAAAAGTCAGTATTTAAAACTAACCATCACCTACAGAAACATTTAACATACTACACTTAAACTATAAATTTAGTTGTAACTTTTTAATAAACTCTTTCAGTTTGTAGAAGTTGTAACTTTTAATTCACACAGACTATTATTTTCAATATCAATAACTTCTTTTCAAAACCAATACCTGTTATGCTCTATAAAGAGAAGTTAATAAAATTAAGTCTACAGTTGAAGAAGCAATTCCACACTCCTCTTTTGTATGAATTACACTTCATGCCAATCAAGTTATTTCATCTCTAACAAGACTGCTAGATATGGGTAAGGCAGACTGGGGAGGGGGTGAAGGATAGTTACACATCTGTTATGGCATGAGACCCACCAGAATTATTTCAACCATTTGGCAAAGACCTTTAGGAAATATTTTTCCGTTACCCACCTTAATATTACAAGCATAAGGATGAACCTTGTCACCAACTTTTTCCATAAAGGCACAAAGAAACTTCAGTGCTTCTTCCCTGCAATCTCGAAACTGAACAGTTAAAAAAAGATTTAGTTTTAATGTGCGTAATACAACAATACAGCACCATCCCAACACTTCTTTAAAAATTAAAGTTTACTAACTTACCTCCTCGATGCCGAGGGATCTGTGGATAAAGACAAGCAAGCCATGCTCTTGGGAAAACACCAGGGAGAGGTGCAGCGCTGCAGGGACACAAACCAGCCGTGAGGCGGCTGCTGCCCTGCCCCGCCAGGCAGGCGGCCCTCACCCCGGCCACAAGGGCGCCTGAACGCCAGGGACAGGTCCTGCCCACGGGCCATGACAAGCACGGGTCCCATGGGTTTTTTCTGGTGACAAGCATTGGTTCCATGCTTGTCACCAGAAAAAACTCAACCTGATGCTCGTCACCAGACAACGGGACACACACACGGCGGGCGCTCCCGGCGTCCCATGGACTCGGGCCCAGGCCTACCCCTGCCCCGGGCCGAGGGAAGGCCAAATGCGGCCGGCAGGCGGACAGGGGCGGGCCCCACGGGCGTTTACCCCGTGAATGGTTTATCTGGAGCAAGAGCCCCGTCTCTCCCCCGAAATCAACCTGTCATCTCACGCCAGCAGCCCTCAAGTGTCGTGCTGAGTGAAGAACTGAGGGAGGGAGAGCAGAGCCGCCCCACAAGCCCTCCCCAAGCTGATCAGTTGCTGTTTTAAAGCCACCAACGAGGCCACGGCCGCCCCAGAGCCACGCTCAGAGCCCCTGAGACGCCCCGTGCCCGTCCCCATCCCCCGCGGCCGGGCCGGGCCCGAAGGCGCACCCTGCGCGTCGCTCGCCAGGCTGGTGAGGCAGGTCTCCCCCAGGCTGCGGAGCAGGCTGTAGCCGTGCAGGGCTGCGCCAGCTGCATCGCCGGGCTGCAGGCAGCGGTGCAGCTGGTGCAGGTACTCCTGCACGCCGGCCATGCCGCCCCGGACAGACCGCGCAAACACCCGCGCGGGGGGGGGGGGGGGGGGGGAAGGGGTTGGGGGGGAAGGGGGGCAGGCGGAAGCGGGCGCAAAGGACCCGCCCCCGGCCGGATCCAACACAGCCAGCCGGGGGGGGGGGGGGGGCGCGGGACACACAGACAGACACAGACAGACACGCGCTACGGCGTCAGGACTGGTGAACTCGGACGGAGGGGAAACGCGTGTAGACAGCGGCCAGACCATTCCGAGCGGAGGGAGGCGCCACGGGCGGTAGCAGGGAAAAGGGTTCGGGGTCATCTTCCCGTTTTTGCCGCAGGGTCAGCTCAGGACCCGCACATACAGTAGTAGTCCCGACACCCCCTCCTCGCGCGGAGAATGGGCTGCTCCGACCTCCTCCCGCCTCCCAGCCACACCGCAGGACACTTTTTGCCGCGAAATTCGGTCGGATGCGAGCGGTTCCATTTTCGGCTGGGGGGTGCGGTGATGTGCCATTGCTGAGAACAGGCTCCGTCTCGTAGCACAAGGAGTACCCTGCAGTATACTCCTGTCCCTACTGTGACAGGTCGAGCAAGCTGCGACCCTCGCTTCGGCGGCCTGGAGGGTTCATCTTATTTCTCCGTTCCGCATCCCCCCCCTTCAGCTTCCATTGGGCACTCCCACTGCGATCGCGCCTACCCATTGGTCAGAAAGCCCGCGAGAGCGCGCGCAGGCGGCTGGCTTGGCGCGGAGTTGGTTGGGGTCGTTGGGGTAGGTGCGCGCTCACGTGCGTGAGGCGAGGGCAGGAAACCCGCCGGTGTGGG
Organism: Falco cherrug; assembly: GCF_023634085.1. Classification (NCBI taxonomy): domain Eukaryota; kingdom Metazoa; phylum Chordata; class Aves; order Falconiformes; family Falconidae; genus Falco; species Falco cherrug. The sequence continues at coordinate 51,541,597 of NC_073699.1, read as the reverse complement.
CCCGGGGCTCGGCCGGTGGCGGGGCGCCCGCAGCCCGCCTTCCTCTCACCGACCCCCGGAGGTAGGATCGCCGCGGGAGCCGGAGCAGCACTATGTCGTCGCCCGCCTCCACCCCCAGCCGCCGCCGCGGGAAGCGCGGCCGGGGCAGCAACCCCCCGACTCGTAAGTGCTGCGGTGGGAAGGGGCCGGCCTGGGGGCGGGCGGCCGGAGCCCGAGTCGGAGCCGGAGCTAGCCTGCGGCTCACTGGCAGCGGGGGGGGATGTGCGGGCTGCCCGGTGGGCTCAGCTGCGCCGTCTCTGCCCTGGGGCCGTTCTCTGGCCGCCGCTCCCTCGGCCCGCCCCGGGCGGCGGCGGACGGTTCGAACGCCGGCTCTGCTTGTGTCTTGCAGCGCAAGATGCTCGGTCTCCTCCTTCGCAGAAGCGCAGGACAGAGGACTCGACCTCCACTGGAGAGCTGCAGCCCCTGCCCACCTCCCCGGCTGCAGACGCGCGGAGCCCCGGCGCCGCCGAGGCTCTCTTCTCCAGCCCCCCGCAGTTCCGCCATTCCGGTACGTGCGGGCGGGGCTGCTGGGCCGCCGGCCGGCGGGGGGGCGCCCGGCTGGGGAGCGCTGAAGGGCCAGAAATGAGCCTTGCCCCGAGTTTCTCATTCGAATTGCGCATAGTGAGCAGCGTGGGAGCGTGGTCGGCGTCAGGGTGCAGGTCTGCTGGCGAAACTTCATGTTATCGGGGGAGTATTGTCGGGGGCTGTACCTGACCCTTTTATGTGTATCTGGGAAGAATACAGTAAGTCATAAAACTATTAACGCAGGAAGAATTATTAGATTGCCATAAAAAGCCTTAGTTGTTTCTGTAGGTAGGACTGGTTTTACTTACAGTAGATGGTCATTGTTGTGTTACTCGTTTTACAGCCCCAGAAAGACTGAAAAATGTGTGTCGTCGGTAATGCTGCATGTTCACCTTTTATGCCAGAACACCAGCGTAGTTTTAAAATGCAGTGTTGCTTTAAGGTTTTATAATGAAGCTTTACTAGAACTTGGGATCTTTCAGTAGAGATGTTAACGCAAAAAAGAAGTTGCAGGTAGACTTGCAGCATCTTTATTGGTTTTGTTTTGTTTTAACAAAACAGTGGAATTTGATGGATGCTATTCTTTTTATGATGGTAGAGTTGAAAGAATGATGAGACAAACACAGAGGCCGAATTTTAGACTGCTCTAGATGTAAAATGTTTTGGTAATCCTAATAAACCTTCTTGTTTTTTTTTAAATAGCTATTCCTCTTGACTTTGACATCAGTTCACCTCTGACATATGGCACACCCAGCTCCCGGGTAGAGAGTACGCCACGAAGTGGTGTACAAGGAACTCCAGTTAGGCAGAGGCCAGATCTCGGCTCTGCCCGTAAAGCCAGACAAGTTGATTTACACTCAGATGGGGTAGGTGGATGTCTCTGATCTTGTATCTGACAACTTCTTTTAAAATAATTATGCATATTTACATGTTTAATTTGTTTCCGCACAGCCAGCTGAGGATATGGTAGCAACTGACAGATCTCTTGGACAAAAGCTTGTTATTTGGGGAACAGATGTTAATGTAGCCACATGCAAAGAAAAATTCCAGGTAGGTTAACAACTACATTTTTTCCTTTTTATTTTTTAATTGAAAAGTTAGTTTGATTTAAACAAATATTAGTTGAATCTGATACAAAGTACGTGTTCCTACCATTAAATTCTGCTCATCTTTCCCATCTGTCTCCCTGTACCTCTAATATTCAGAGATTTCTTCAGCTGTTTATTGATCCACTGGCTAAAGAGGATGAAGACATTGGCTTGGATCTTAACAAGCCACGCTATATGCAACGACTTGAAGAGGTACTTGTAACACAGCAAAATCTAACTTTTTCTTTTTGTCTTACATGCTGTTGAAAGCTAAAGATGTCCTTTCAAATATCTTGCAGATTAATGTGGTTGGGGAACCATTCCTGAATGTAAACTGTGACCACCTCAGATCATTTGATGAAAATCTTTATAGGCAACTGATTTGCTATCCTCAGGTGAAGTACTGCTGCACTTGTTTTCTGGCTTTTAAGGGGCCCTTTCATATTTCTGTCTTTTAATGTGTTTGTTGAAATGCAGTGCGTACTTTGTATGTTTCTGTAAATTTGTGTTCAGTGTAATCTCTGTGACTTCTTTGTTTAATATAAAATGTGTTGTTTCATAGTAGTTGATAAGAGATATTACAGTGGGTACCTCATGCATGCAGAATAAGCTGGTAAACTGCAGTGTTTGGAGTCTTGCGCTTTTTTTTTCTTTGCCATACTCAAATGAATAAATCTGATCTAAACAGCAAGTTTTCTGTTATGTAGGAAGAAGCTCAGCTGACATAACTTTTAGTCATTCCTGGCTGATCAGCAGCACATCAAATGCTTTATGCCAAAATATTTCATTCTGTGATTTTTTAATTAATTTATTTATTATTTGTAGGCTGAACTGTTTCTAATTACTTTATACAGGAAGTTATTCCAACATTTGACATGGCTGCCAATGAGATCTTTTTTGATCGTTACCCTGATTCGATATTAGAACATCAAATTCAAGTAAGGCCATATAATGCACTGAAGACTAGGAATATGAGAAGTCTAAACCCAGAAGGTAAATTTTGATTACCATGTTATAAATCCTTAAGATTATTTTCTATAAACTTAATGTTAACATAGAATTACACGAAGACTGTATAAAACTGTACTTATGGTCTATCCAGACCAATGTGTTTCATTTGTGTAAGTCTGTTTCAGAAGGCAATGCTTTAGAGCCCAAATGCAGAATAATTTATCCATAAAATAAATCTTTCTTGGCATCAGCTACTCATGTTCTTAGTTCTGCGAGTGTGAAGGATTTTTTTTTTGCAGAAATACTCCCATAAACTAGAGTATCTGCACTATGCATTTATGATTCTTTGCTTTGTCATAGACAAAATACTAGTACCTGACTGAATGTCTACCTCCCACCTAAAAGCTAATGTAATACGAAGTTTTGAAGGCTATTTTAAAACTTACGAGTATGAAGTCATAACATGAGTCTCTACGTTTTTTAGATATTGATCAGCTTATCACCATCAGTGGTATGGTCATCAGAAGCTCCCAGTTAATTCCTGAGATGCAGGAAGCATTCTTTAAATGCCAGGTTTGCGCTTTCACCACCAGAGTAGAAATTGATCGTGGCAGGATTGCTGAACCATCAGTATGCAAGAATTGTAACACAATGCACAGTATGGCGCTGATTCACAATCGATCTATGTTCTCTGACAAACAGATGGTATGTTGTGCTTAGTTGGTGGTTAAAATTAATCAGTTCCTAGTTTTTGCTGCACCATGCCCCTAATATCAACAGCATTGATGTATGTGTCTTGATACTGAATGCTTTCAAAAGGGGAAAGTGAAAATGGATGAAACAACTTAGCAAAAGCGTAAGTCTACTTCAGAGAAGAAATGCATTAAAAGGGTGAAATGAAGTATGTATGCATTTTAATGTTTCCGTATGGAAGCCCCTTTATATATAGTATGTCCACTTCTCTCTGGGTTAGATGAGTCTTGGCTGTAACAGCATTTTAGCCATATCAGTAGCAACCAGCAGAATTCTCATTTTCATTATATCTTTTTGTTAGTAATCATTTTGCTGTTTGGGTGGGGGTATTGTGTTATTGAGCAGTGCTCCCCGATTCAAAATTATTCTGAAGACCATGCTAATACAGGATTCTGTTGTATGTTCTGTGGAAAAGCTTTGCTTTTTTGAAACTAAAACTTAGATGTTTTTGCTAGATCAAACTGCAGGAGTCTCCTGAAGATATGCCAGCTGGACAGACGCCACATACAGTTGCGCTGTTTGCTCACAATGACCTTGTTGATAAAGTCCAGCCAGGTGATAGAGTTAATGTCACAGGTAAAATTTAGTCGTGAGTATTTGCATCCTCCTTTTTCACAGATCGTAACTGTCTATAAAGGGACCTGATGGGATGCACCTGCAAATGCTGAGGGAGCTGGCCACTGTCTTTGCAAGCCCACTTGGTTATCTTTGAAAGGTCACGGTGACTGGCAAAGATACTGTTAAGAAAGCCAAAGTCACTCCTAGGGCAAGGAGGAGACTTGGGAAACTACAGGCCAGTCAACCTCATCATGACCTCTGGGAAGGTGATAGAGCCAATAATCCTGGAAACCATTTTTAAGTCTGTGAAGGACAAGAAGAAGGTGATTGGGCATAGTCAGTATGAATTTAGTGGGTAACAATCTTGTACTAATGAGATGACTGGAACAGTGGATGTTCTTTATCTTGACTTCAGCAAGGCTTTCATCACTGTTTCCCATAACATCCTCATAAGACAAACTGGTGATGTATGGCTTACATAAGTGGTCAGTGAGATGGATTTAAAACTGGCAGAACTGCTGGGCTCAAAGCATTATAGTCGGTAGCGCAAAGTCCATCTGGAGGCCAGTCAGCATTGGTGTACCCCAGGGGTCAATACTGGGCCAGATACTGTTGTGGATATCCTCACTAATGGCCTGGATGGTGCGACAGAAGGCGCCCTCAGCAGACTTGCAGACCAAAGCAGAACGGGAAGGACGAAGTGCTTGGTAAGACCATGTGAGCGTGGTGCCAACAGCTTCCTGGGCTGCATTATGCTGCCAGCAGGTCAAGGGAGGTGATCCTTCTCTATTCGGCAGTAGTGAGGCCACATCTGGAGTACTGTGTCCAGCTCTGGGTTCTCCCGGTACAAGGGAGATGTGAACATGCTGGAGTGAATTCAGCAAAGGGTCATCATGATAAATGGAGTCAGTCATATACAGAAAGTTTGAGGAAGCTGTGACTGCTCAGCCTGGAGAAGAGATGGCTCAGGGGATTCTTACAAATGTGTTTATAAATACCCAGTTTGGTGGTTGGTGTGGTGGTGGTGTGAAGAAAACGGCCAGACACTTCTCAGTCGTGCCTGTTGGCAGGCAGTAGGCACAAGTTGAAATGCAGGCAATTAAACATAAGAACTTTTTTACTATTTGGGTGGTCAAGCCCCAGCACAGGTCGCCTAGAGAGGCTATGTGGAGTGTCCATCCTTAGAGACGTTAAACACCTGACTGGACACAGCCTTTAGCAACCTGTTCTGGTTGATTCCACTTTGAGCCCATGGTTGGACTAGACAACATCCAGATCATCTGACCTTGATGATTCAGTCATTCTGAGAATGTATGTGTGGAAGAGGCAATATCTTAAATATGCTGTGAGGAGAGTGTTAACATAAAAGTTAGATCTGTGATACTGCAACCACGTGTTATAAACCACTTTGCTTTTAAAACAACTGCTGTACTGCTAGCTGTTAGTAATGCATTAGAACTGATCTGTTAAACTTGGCATTTTTAAAAGGGGAAAATGTTGACTTTAGACATCAGAGCAGGACTTTCAAAAGCATTAAGCCTTAATTATTTTCAAAAATGCTTAAGCGTTTTCCTTGTTGAGAACACTTGTGACAGTATGTTAAACATGTACATAGCTGCAAAAATAAGGTCTAGATTGACTTCTATGTAACTTGTACTGGGAAACCAAGTGACTAAAGTATTTTTAAAAACTTTGCTTTTAAAGGGAACATGTAAAATTTTCAGGTTTTCAAATTACTATGTTTCTTAATATCTAATGCTGTGATTAAAAATTGGATTTAGGTATCTACAGGGCAGTCCCAATTCGAGTTAATCCAAGGGTCAGCAATGTAAAATCCGTCTACAAGACCCACATTGATGTCATACACTATCGCAAGACAGATTCAAAACGCTTGCACGGTGTTGATGAGGAAACAGAGCAAAAAATCTTCACAGAAGAACGTGTGGAACTTCTGAAAGAGCTTTCTAAAAAAAAAGACATATATGAGAGACTTTCTTCAGCATTGGCCCCAAGTATCTATGAGCATGAAGATATCAAAAAGGTGAGAAAAAGTGTGTATTTCTCTTGTAAGACAAGTATTTATATGCAAGTAGCTTTGTATTTATTGTTATAAAAATGACCTGAGGCTTCAGAATTCAAAAAACTGTATCCTGAGCAGCCTTAAAATGCCATGGTCTTGTCAGGATGCAGTTGGTTGTAAGTGTATCCTAATTCTTTTCACAGCATTAAGGAGTGCTAATTAAGAGGAAGGAGATTGGTAAGGTAGGAAAGCAGCAGAACCGAGAAGACTTAATTGCAGGATGCATCTTGGACATTTCTCAAATGTTCAGATTAGTGGTGATCCAAGAATAGTAAATAGCTATACCATAGGAAGTAATTGATTGAAAAGAGGCATCCACAAGAGAACAGTAGCTTTAAAATGGCATTCGCTCGGCTCTCACTTGTGGGATGTCAAAACAATTACTTACATGTATCCGAGAAGGGACTGTTCCAACAAAATGTTGACCTGAGGTACTACAACTTCATTGTTGCAGAAACTACAGTCAGTAGTGGATCTCAAGGTGATGTCAGACACCAAACAATCCTCTTCAAGTATACTCCTTTTGTTTTTAATTTGTGTATTATCATAGTTGACAGGTTTCTGAAATGGCTAGAAGTTGAATTCAAAGCCACACAATGATTTCCCACTGAAATGGAAATATGATAATGACTGTTTCCTTTATTGTTACCTCCTCACCACACTAACAAGGCACATGATGTCTAGTGAGGAGCTAAAGCAAGCTAGGGACCTTTCATCAAAGGAGGTTGCTCAGGTTCTGACCAAAATCTGTTTCCAACATAAAAAAAGTTTCTATCTTTAATACTTGAAAGTGCTTGAAACCCATGTGCATTGGAGCGCCAATACTCTATATTTGGGACCTCGAGGAAAATAAAATGGGGCAGGTCATAATACTTGTAACTACAGAACAGGTTTTACTGATCTCTGCAAGTTTTTCCAAGTGAAAAGAGAACAGAACTAATACAAAATAGCTCACCCCATGCCTCTGCAATGTTTTTGTGCTGTAAGAAATTGTGCAGAGGCTTTACATGAAGTAGTGTACAGTTTTCCTTGCTGTTTTCAGCTGTCATTGTCACTGACTGTCACTTCTTTTCATTGACTTTCTAGCATATATATGCTGCTAGAGGAAAAAAATATAAAAAGAATACTGGGAAATGGTGAATTTTTAATTTAGCAAATTTGAAAATGAAAAAATCCTCCTTGATAATTCTGGCTGATAAAATTACAAGCATGTATTTATACTAATTATTCCAGTACTTTCAACATACCGGAATTTAGTTACTTTTATTTCTGTACTACCACTGCAAGCATAGGCTTTAATTAGGAAATATGGAGGCGAAAGTGTTGGTAAAGTCTGATGAAATAAGAGACCTTAAACTTCCTCTTTATGGGCAAGTAAAGAACTTATTTAAGTAATGCTGTGAATCCAGTAAAGCAGTTTTCTTGAAAAGAAAATTACACTTGATTGGTCTTGACTACAAAGCTGATAAAAATGGCACTTTTCTAATGATACAAAAGAGGTAATAGTAGAACTTTGGGCCTAGATTAAACATAGCCTTAGAGGAAACAGTAGTCTATTTTGGCTTTCCTATTGTCAGCAGAATTTGTTATCAAAAGTTTGATTACGTAGGTTTTGGAATAGATTTGGAATTAATCTAATTACAGACTTTTAATTGGAACCTAAGTTTGTAGGATCTAGCAGTTTAACTCTGTGAACCCTTTTACACCTTAGAAAAAGTTTCAAGTGTTTTCTTTCATGTCTGAGTTCTATTAATTTTAGCAGTGTTTCTGTTCAACAGCTGGATTTTCTCTGTTAGTTATACAAGAGGTGATGTTTTGATTTCTAAATAGAATTATTTTCATAGGGTATTCTGCTTCAGCTTTTTGGGGGATCAAGAAAGGATTTTACTCACACAGGAAGAGGCAATTTTCGTGCCGAGATCAACATTCTCCTCTGCGGAGATCCTGGTACTAGTAAATCACAGCTGCTCCAGTATGTGTATAACCTGGTTCCTCGAGGCCAGTATACATCTGGCAAAGGCTCAAGTGCAGTTGGTCTTACTGCATACGTGATGAAGGATCCAGAAACACGACAACTGGTTCTTCAGACAGGTGCTCTAGTACTTAGTGACAACGGCATTTGCTGCATTGACGAGTTTGATAAAATGAATGAGAGCACAAGATCGGTACTACATGAAGTAATGGAACAACAGACTCTCTCCATTGCAAAGGTAGGCATCTGTTTAACACCATGGTCTTTCCACTAAGCGTGACACATGCTAGGCAGCTGAAACCAAAAAGTTACCAGAACAAACGATGACACTTATCTGTTCTGGTCAGTGGATCTGTCCTAGATTATGTAAAAACTCATTTACAAAAGAATACAGCTTTTGTAGCAAACTAGTATTTCCAGATGCTTTTGTTCTTGCTTTAAAAGGCTTTTGCAATGCAGGTTTTTTATTACAGACCCCATTTAATAACACTGGTGATCTCATAACACTGGGGGAAAAAAGATTTGGTGGCACATAGTTGCAGCTGGTTTCAGAAGTGTTTTTCATTTGTATAGGCTGGAATTATTTGCCAATTGAACGCTCGTACATCTATCCTAGCAGCAGCTAACCCTATAGAATCACAGTGGAATCCAAAAAAGACTACCATTGAAAACATTCAGCTTCCTCATACGCTCTTGTCAAGGTACTGAACTGTTGCTTGCATGTCTCATTTTTATGAGATGTTGTACTTCTTTTTGTGAAAATGGTTATAGTAGAACGGAACAATTGTGTTCTTTGTAGCATAATGGAAAACTTCTATAGCATTTTAAATGCTGTTCCTACAGTTTCTATGTGAGCGGATAACTGCCTTTTAGTATTTACACGCTGATCTTAAAAAGAAAATGTGATGAGATCTGTATAATCTATTTACTTCTATATTGTTGTTTTTTCTGTTGTTTCACAATAATCTCTTAGAAAAGAGTTGTTCTGAAATTTCTACTATGGGTACTGGTAACTTCAGCAAAAACTCAGGATGTTTTTCTTAGCTCTGTAAAACTTTTGAAGTGAAATATTGATGATCAAGGAATTTGCAGAAGTGGTGGTAGAATCTGAAGATGGGTGCCAGCTTCATGTTGTTCTGTAAAGTTCAGCTGTGGAGGTGGCAATGCGAGCCCTTTGGGCAACAGCTATTAGAGCAACATCTGGTGTCTGCTGATAGTTTAATTTTCTGTGTCCTGCAGTTGCATTTTGTTAGGAATTCTCACAACTGTAAATTTGAAGTACGCTAGTGGTATACTGGATATTCTGAGAACGCTTACAGCTTAGATTTTAATTAAGAGCTGCTTAATTTAGCCACTTAGTGACAAACAGTACCTTAGTACAGGTCTACAGAATGAAACTAGGCTTGAGCAGCATCTCAATTCCACCATTTATTGCATTATGAAAATACAGGATTGGCTGACTAAAAATGTATTATCCATATCTGCCTACAGTTGAGTGTAGTTTAATATATTGTTTGTAAAATTATAAACCAGTTCCTTCAGGATTAAATTGCAAGTGGGTTTTTTTTATGTATTTATACATAGATTTATTTACTCTATGGTTTTTATATGCATAAAATAACTATATATGTATGTACCCTGTTTGCTGCTGCCTTTCAGGGCAGTTTCTTTAGCAGCAAGTTTGTTCTGTGTATTTGGTATGGTGCGGTCGTGTGGGGTGGGTGGCGTTCTTTGGGGTTCACTTGTCCTGTCTCCCACCTTGTCCCTGCCCCAAAAAGCAAAAACTGTCAGTCTTCAACATGGGATCTGATTTTCGCAGAATGTTATCTCTTTCAGTTTAAAGTCCATAGAATTAAAGCAAATCCACTTTGCTGTTTTGTACTTTGCAAATTCTAGAAGAATTATCTTTTGAGTTTAATAAAGCAACTCCTTCTTACAGTAGGAATTAACCAGAGGAGTTATTTGACTATTACTTGTTAAGTCAAAACGCCTAAAGCAAACTACTTTCAATGGCAAAAAAGTATACACACTAATACCAGATTCTTACCCTATTCAGATTTGACTTGATCTTTTTGATGTTGGATCCACGTGATGAAGCTTATGACAGACGTCTCGCTCGCCATTTGGTTTCACTGTACTACCAAAGTGAAGAAAAGATGGAGGAGGAATACATGGATATGGCAGTATTGAGGGATTACATTGCGTATGCTCGTGGTTATGTAAATCCCAGGTTAAGTGAAGAAGCAAGCCAAGCCCTTATTGAGGTAAAGGAATTGCTGTTAAGAATGTTCAGAGTTCAGAATCCTTCCTGACTTGTCAAAAATGGCAAAATCCCCTAGTATGTATGCTTTCTATCTACATACAATTTTCTGTAACATCCTTCCTAAAAATTGCCAGCATTTAAAAGGAAAGAGGGATCAGTATAGAAGTCATTCCACATTCTCTAATCTTTAGTTTTCAGATGTGTTCGTTTGGTTCCATCACATAAAGAGCGTAAAATTCTACTGAAACAAAAGCAAACGTATTATCACAGACACGAGCCCTATTATGTAAGACTAGTCCTAAGTTTTTGAAGTGATTCAAAACTTCATTCATTATCATGGCTTAATTACTTTATAACTCAAAGAAGTATATGTGATGTAGTTATCCTTCATTGCAGAAGAATTGTGAAGGAATGCGAGCAGAAATACAGTATTTGGAATGGCTTGCCAGAATTGCTCATATTCTGAAATGAGAGGTGAGGGATGAAGGGGACTCTGAAAACAGTGAATATAACAGTATTTACTGAAATACTTAATGACACTCCTTTTCAGGCATACGTGGACATGAGAAAGATTGGTAGTGGCAGGGGAATGGTTTCTGCATATCCTCGACAACTTGAGTCTCTGATCCGTCTGGCAGAAGCACATGCTAAAGTACGCTTTTCTGAGAAAGTTGAAACAGTCGATGTAGAAGAAGCAAAACGCCTCCATCGGGAAGCACTGAAACAATCTGCTACTGATCCAAGGACCGGAATTGTGGACATATCCATTCTCACTACAGGTTTGTGGTTTTGTAGCGTTAAAAGTTCAGATGCTATTGAGTTTTTGGAATTTTTAAATGTAACTTAGAACCTGTCCTCCTTATTGATTTCTAAAAGGTATTTTCTTTCCTTTTAAAAGGAATGAGTGCAACAGCTCGTAAGCGGAAAGAAGAGCTGGCTCAAGCCTTAAGGAAGCTTATCCAGTCGAAGGTTAAATCACCAGCTTTGAAGTACCAACAGCTTTTTGATGATCTGCGAGCACAGTCTGATACAGTAAGTTTCCTGCTTTGTTTTTACATTTTAATTAATTTTTAAAAGCATGGTGTTTTTCCAAAGGAGTATTTCTGTCCTCCAATCACATTATGGAGGGAAAGGGAGACATTAACTTTTTCAGATGCTGTGACCAGAAAGTCAGTTCTACAACAGATAAACGAGCTGAATCTTTACTGTACTTTAGATTATTCTAGCTTCTGAAATAGCAAGCTCACCTTCAGGGTTCCAGGCCACATTTCAAATTGCCAAAAGAACAAACTAAAACTTAAAAAACCTGTTAAGAAAATTGGTAGGAGGTAAGGAATTTTTACTGCTTTTCAGGTGTTCCTCCCCCAATCTTTACTTGATTTACTTCTCTTTAAGGCTATCACGAAGGAAATGTTTGAAGAAGCGCTTCGTGCTTTGGCTGATGATGACTTCTTAACTGTGACTGGAAAAACTGTTAGACTGCTGTAAGTTAGCTTTTCCTTGCAAGCCAAACTTTTACTTTGCTTTACTAAGAGATAGCATCAGTCTGCAAGATCTTTCATATTTTGGACTATTGTTTCTGTGACAAGTGTAGCCTTTCCTTGCCAACCAACTGTCATGGCTTTACGTTGCCTTACAATATTGCTAGTTTGCCAGATTTTCAAGATTTGGGGCTATCATTTGCTATCATAATTGTAGCATCGATTAAATGGCGCTCCTGTCAGCACAAGATATTATGCTGGACCTAAAAATCCTCAGTTGAGTAATGCTATTTACATTGTAGCTAAATGTAATTACTCCTATGTCAAGTGTTGTGTTTTTATGAGTTTTTGTAGGACACGTTAACAATGTTTTATGCTTTTCAAATTGAATTGTAAAAATTCATCTTAAAATACTTTTTAGGAAATGCAATTTTAGTAGTAGTATTATTGTAATCTGAAATAAAGTTATTTGACTTAAAAAGGCTTTTTAGCATTCATTTCAAGGAAAAATAAGCGTATTCTGTGCTGAGCACTTCTCAATATAGAATTCTGTGCTTTTTAGGAAGTTCTTTGTGAGAGCATGAAAGGAGCCTTGGGGATTTTATTTTTTTTTCTTTAATGTGAGTGTACTTTGGTAGTATCCTTAATTTAAGAAAGGCAGCTAAATTTGGTTTTAAGCAGAATCTCTTACTGCAATTTTAAGCACGACTGGATAAATCAAGATACCCACCACCTTCGGTATAATGTCATATAATCTGTCCTGAAAGAACAAGGTCTAGTAGTGCATGACTAGAGAATCTTCCCACGTTTTAGCCAGGGTAGATGCTGTCAGCCATTGCATGTCAATAGCTGCTCTTGTTTTCACAGCTGAGCTAGCAGAAGAGTTGCCCAGTTAACTTTGGTACAGACAGCAGCAGGCTGATCTCAATGGCTCACATAGCCCTTTTAAGCTGAATTAAGTGCTTCTATATTCTGTGCCACTGCTTCCAACAGAAGGGAAACAAATTTCCCCCATGTGAAAAGGAGCCAACTTAAAACCTAGTTTTTCTTGCTACTGGTTCATTATATGAGCAAGATACTGCTTAACTGTAGTTGTACTTCTTCGGTCTATGCTAAAGTTAAAAATACAGTGTATGTTGGAAGGATCAGTTAAGCCACAGCCATCTCTCCCCAGGTTTATTAGTTAACAAGTCACTGTTGCCTCATCTTCTTGGCTTCTTGGACTGGAAAGATGTAGTTCATGTTGTGCTTTTCTGTAGAGGCAGTCGAGGTTCCATGACTCAAGGTTTGAAAGTTAGATACAGGTAAGCTGAGATGTCAGGAGCTTGGCACTTCTCCTTTTTCAAAAGAAGTCTGCAAAATAAAATTCCAAACTCCCTTAAATACTGGTATCATAGATTCTGTAGTGGCACTTGTCTTACAGGATCTTATTTTCCTCTCTGCCATGTTATTTAGTTACATATTTTGTTCAGAAAACAACCGTCTCATGACCTCTTCTTTCCTTCCCCACCGTAACATACCTTTATTTCATAGTTACTGTGCCTTTTATATGAGACTGATACAGTTCTAAGCTTTTTACTTTTTGAAGTATCACTTGCATACTTTTCCCATTTACACTGCTTGGTCCTTAAGGTACTACCTCAGTTCACAAACCTTTCTCTCTGCTGTTTTTCTGCTCTCATAGCTATAACAAGACTACCCTTCCTAACTACTTGGTACCTCCTCTTGTCAGACAAAACAGCACCAAGAAAGTTTCTTAATTATGTTTTTAAGAAAGTTGATTTGGTGTTTTAAAAAAAGACATTCAAATAGTGACACATCTGGCTGCAGCAGCAAAATTCCTCAAATTAAAACTGGCTGTCCGTATGGAAACTATTAATGTAAAACAGAAATTGGGCTGTTCATCTACTTGCAAATTCTAAATGCATATTGAATTGCATAGCCACAAAATCAAGTGTTCTAGGAAGTGGAAGAAAGTTTTGTGTGTAAAACTGATTTCAGCTCCATTTTGATTTAAGGTAACTCTTAATTCACCATCTTCTAGTTCTTTGGGGGGTTTTTTTGTTCATGTTTTTTTTTTGAAGTAAAATGCTTATTAGGAATTACTTGTTTTTACAGGGTTACTTGCAGAACAATCCCACTAGGTGGCTCTTAAAGCCTGTATGTAGTAGTTGATTGAGATTATTTGTTTTTAGTCTGTAGTGGGTTTTTTGTTTTTTAAATAAGCAAGGACTGCAAATGCCACTCTGCAATTAGGCAGATAGAGTGGAGATGCTTATAAACTGTGTTTTGGTTTAAAAAAGCACCACCTGATTAAACCATTTTAACCATCCGTATGATAATTTGAAATGCATACAAAGCAAAAGGAGAAGTAATCTACTTGAATTGAGGCTATTTTTCCTTACTCTGCAATAGCCTCAAACTCTGTATCATAATTTACTGCTCTATTTACTCGATGCTGTTAGTAGTTATAATTAAGCTTATTGTAAAAACTCAGTTTAAGGACTGAAATATGCAACCAAGGAAAAGCACTCCTGCCAGAAACTTGACATTCTTCTATTCTTTGAAAGTCTCATATATATTCTACAAAATGCATTAAAAAAAATAGTTACAAGCCTATTGGCAGAAATTATATTTCTAGTAAGTCACTTCGAGAGACCATAGTTGAAATGATCTGCTATCTTGTCTAATGCTATAAAGAAAAGTTGTTGGTCAAGTGAAATAGAATGGTAGCCTTCTATTTTCCAGCATAGAATGCAATCAATGGTTACTTGAGGTAGGTGGGGAAGTTATACAAGATAAATGGGAAAAACTTCGTTTGTTACTGGTTTCAAAGCTGGCACTCATCTGCAAACACAGATTTGATAGGAAGGAAAGTGTCTTGATCCTAGTCATCCCTGGTTTTGTTAGGTGCTTCAGTAGGAACAGATGTAAACTCCTAAGTGAGAAACATCTGTCAAGTTTATCCCATGCCCATCATAACTGAGATAATGTACTCAAGACTATGTTCTAGTCAACCTCATCAAACTTAAGTCTTATGTTTGGTAGTCACTCTGGAATTACAGTTCTATCTTCCTAGAATGCCCTAGGACTTCAGGATTATCTCAGGAAAGAAGAAAGTGCACTGAAGACTGCATATCAAATAGCTGGTCAGGGAAGTGATTCTATCTCACTTTTGCACTGTATTTATCTAATTTCATAATGAGAGTTGCTACGTAACTTGCCATCTGGATACAGCAATATGGACTGAAGATAGTAAGCATTTTGCATTTTTATTCTGAGTCTGCAAGACCACACGTAGTGTAAAAATACATGCATAGTTGACTTTAAAAGCATGGAATTAATCATTTGTGAGGTAAACTGGCAGCCAGTATGGAGGCTGTCATCCAATTCTCAGTTTGCATTGCCACCTTACAAGAACATTTACAGACAGTCTTGCATCAGCTGGAATTATTTAATGCTCAAAACCAAAATGCTAGTTAGTTGTGGGTTGTAAGGTTATGAGAGTACAGTTTGTCTGTACAAGCACAACCAGACTTCCCTTCTGATTGGCATCTTTGGACTCCAAACTGATAAGGAAAACGAAAGCATTGTATTTGCTACTATGAGAAATAGTAGTTCACAAAATCTGAGCAGAAGACCTAATTATATTTATATAATTACTTGTAAATCCCAAAAGCATTCTCTCTGCGCCCTACATTTTGATAGCAGAGGAGACATTGATTTGGTTGGTTCAATGACTCCTTATCACGTCCCACCTCTCTACTAGCTAGGGTAAGAGGTTTGGATTGCTTTTCTTTGCATCTTTGGATTTGCATTAGAAAAGTGGAACCACTTTCTTAATTAAGTATAAAGTTTCCAATTTGAACACCTCAGAAACACACACACAAAAAAAAGCTGATGAAGTGGCTGTTCTTACAATTGCTTTTTCTTGTCATAGTCTTTCATGCTGCCTAGTGCTGTAGTACTGAAGTGTCATTTCCTTCCCGTCCCAAAAGTAGTAACCACAACAGACCCCTCAGAGTTCGCATTTCTCACCCAATGAGGAAAAGGTTGGCTCAAGCTTACTGAATTGGGAGCCAGGGAAGATTTCCTTCCAGGTTCTAGTTCTTCATCAGGAGCACTTTCCAGTTGCCAATCTTTTCCAGCAGCACCAGATCCAGACTTCAACCTGGAGAATGCAAATATGATTTCAGGACATAACTGCACGTTACTACATCTACAATTTAAAGCCAGAAAGAACTGAACCTATCTATTCAGGCACAAAATGTCCATTGAGTGAGCTGAGCTTTCAACCTCCAACAATATATTAAGGCTAGGGGGGTACCTGCACTGGTATTTATGACTTTATTTCAGTTTTAGGCCTGTAGTATGTTACCTCTGCTCAGTACATGTACATGTGGGTGGGAAGGTGAAGAAAGGGGAGGCACCTCCATCATCCAGCTAGTTCTTAGCCTATATTTTGGCATGCAAAGAACAGCCATTAGGCTCTTAAGCTGATACTCAGTAACAATGAAGCTAAAGGACATTATATAGGCAGAATTTTTTTCATTAGTTGGGCCTTTCATTGCAGTATCTTTTTAAACAGTCTTGGCAACATCTGCTTGGTTGCCAGTTCCATCGCTGTGTAACACTTACGTACCCAGATCACATGGTTCCTGTCACTTTTAAAAAATAATTGCCTCTCTGACCCTTATTAGTAGTCTCTCACAGAATCTGCATGATGGATAAACACTCCTACCAAACTGAAATCAATATAAACAAATACAAAGTAAACATCGTTATGGGCCTGATTCAGGTTCTAAGCAATACAGGGGCTAGCTGTAGAAATCCATCTAAATATTTCCTTATTGATCTCAGCTTCCTCTCAATTATTGAAAAAAGCACTCCCAGGATCAGGAAGCTAAAGCAGACTTAACGCTGTTTTAACTGTACATGTGAGAATGACCCCAACAGGTAAGCTATTTCCTGTGGAATAAGCAATAATGTTCCCAAGTGTCTGGTACTGGTTATTTTTTAATAGAAAAATACAATGCTGTGTAGATCTCCCTTAGCTGTACAAAGCAGCACAACTGCTTTATGTACTCCATTCTAAAGTGCAACAAGCAGGTTAGAATCCTTGCATAGCCCTTTTGGCAAACTTGAAGATGGATGTTACTGAGAGATATTCCAAACTATGTACTCCGCCCTCACTTCATGAAGAGTAAGAGGGAAAAACAATAAATCAATCTATTCTCTTAATGGAAGAGATCTTGGAATACTCAGTGGTCATCCTAAAAGAAGGAAAGGTATTCCTTCTCTGAAAAGGTTTATCATTAGATATTCCTGAGATATGGGTGCACAAGTTATCTTCGTCCACGCTTCTTACAACCGTTGATAAGAAATGGCGTATCAAAGATAATGATCAGAAATCATTTTATACAAGGCAGGTTTACTAAAGGATGTTGGTAGGACAAGAACCCAGTGTCAACACGATGTGTGCTGAGAACAACCCTGCTGAAAATAAGCCTGTACACTGTAGCTATGAGTGTGTCCCAGACCGTTGCCAGAATGATGGCATTTCGTATGATCATTCTAGGCATCTTCTGTCTACTAATCATACTGAAAATAGTCACCAGACTGGTACCGCTTTTTTAGGTGTGCCCAAGAGTTCAAGGGGAAGGTTAAGTTTTCAGCCTCCAAAGTATAAGGGAGACATGCCAAAAACTGGAATAATAACAGTCTTTTGCTAGTTCCATGCACGTTTTCTTCATCAGCCATGAACAGACAGGAGATGTAAGGAAATAAGTAGGCCTTTTTGCACACTGTAAAGTGCTTAGTTAACACTCAGAACAGATTTAGCAGCACTGGTCACTAAGACCTAAAAAGCTGCACTTGCTGTGCAGCTTGCAGTTGCTTCTAGAAGGGTCAGGGGCAAGTGCACTATGAAGAAACACACAACATCTGGAGAAGGATCAGAAGAAAACAGTAAGGTGTTAGGGGAAGTCAGTGAATCAGTTAGATGGTCGAGGTTATCTCTGAAGTTCTAACACAAGTATGGCAAACATTAGCCTCTTAAAAGCAGCTCTGTGAAAGTGGAAGCAAGAAGGCTAAAGAGCACAATTATAACCTGCACACAGGTCATTGCTAAAAGATACATTTGCTGTAGTGTGCTTTCTAGGAGACGGACCTGGGGGGAAAAGAGGTGACAACTTTTACCCTTACACTTGAATTGACCAATCCAGATCATACTACAGCTTCACAAAGACTGTAAATGGAAAGAAAATCCTGTATATCTGGACAGGGACTACAAGGAGTAGCTAGGGAAGAGCAAGCATTCCTAAACTGCTGTTTTCCACTGTCTGATCCAAAAGACACGCTGATTCAGGTATCTAACCATCATTCATCCATTATTTTTCATAAAGCATGGGAAAACATTGTATGACAGAATTCTGTTTCTGAGAAATTTGGCTTAAACTGGCCAGGAAGAGTCAACAGTTACGACAGAGGACTGATATATGTGGTTATGTAAGCCTGATTTTAGTAGTACAGCAAGCAGAGGAAGGAAGGGAAGAAGGAAAAAAATACCGGTTTTACCCCAATTAAAACAAAACTGACAGTTTACCAGAATAATTACGTATTTTGTTTCGGTAGTTTTTACTTCTCAGTATAACAACTGCTGTTGAAGAAAACACTGGAGAATGCGGGCATCGATCCCGCTACCTCTCGCATGCTAAGCGAGCGCTCTACCATTTGAGCTAATTCCCCTTGGTGGTCAATGTTAGTAGGAAACATAAAACTGTGATCTTCAGGGTGTATTTAAAGTTGCAGTTCTATGCATGTAATAAAGAGTTTTCTCTCTTGCTCTGGTTTCTCTAGTCACAGATGAAAATTCCACTTTGATTTCAAAACAGGTGACAATTTTTTAGAATTTCATTTAGCATTTCCAAATGAAGCAGTAAGAAACAAGACAATCCAGAAAAGACGTGTTTTCCAGGTGTATAAAATAATTTTTTAAAAGTTTATTACTTGCAATTCATGAGAGGAAGCACATTCTGGCATTTGGGTTTCTCCCCATAAAAGTAATTTTCTATTTATTTTTATTCTAAATACAAGTTAATTATTCTAATTTATTCTAGTCAAACATATCGCAGCGTTTAAGAAATAAACCATGTACATCTAAAAAATAAGAGCTTATTTTACTTCAAAATTCCAATTCAATACATGAAAACATCTTTGTGGTTAACTTGTTTTTCTCCCACCACAAAACACAAAGTTGGAGAATGCAGGCATCATTCCCACTACCTGTCACATGCAAAGCAAGTACTGTACCGTTTGAGCTAATTCCTCCCACAGTACACTGGTTTATCCCATAACCATAGATTTTACTAACCACAAATGCAAACTCCTTCCCTTTACCGACTGCTCCCTTATCATGGGTAGTAACCCCAGGGCAAGTGTTCAGAGCACTCATGACCATTTGACCTTGAACTTGTATATTTTTTTGTCCAAGATGACAAAGTCCCCAAGTAATGTGGTAAGATGCTTCATGCTAATTTGCATGACAAACTCACAACCTGCAGCCTTTCAGTGCCACCCAACTCACCTTCTTTGAAGAGAGCGGTTGCTTCTTCTGTGTTGAGGAAAGTCACAACAGAGAAACACAGTGGAGCAGCTTGAAGATAATACAAAACTCGCATCTTCCCTGACATCTCCTAAGAAGACCATGTAGAAAGTAAAAGTCAAACCTCATTAAGTTTGCTCGCATCAGTTTACATTAGTGTTGTCAAAGAGATGCATCAAAGTGATCTGTGTTAAATGAAACTATGCAGACACAAAAGCCTTCACAGCTGAAATAACCTTGAGAAAGCTAAAAATGGGACTAAGAAGGTCAAGTTATTTTCAGCCATGCAGGTAAGGGAGTTCTCTCAACCAACTGGAAAAATTAAAGTTTTACTCATCATCTTAGAAAAAAAATTAGCAATCTCAACAAATTCAAGATCACAAAATAATGGGTTGTCAATTATATGAAATACATATTTTAATCACTGAAAATAGTACTATTGCAGAGGTCTTTCCTTACCCTTATCTAACTTTGGCATCAAATAAACTGTTTTTCCGTGAGCTGACCTGTCCAAGCCTTAGGCCTTTTCAAGGGCAGCAGAGTGCGATTTGGGCATGAAAACCAGGGAGAAGTAAACCGCCATTTTCATACTGAATCAGACTGCACAGAGTAGATAAAGAAACTGTACATAGAGCTGAACCTTGTGAAACATGATATGGGAGAGATCCCAGCTGCAGATGTGCATTGCGCCATCATTAAGCCTGAGATATGTGCCTGTGAGAAGGACTGAAAACACTTTTGCATATGTTTTCCCCCTCAAGTTTACTCCAGTGAGGCAGACAAAGTCAATTACAATATAGTGCAAGAAATGGCAAGAACAACTTTTTATTTATTGTTGTGCAGAGACTGAGGTAAGGCAGGAGACTATTTACATTCTAGAACATTTGCAGTGATACTGTGGTTTTAGTTCCACATCTTGGCCTGAATCTGGATTGTGATAGATTTAAAGTACTACCTTACTTTAGACAAGTTGTAACTATCTGATGCTTAATTTCATAATTTATTTTCTTTTGACTGTATGCTGTGATCCAGGAAGCTAAATCCATTAGGGAACACCGCTAGCACATGTATTGTGTGTGTGTGCTGCACAGTTTACTTTGCTAGCAGAACTTACTTTTCTGCATTTAAACAGCAAGTGAGAAATCTTTTTATTACATAATTTTCATTGCCTTTGTTGTGTATAGTGTATCAGTGTGACCATGCTCACTGTAAACTCCATTTTCTTTCTTCAAATCCAGAAAGCATTCCTTGATTTAATAACCTGGGAATTGATTCTTACTGCAAAGTCAGTATGACTACACTTGTATTTTTTAATTTCTGAAATATTTTTAGTAACCCCATATATTTAAGATGCAGTACTATTTTAACTGAAACAACAAAGTCAATACAAAAAAGTAGAAATACCTAGAATATAATTTGGTAGGATATAAATGAATACTTTCCACAAACTATGATAAACATGAACTGCTAAACCATTGTATTTATAATTTATATAAAGGTAATTAGAAAATAAAGCTGGAAAAGAAAATAAAAAGACTTGACAAACAAGGAAAAGTAAAATCTCATTACCCTTCAATGACTTCTGGCAGTATACTTTCTAGATTTACAAGTCTTTTGGTACACACATTGTAACAGAGGTAAAAAAAATAGCTCTCTCCCCCTCCTGAATAAACAGCAGAGGAAGGAAGGTATTATCAGAGTCACACAGCAGAAAATGCATCAGTATGCTTCTCATATGTCAACTGAGTATTCTGATTTTTAAGCTACCAGGCTTTCCAAATAAATGCCACGATGATTCGGTCTTGCTAAATAGGCAGACAGACTCAAAAATAATTCTAAAGCAGCCAAGCTATGATTCAGCAGAAGTAAGTCCGCCCCTGGCGCTCTTAAGCAAGGGGAATTAGCTCAAATGGTAGAGCGCTCGCTTAGCATGCGAGAGGTAGCGGGATCGATGCCCGCATTCTCCAGTGTTTTGAGAGACTGAGTACTTATGGTAGGACAACATTTTCATACTGGTTTGTGAAAGAAAAAGCGTAGCTACTAACACATACCATTTCTTACAGCAAATAAAACAGGAAAGCAGACTCCGAAATACTTATGAACTCTCTGAAAAACAGTTCCTTCACAAAAGCATTCGGTAATACAGGAAATAAAATATGCTTCTGTTCCTTACAAGTGCGTTCACTTTTGGTGTGAGCATGGTTTCTCATTATATGAAAAGTTAGTGAAATTGTCTGTAAGAAAACGTAGAAGCATGTGGCTGTCTACATAATCATCAGCTTACCACAGAATTAGTCTCTTCAGCTACCTTGCACCTGTTGTAGCTAGGATGGGCACAACACGCTTGTTCCTAATCTGAGCTGCAAGTGACACTCAGTCTCTCACAATTTCACTCAATTTCTTCCTCAACCCATTATAAGAAAATAAGCAGCACTTAAAAAAAAGCACAAACTCATCTTTGATCAACATTAACAACTTAAATCGTGCATATTGTGCACGTGCTTCTTAAAATTCATTTTAGAGACATTTTTCTGTAGCAGTTTTGTAAAGATTAAAATTAAAATAGCCCCACAATATAAGGTAGTGTAAACAGGGAACTAAATCTGTATCACAGCCAAAATCCAGAAGAAATGGCAGCATCTGTCAATTACCCATTAACAGGAACAAAAGCCATTAAGAGGTATTTATTTCTTTTTGGTGCACACAGTTACCCTAATTTTAGACAAAATAGAAATTTACAAGTCTCTCTTTTTCAAAACAGGAAAAAAATTACAACTGGTAACTGAAAAAAAGTATTGCTTACCGTAGTGATAAAAAGCAACTCTTGCAAGTAACAAATGGAGAATGCGGGCATCGATCCCGCTACCTCTCGCATGCTAAGCGAGCGCTCTACCATTTGAGCTAATTCCCCTTGCCCTGGCGCCCGGTTCTGTTTACCTACCTTCCTACTTTCATGTTGCTCACTGACAGACACTTCTACAACATTGGGTTTCAATTTCATCTGCTGTTTCCAGTATAAACAAAATTTCCCCCCCACCACCCCCGGACAAAAACACAGTAGCTGGATAGTTAGAGCCCACCGATTGAGTTCTAATCCCCTGTTGAAGTTACTGGTAGTCAATAACAGAACACAATTCCCAGTGAAATGCAGAAACAATTAGGTCTTTCTTAAAACACTGCTTTTGACAGCTTTAGTGGGTATCTTGCATAACACGAAATCTGGAGCGTTGGTGTCCTACACGTCTTTTATTCAGCAGAGCTACATCTGGATAACAGAAGGTCTGTGTTTCCAAGCAACTGCATTTTTACGTTCACACCAAACAATTATGACTGTTTATAGGAATATGGATATATTTAGGGATTGTCTTTTTCTAAAACAGATTTTTCCTATTTGTAATCCCTAGGTGGAAAAGAATCAGCTAAATGACTTTACCCATTTCCACATTTTACATTATAATAGGTGTGACAGAATAGGTAGAGTTCTTCCAGCTCTTTCTTTTGTGGCAACCAAGTCTGTGCCCAAGTTACAAGACTGGGAAAAAGAAAAGCACCCAGGCAAATGGAACGCTGGGAAACAAAGTAATAGTTCACATTATTTATTTACATCTCTCAGGAATTTTTAAGGTGTGACTGTATTACCAGATAGGCATACACAATCACAGATACATATTAAAAAAATCAAGAATACATAATTAAACTGTAAAAACCCCATGGCTGTAGTGGAACAGCAGTGGAAACGCTGCTCAGTGGTTTAGTTTCAGCTCTGCTAGATCAGAGTCATAAACCACAAAAAAAAGTAGGGTCACCAATGTTCCCTGTTATTTGAAGTTATGTTTTCTCCTTTTGAAAGTGGCATGTAGAGAGAAACAGGGTGGGGGGGTGGGGGGAGCAACTCTTTATGATCTCACACTACCTTAAAACAGAAATAAAGCAGGCAAAATAGATCTACTTTGCCAGAACTGGAACATGCAGATTTGTCGACCTAATGTGACTGAGGTATCGCAACAATCACATATCTACACACTTCATGTGTTTTCAGCTTCTTACTTCCTCAGCCTCTATATACTGTCATTTAATATACAGATTTGCACAAATCCCTGCTGATTGAGAGTGGTGGAAATAATCATAGCTTGTGTATGTTAATAATCAGTGGTCAGCTGTTCATTAGTGAGGAAATAATACTGAAATGGTTAAAAAAAACAAATAGCAGGCAGTAATGGAAAGACATCCAACTGACTTTGTTAAAACCCTAAGAAAAGGAACCTTTGGAAATTATGTTTCTTTTCCCTATAAAAAGAGGAAGGGGAATTTGAGTGAACCCTTCAGAAATTTTGTAATAGTCTGAGCCTTTCTTTTGCTTTGGTTCTAAAAAAAGGTGGTGAGAGAGAATTGTGAACTTCTATTTAATATTATAAATGTAGTACATCTTTGCCTTTCTGGAAAAATTACTATCTGAAATTAAATTTATTAAATAACTCTAGAAACAACTCTTTTACAGTTTCTTTCTTGATTGACCCAAGATCCTTTAAGACACATGAATCACACTGATATAAAAAAGATCTTTCAATTCTTTCCACTCCAAGGACTCAAGTGATTTCAGAACATACAATCACCAAACTCCAGCCTTTGCAGGACATCCAAGTTAATACCTGAATAATACGTATTTGATTTTTTAATCACTGGGATTATATTTGTGCCCATAAAATAAATCAGTCTCAAATTTTAGAAAATTTTGCTGAGACAAATATTTAAAGAATACATCTTAAGTCATCCTCTGCACATACAGCTCGTGCCATGCCATATATAATTCAACAATGTCTCCAGAAGTTCTCTGGAGTCAGCAACTCAGTACTTAGCCATAACCAAAAGTTACAGATTCAGAGACAACTGAATTTTATGAGAGTATCAAATCCCTCCAAGTCAACCTATATGTAATCATGCTTTAAAAATATTTCACCATCCTGACTTTAACACAGAAACAACTACTTCTATGGCATTTCCTCCAGACTCTCACCGGTTCAACTCTGACAATTAAGCTCCTAGCCATTGTGCTCTTCCAACTTAGATCTGACTTCCAAATGCATTACCCAAACTTTGTTTTCTTTTTTTGGCTCCAGAAGATCCCAGAGAACATGGTACTGTGGCATTAGGACTAGAAGAATCTCAAAAAGGGTGGAAAGAAAGGTGCTAGCAGAAAAACATTTAAAGGAAAACATCTCAAGTTTACATTTGTACATATATGAGTGGTTTTACTCTTAAGAAAGTTTTTACTGTGGAAAGGATGGGGATGCTCTGTGAAGATACTTCTGGCTTTCTAATGCAACACTATTCTCTCGTTAGTTTTCTTGCAAGTTCCATTCACCACAAGACAAATTCTGAATGACAGGGTTTTTTTCTGAACCTTTGGCTTTCTTGTTCAAGCAACCCAGATCATTCTTTAGCAATACAAGTACCTTCCTTCTTCTTTTTCCTTTGCTCATCATGGCATCAGTAATTTTTGAATACCATACACATTGAACTCTTAAAACACTGACAACAGATTTTAGAAACTTCACATCACCAGATGGCTCAGAATTTGCAGTGCTTCTAAAGACAGCACAGAAAATGTGCTCAACTAAGGGAAGCCCAGGTAGATCTGCAGTTTGCAAATTGACTTTCAAGCTAGAATAACAGCAGCAGTTGAAGACAAACACGGAGCTTTTTTTATTCAAAGGTATTCTGGGAACATTATTATTTTAGGAATAGTAAACCAATTATCATAACAAAAGGAATAGAAAGCAGAATTTGCTAGAGAAGGCAGAATGAGACAGGTGAAGGAGCAACAGCAAGACGCTAATTATCACTGACCAGAGAAAGAAATAGAATTCACAAGCTAGCAATCTCATTAATTACAAATCACTAATGCTAACCTCACTTTCTGAAATTATCAAATACTGCTGCAGCGTCCAAGATGTCAGTTCCACTACTACCTGATGAGGCCCACTGGTCTAACCCCAAATCCATGTACCTGAAGTCCTGTACGCACTCTTCCATTAACAAACCTCAGCATCTTGTTACCTTCTCCCTCACTCTTAACTGAAACAGCCAGCTTTGGGGAAAAAAAATATTTCTCCCTCTCCTATTAAAACCTAATCAATGCAGAAAGAAGCATCTGAAATTAATTTGTAGAAGATAATTTAAGTTCTTACAGCTGGAATTACTCTGCAGATACTACAGATATTTAAGCAACTGGTGACTGAAAGCCCCACTACTCCATATTTCTGGCAAAGCAAGCAAGCTTTCTGCTACTTATGCTCTGGGATGTTTTCACGTGACCCGTCATATTTTTGAATCCAGAGCTCTGAAATGTCCAGAAGTTCCTTTGCTTAGTAATACAGTAATGTGAAACCCAGCACTTGGTTATAATGAAAACATTCCAGAGTACGAGTGACTAAATCCTACTTTCAGAAGTGACTCAGAGTTATGCCACAGTTGTGACACTATACATTTCAGTACACTACAGATAAAAACTATCTTTAAATAAGTTGTCCTGATTACTAAAAATTCCACTCAGTATTTTACTTTGTTTTTGCCATAAGGCCTTCTGTTCTCTGTACGACTGACAAAAATAGGTGACCTAAAAAAAAAAAAAAAAACAAACCAAAAAACCAAAACCAAACAACTGTAATCCTTACAGTTTTTCACTTCTGTTTGGTTTCTCTGAAATTTTCCTTAGTATTCCTTCTGAATAAAAGATCACCTAAGTCTTAAAAACACCTATGTTGTAAAACAAACAAAAAACCAGACCCCTTCTAATTGTGTTTATATTAGGCTTGTATGAACACAGCCCAGGCAGAACAGGGTTTCATCACACCGGTTTTTGAACGGTAAAGCACATCTACATCTCTTAATTAAGGAGAACCCCAAGCAGGCTTACATCTGCACACAAACTGGCAAGTTCTGCTGTCTATGAAACTTCTTAATTTGTTACCAAGCACTGGTAGTCCTAAGCCTTTAACACAGCAAGTAGGGGAAAACTTACTTAAACTCAAAACAAAATCCAGAACTAACTATAAATCGAGCAGTGGCAAAACAACCTAAGTACAGCTAGAGTACATTCAATTCATTCTTTTAAATAGCCTAACCTTCAAGTTGGTAGATTTAGCATTAAAATGAAACAAATAAATATGTCTCCAGTTCTGTATCCAAATTTGTATTTAAAGCATTGAAGAAAATGTTTTCTGGAGCTCTGAAATAATTTTACTGAAAAGCAGTATACAAATACGGATTTCGGCAAAAAAATCAACACCCTCCTCTAGAGAAAAAAAAATAAACCAAACCCAAAACAACAGGCACACCCCCCACAAAATGTACTGTAAATCACATAAGAAGCCATACAGCAGATACGAGTCAGAAGAAACTTCTTCCCAGAATCCCAGGACTCTTTCTGTTCTTAAGGGGCACAAGAGGAATAGAACTTGATTTGTTGATGCAGATTTTACTGTTTGCTCCCAAAGTTTTGCCTCCATTTTACCATCACTCATCATTTCATACCCAAACCACAGGACAAAAACCTGTTAAAAAACCCCAAACCCAGAATAACTAACCAAACAAAAAAATGCTAAAGATTTGCGACTATTAGTAATACATACCTTGTTTGAGGAAAATCAGTGCAGTCCATCCGGGATGTAATATATTGGTATAAAATTCTGTAACATTGATCAAAGAATCAATGTTAGAAACAGCTTAGCCAGGCATCCTGCATAACCTCTTCATCAGCAGCCACAACAGCAATTTGCAAGAGCCCAAATAATTCATATTAAATATGCTGCTTTTGTGAGAACTACAAATCACAACATTCTTTGTGAGTATTTACCAGATTGGCATTTAAGTTAATGTCATGCTCTCTGTGCACTGAGACAGTGAGCTCGGAGATAACTCAGAGTGAGATCAATCTAGCATTTCATGCTACTCTCTGTGATCTCCCTCTGGACCACACAAAATCACCATTATGATTTCAAATTGTAACGTCTCAAACTTCAGAGGGAAGTTGAAGTACTGAGCAAGACATCTGAGTTACCGTTCCCTTTCTTTAAAAGCACCCATGAGTTTTAATTTTCCATCCAAATTAACATAAGGATTGCATATTCACAAAGATTTCATTCTGTTTTCAGATGGGGAAATAGTAAGTCATATATTAATATGATTATGCATTTAGGTTTCTCTTCTAGGAAAATGGCTAGACTCAACTTACACGTCACAAATTACTTCCATTTTTCTGGAACACCTGACATCTCTACAAGCCTAACGGGGGTTTCAAAAAAGTTTCAACATCATAGGACTCATGTACAATGCCCTCCTTGAACTAAGATGACAGTACAGAAAAAATGTATTATTAATTTTACATACTATCCAGCTTCAGCTACTCCTTCCAAACAGTTTAATAATAATAATAAGTTGTTACAGAAGCTGTAAGATTGACTACACCTGAATTCCAATGGATCTGCAACCTTTCTTCTAAATCACCACTGTAACAATTCCAATTTTCTCTACATCCCCTACAATTCCGCAAAGGAGACAATGTGTGCTGGTTACATTTGGCTAATCAGCTATCCCTTAACAGCACATACAGTACGCTCCTCATGTTGCTTTAGTGGCTCTTCTGAGCCATGGATTTCCACAAAACACAGGACAATTTCTTTATCTTTTGGATTTTTATCTGTCTTTCACTTTTGGTGCAAAAGTTAACAGGGAGGAAAGTGATGAAGATTTTCCTAATTTAGAAGATTTAAGAAGATTAAGATTCCTGTATCCTGTGGATTTACTAAAGCTATCCACTCACTAAATGAGAATTTCTCCAGAATAATAAAAGCAGCTTTAAGAACAATAACCTCATGCAAACAAACAAACAAAACAACCAGTAAAAAACCCCAAGGAATTGGTTATATAGAATGATCTGAAAAATATACTTGGATGCAGTGTTCAAGGACCAGCGGCTTAAGGTACACAGAACTCACTAAAGTTCAGTGTATGTTTAGCATCTGATTGCTTAGGTCCATATGAAAATTCAGGAGTTGTGGGTTTTTCCGTACTTATACACCACCATACTGTACAGTCATTTTAGAACTAGAACAGATGTGCCACTAGAAGAGATGTGTTCACTGATAAAGCCACCTGCTTACAGTGTACTCTGAACACAGGTATGGCACAAAAACGTCACAACCAAGCTGGATTAAAACCACACTAAGTTTAAATCAGCACCCACTTCAGCAAGTTCTTCAGCCCATTTTATCCTCTGATTCAATTCTTCCACTTTTCTCTTGGGCTTAACAGTACACCCTGAGCGAACTCTTGGCTGAACTGTATCAGAAGTGAAAGAAAACATAATTTATGATATTTTTACTAATACAATGTAGAATTGGTGTTGTGGCACATGTTGAGAGTGATTGAAGCAGAGCTGGCGCCTGAGTCCTGGCAGCACAGCACAGCAGTAGGACATGCCCCAGAAAAACCTACAAAGTCACTCGCTCCCCTGACGAGCAGTAGCACCACTCCCTGCATCTCCTCCTTCAAGCAAGCACCCCCGCGCCTGTAAAACCAGATTTCGCGAGGCCCAGTAAAGCCAACCGCAACGACTCGATAAACCCCTGAGTAAAATGCCGCAACCAAACCTCCACCGCCGACTTCGTCTTTTGACGGTCTCAGCCCTGACAAACCCCACACGGCGCCGCCGCCCCTCAGGTTCCCGCCCTGCCACCCGCCCGCGGCCGCTCGCCCCGCTTTTTTCCTTCAGGTACAGATGGCGCGGCGGACAGGTTGCGCTGGAAGACTTGTCGTGGGATGAACAGGGAAGTGCTGTAGCTGGGTCTCCTAGTCCTTGAAGCTGTGGCTGGGATGGCGGGTCAGTCTTCAGAAGCAAAGCCTGGCCCGTGCGGTGAGCCGGGCGGCCGCCTTGGGTGTGCCCTGCGGAGCTGCCCGGTGCCAGCCTTGTCTTCCGTATCGTCGAGGGGAGAAGGTGGTATTGGGAAAAGCTGGTGTTGTCCTAGATTTCCCCACGTGATGGCTGTAAGCTATGTGCGTAACAGCTGAGTGCGTATGCCTTTAAATGAACCTTGGTGTTTTTTCAGAATGTAAATTCATAATTGGGTTTATGCTTGTGTGTCTTTTTAGGCTTTGCTTTGAGGGTGGTGGTTGGAAGAAAATTTAAAAATACATATATTGATCTGTGTTTAAGGAGAACAGAATTCTTATCTTACAACCAAATTCCTGGTAGTTTCTAGCACTTGAGGGTATGACCTTTAAATATCTTGGATATGTATATTTCTCTGTCACTCCATATTATTTTTTTTTTCCTTAAAGAGACTACAGAACTTCAGGCTCATTTGCAACTATACAAGCTTCTCTTGTCTTACAAAAAAAATCTTAGCCTCTGAACCTTTGACACAAAACATCAGGTTAACTGCTGGCAGGTTTTATTACAAGATGGGAAAACCACCTTTGATTTTTCCTGCTAGCAGGCTTGGTGAAATCGTGTAAGCTAAGCCGCTCCAGCATGCGCCTTTATTCCTCAGCTCCTTAGGGTCTGTGAAGTCTTGACAATAACACATCTACTGTACATTTATAACCTTTGCATATTGCTAGATCTTTTTCCTAAAAAAAAAAACCAAACCACAACTTAAGGAAAAATGGGCATTCAAGAATTTCTTTCAGCAAGAGCTGAGATACTTTTCTGATGGTAAAAGCATTTCTGTAGCTCATGAGTGCTCCCTTTGCTAAATGTCTTTAGTAAAATTAAAGCTACTTCAACACTTCTCAAATCAATAAAAGGTTATGAAAAAAATACTAATGCAATAGACAACCTGAAATAAAATCAGTTAAGACTTTGAATTGTTTACCAGTCGTTTTTAGATTATAGCAGCACTTGAATTGATAGTAGCTATCTCTAAACACCTTTCTGTGAGGAAAGCTTTATCTTTTCTGAAGATAAAAACTAAAAGTGTAGGGTTTTTTTTAAATCCCTTTTATTTTAGAATAACAATACCCAACCATGAAGTTATTCAGGAATGCCTGGTCTAAATACGCTCTTTGTTATCACTGCTAAAAATAATTGTCCTTTGCTATGGAATAGTTAGTTGGCTAGCTACCTCACTCTTAAATTCCTATAGATGATCAAGTAAGCAGGTGCTATCAGGCCCAGATCAGAGTCCAAAGGTGGTTGATTCTGCATAAATGAGATCACATGGAAAAAAAGTTACTTCAGATGGATTTTGTATCAACAGTATCTATTACAAATGAAATGCTTGTGATAAGAAGGCTTCCCCAAGTGAGAAATAGGGTTGTGGCTTTTGTATCTTTCCTCATAACCACCCAAAGACTTCACTTCTGGGTTGAATTTTTTCATGCAAGTCTGATTTGATGGTTATGTGCAGTTGATGATGCCTTCCAAGGGTCTCCTTAAGTTTTATTACCAGTAGTTGATCAATTGTTTTAGATCAAAACTTTCAGAAAGGACAAGGAGGTTTTGAGACACAGAAAACTGTAATGTTTTCCACCTGCCGTTTTCAACACAGAAAACCTGCTGAAGTGTCTGTGCATGTTCTAGCAGCTGCCATAGAAAATTTAATTATTTATATGTCAAAGATACCACCTTACATCTCAGGTGATACAAAGACATCAATTTCATGCTGGTTTTAACCTTTAAAACATTCTACAGACATAAAAACCCCTATACACAGTTGTTCATTTCTTGTCAAAAAAGTCTTGGTTTGAACTCTGGCAGGACTAGCTTTAATAAAAAAAAAAAGAAGCATCTAACGTAGCTTAAACTTACAGATGGCCATAAATCCACAGCAGCTTTATTTCAAATTACTACTCTCACTTCTACCATTCATGCTCTTAGAGCTGACAACTATGTTTTTCTTATGCGCACCATTTTTCTTTCTTCTCCTTCCTATTTTTCTTGTGGCTGGCACCATCAAGAAACCTGTAGCGCATCAGTGCTGAAGCTTGTCAAGCACTGAGTGAATACGGCCACACAGAGGAAACACAGTGGGTTACTTGCAGTTATTCCTGCTATGTGTTGTCACCTGCCAAAGAATCCAGCTCCAGGAACAAACAAATGTGCATGCAGAGTAGCTCCAAGCCATCCGTCACGTGTTAGGGCTAATGTGCATCAACCAGCAGACTGAGCGTCACCAGAAGCCAGTAAGATGATGTGAAAACATGCCAGGCCAGTTAGAAACCGGTTCAGGTGGCAATGCCTCCACTCACACTCTGGTTTGAGTATTTCCTCTTAGCCTGACTTAGACTCGATGGGTGAGTAACACCTCCTGTTCTGCTGTGGAGTGAGGAATGGGGCCTAACTTCTAGCAGAGTCGTTGTCCACTGTAGTGCTGGCACACCACAAGAGCAATCTAACCTGTAAATGAAGATGTTTAAGCAGCAGTCAGAATGTCACCATGTGGTAGACTATGAGCTATGTAATTTGGTTGTATGTGCAAGAGTACATGGAGCTTACGGAGAAGGGTAAGTGCGTGCTGCTGGGTCTGATCAGGCAGAGTTTGTAGGGGTCGGAGGAGTTTAGAGAAGCATAGTCCCTGCTCCTCTTGCTGGCTGCATCACTATACACGGTAGCAAGCTTATGTTTCCAGGAGATGCTGGAGAGACTTCTGTTGTTATAGTAGTAAGTAGGGGGAAGATGTAAACTGGAACTCAGCCTGGGTTTGGTTGAGCTTGAAAAACCTGGGTTGATGAACTGCATGCACGTGCAAACTCCAGCAGCTCCAGTTTGAGGCTGTGCTGAGAGCTCTCCGGCCCCTCTCCGGACTCCTTGGTCACCCCCCCCTTTCACCTGTGCTTCGGGTTGTGTGCTGGGTTCGGGGAAGGGAGCAGCAGCCGGAGCTGGGGGGGGGAAGGGATGGAAGAGGGTGGGGGGCGGGTGGCAGGGGGAGTCGGGAATACCGAGGGCGAGAGTATGTGGAACGGGAGGGTCGTTCTGAGGGACCGGAGAAGCAAATGCAGGCGTAGAGCGGCAGACGACGAGGCCGTGGGGCAGGTCCGTGAGGGGGCACAGCCGCAGGAGGGATGCCCGAGGCCCGGTGGCGGGCGAGGTGCCGTAGCGGGGCGGGGGCCCGCCCGGACCGGCGGGGAGCGGAGCTGGCCGGCCTCCCCTGGCTGCCCCCTGGCGGCGCGGCGGGGGCTCTGCTGCCGCGGGGTCAGCGCCGCTTGCCGGGGCGAGCGCTTGTGCCAGCGCTGCTCCCGTAGCGGTGCGTACCCGGTGTGGCGGGCCGGGGCGGGCCGGGGCGCCGGTGGGGCTAGTGGTTAGGGTGGGTGGGAAGGAGGACTTGTGCAATCGAAAGCTTTTACCAAGTGTATCAATTGAGCTAGCAGTAGTAATAGATAACTCTCTCTCTAGATCTACGTTTTGAGTTAATTACTTGCCGTCGGCAAGTAAAGATGAAAATTAAAATGTGAAAGGTCTGTTACCATGCATCATTATGTTCCCTGTCTACGATATAGGCTTTATGCTCTGTGTCAAGTCATGCAAGCATTTGTCATGCCTGGATGTGTTCATTTTTCAGAAAGTCAGTATTTTAAGGCTGTTAAAAGTAATTATTAATTACTGGGAAGTGCATTTGGTGAGGTAATAAATCAGAAAAATAAGGTACTAAATAAGGAAACTACAGATATGTTTTAATTTCACTTGACTGTCACCCCAGATACCTTCCAAAAGGATGTGTGTGTGTATATCTATATACACACGCATATATATATATATAAGATTTGATTGGAAAACTGTTTCAATGAAGAACATAGTATTTTCCTCTCATTAAACATTTCCCAAAGCAGTTTTTTTGTGTGTATGCCTTGAAAATCAGAAAGAACATGGGTTTCCTTCTTGAGTTTGGAACAGTTGTTCCATAAAAGTTGGGGCTTTTTTCAATAACAAATCCAGTTTCATGTAAATAACTCGGTCTTTTGGAGAGCCTCTTGTATGAAAACAGCTAAACAACAAAGACTTGTGTTATAAAAGAGACGAATAAGATTATTCTGGTAGTGTATGTGATAAAAGATGTATCGCATGATTCCAGCTGTGAGTTGCAGTCAGTTGTTGGCAAGTAGCAAGAATGACTCAGCAAGAGACAATATCAACACACATAATTGCGTTATAATGCTCGATAAGTGTAGCATGTATAACTAAAAGTTTCAAAGCATTTTTTTTCAGGTGGGGAATTAGCTCAAATGGTAGAGCGCTCGCTTAGCATGCGAGAGGTAGCGGGATCGATGCCCGCATTCTCCAGTGTATGTTTTGAACATTTAACTATTTATAAAATAACCCGCAGCTTTTAAAAATATTTACTCTTGATTTTTCTTGTATGATGGGGTAAAGAAACCTTAAATAATTGTATTCTAAAAATGTTAAGGTATTAAATATTTAATTTTTTTTTCCAAATCATGTTTGATCTTTTGCATACAGGGAGAAAAAAATACCATCTTTGCATGACGTAACAAAACTTACTAGCATTTTAATACAATAATAAATGAGATGAACAAATTATAGAGAAAAATAAGTGATGGATTTTGGAAATATGCCCTTAAATCTTTGGTTTATGGTTTGATTCATTAGTTAAATTTGTGTTTGATATTATAGTTTGGTGTACAATGAACAAAATTTTGTATTTCTGCTGTAATGTTTGTTATTTTTGTTATACTTTGGTTGTTTAGGCTATTTATTAGAAACAGTGGGCTAGAATATAACTGCTACTTCTGGTAGCAAGGTTGTGTCCTTTGCTCATAAGTTTTCGCATCTGTGAAATGTCATGGAAGTTTCCTCTTCTATGTAAATCTGTGCTTGCGCATTTTAAGTCTTATGAGATTTTTTAAAAATTCTAATTTGATTTTCTTGCTTGCTCACTCAGGTATTTGCTTGTACTTCCAGGTTGAGGCAGCATGAGGAAACAAGTACGGTGTACTTCCTATAAATACAGTGAATTCATGCAATCAGGATCTTGGGTGTACCCATATGAAACAGAAATCGGGAAACAAAACCTGTGAATTGGGTTTCAGGTTAAGGAAGGAGGAGATACTGTGCTGCATAGGTGTGCAGATAGCACCTGTGGAGAAAGTAGGGGAGCTTGGAGAATCTGCCATGCCATGACAAGAAAGATATTAACCTCTGGATGGATGGGATAGAAACTGAATTTGCTTATTTCTTTTGTATTCACCACATATTGGAGAGAAAAGAGTTACTGAGACTTTGACTGCTAGATGCTTGTTAAAATGAAGCCTATTGGAGAGAAAAATGTTATGGTCCTCAGTTCTCTCTGGGCTTAGGTAAAGATTTACATATCCATTTGCTTGGAATGAGACTCTTACCGTAGTTTTCAATGTGAATTATTATTGCTTCTATGTTTCTATTATTGCTCAATACCTGACATTTTCTGTCCTTCAAAGAGGATGAGTAATGTTGCTCTTTGTCAGCTAATCAGATGCAAGTTGTGCACTGATGAAATGAGAGAATTCAGTGGGGCTGTGTACAGAGGCACTCTGCAATGACCCTCAGAGCTATGGCTTCTGGCTGTAAGCTGTCTAGACTAATGACTGTTACATTTATGCCCAGCTTCCTACAGTGGAGCTCGTCTGTCTCTTGGGGCTTGTAAACGCACCATGATATGAATAGAAGGAAAAGCTTTTTCTCATTCCATGTGATGGTTTTATGTCCTTACTTTTTAGGTTAAACTATCTTGTGTAGAATTTACTGGATTGAGAGGAGCAAGGGTCCTAGACCCCAAAAGCACTACCTGTGGGAGGAAATTACCTGATGATGTCTATACAGCTTCCAGAGCCTTGTGTCAAAGGAGTGACTACTCTGATTCTGTCTGCACTTTCTGAGTCATAAGTTGCATAGAGACACTCATTGTAAAGAACTATGTGGGAATTTGATTGATTTGAAGCTTTGATTGATTTTTGTTGCTATTGCCATTCACACAGACTATGTCCTCTGTAATATTGTGCTTCAATGAGTTATACAAGTTAGTTACTCATTCTGTGAAAAAGCATTTGTACTAAACTTGCTGGAAGATACTGTTATCCTCTGTGTTTGTTGTGTTCTGAGAAAGGGGAATAATTTCTCCTTACTTGTATCAATACTTTGTTCCAAGTATTACTTAGAAAATCTTTCTGGGTGGGGGTGGAGTTCGGGGACCATCATCTGGCAACTTCAGAGTCAGACAGTGTTTTACAGCAAGAGACCATTTGTAGAACCTGCACTCAAAAACCTCAGTTCCGTGAAACGCTCCTTTTAAATAAAGATTGTAGTACATTGGTTTTCTAAGCTAAGCACACTTCATTTCTAAGCTTTCTTATAAGGGGTGCTATATGATACTTTACAACGAAGTTTGTAAAAGGCTTTTGCTGTAGTGATTACCATTACCCTATTTTGACCAAGTTATATTTACTTGGTCAAAGGAGAAAGAACTCTTGAAGAGAGTGAGAGGTGACTTCGTTACTGGGTGTAAGCACTCGACTGTTTGGAAGAGAAGGAAATTGCACCTTTGAATGTGTTCAGCTTCTAGTTGTCATGTATTTTTCCTCTCAAGTCCAGTGTTGTAAACCACCACCACCGCCTCAAGTAAAGTGCCATATATATAATAATAAATAATATATATAATAATATGATAAATAAAAAATAATAATATTTTATTATTAATTAAATATTTTATATTTTTATAGTTTTATAATTTATATTAAATTAAAAATATTTGTATATTTTTATATTATTATTTTTATATATTATATATAATAACATATAAAATAAAATAAAAATTTAAATAAACATAATAAAATATAATAAAAAATAAAAAAAATTAAACATATAAATAAAGTAGCAGCAGAAGAGCGAAAGAAAATAGCTGTTCAGCACAGGGGGTTCCTCACCTAGGCCGGTGACCTGATACTTTTTTTACCTTTTGGCCCCTGTTTTGTCTTTATTTCCTGTGGTTGCAGTTACTATTGAAATAACTTGTTCCTGCTAAACATAAGCAAGTTCTACACTCGGTAGATGAGTGTAGGCATGGATGGACTGTGGAGTCTGCTGTGTGCTTTCACAGACTCAAGGAATGCAAGTTGGCTTTTGTTTGGTAAGCCCACAACTACATTTTTGTCATGTCTCAGAAGATATGCAGGTTTATTATTCATTGTTAGCATAGGATCATCCAAAAAAGAAGGATGAATCTTGAAGAAATGAGGACCTGGGCACTGGGTGGCTGTAGTGCCCCTTTCTGGCCTTGGAGACAGGCGGGTTCTAGTGTTACTGCAAGTATAAGCACCAGCTGGGGAAATAAATATATTTTGCTTCTCCTGACTACATTCAGGATCACCACTGTGGTGGTAATTACACCAGGCTTGTGTAGCAGTCTCTGATACCCCTTTTGCACTTGCTCTTGATAATCACAAAGAATAGGAAAAAAGGGACAACTCACAGCTTTTCTTTTTCTGTTCAAGTCCACAATATTTTCTACAGTTATGTTATAGTAGCAGAGAAAAATCTTCAAATATTGTGACTTTCTTGTCGGTATCCCAGCTGTTTTCACTAAAAGAAAGACTGAAATAGGCCACAGAAGGGAATCCCTGCAGTCAGCTTGTGACAGCAGAAAGCTCCACAGAGCATTAAAATGCAGCTTCAGAAACAGTTTCACTAAATACTTGGAAAGCTTACTTCTAATTCTGTTGGTGTAAATATTGAAACTCCTGTTTTATTTGTTACAGAAATCTAGTCAAAGCCAGTAACTTTATAAAGGGAAATGGAAATCAATGGCAGAGTTAAAAGCTATAGTAGATTTTTCATTTTTATGTACGCACAGACAGCAACCACGCCATTTGATCCGTAAGAAACTAACAAAGGAAAAATGAAGGGAGGCAGACTTGTTTGTGCAAGGGTGGTAGTGACTCCTCGTTGGTGGAGGTGTTTCAGGTTAGCCGGAGGGAAAAATATTTTGCAACCTTGCTTGTCGATCCCTACCAGAAGAATCTGTAAATGATTTTAAGGCTCTCTTTGTATAAACTGTAAAGCAAATAATGAAGTCTATTCATAAAATACGATGTTAAGAACAGCCTACGGGTGTCGTCGCTCGTTAGTGAGGTGTGTGGGGGACAGTCGTTTCTGTGAGAAGCTGCTGCTAGCGGCAGCCCAGTGCTCAGGCTGAGTCCTCGCTGCAACGTCACGGAGCCTGCGGCGGCTGCTCCCACTCGGTGGCTGCCGGCGCTGGCTCTGTGCCAGGCGCCCGCCAGCTGCCCCGGGCGCCCACTGCCCCCACGGGCCCGGCCCGCCGCTCCCCGCACGGGAGGTGCCGGTTGGCAGCTGCCGGCGAGACCCGGGCGCGGTGCCGGCCTGCAGGGATGGTTCCCGGGTAGGGCGGGGGGAAGCTCGGCGTTGACTCCCGGGAGCCACCGAAATCGGAAATAAGAAAACTCCTTAATGGCAGTGTAGCATCAAGAAGCAGGCGTTCCTTTACTGCAGCGCTGGATGCGCGGGGGATCGCCCCACCTAACGCGCATGCCGTAGGTTTCGTTCAACCGAAATGATATAGTCCACACGTATGTTTCCGCGTTACGTTTCCCGGAAAATCATACATATTCATTTACTAGGCGGTACTATGTTAATGAAGCGTCGCGCATGCTCCTTGCAGGTATCACAGTCTTCTAAGGGGTCTCAAACAATAGTCGACCCTATAGTCACAGCTGACCGATCACTCAAGCTTAATTTGCTTCCCTTGTATGGAGAGTCCCAGGAGGATCCAGGTTTGTTTCACTAGCTACCTACACGGGGGTCTCCTCAGCGACCCTAAGTTGTAAACGACTCTTTCCCTCTTGGCATAAAACGACACAGCCAGGGCTGTTCAGCGATCTCGCCGTGGTGACTGCACTGACACAGACCACGCAGTTGCAAAGCTAAGCCCGGCTGCCTTACACGGTGACACGGGAGCGGCCAGACCGCCGCGGGGCGGCTCGGGGGCCCAAGGCTTGGCGGGACAGCGCCGCTGGGCGGCCGCGCAGGAGGCTGGCGGTTGGGCCCGCCCCATCGGCCTCTCTAGCTCCGCCCCCTCGCCTTGGTCCCGCCCCCGACGCTCGTGCGCTCTCCCGCCCCGTCCCTTTCCCGCGCGCGCTTCCGCGCTCCGGAGCTGCGGTTGCCCTGTGGGAAGTGACGGGGTGCGTCAAGCGGAAGTGACGCGCATCGCGTGCAGGCCCGGACCGGTGCGGGGGGGTTTGGACAAGATGGCTGGATCCACAGGTCTGTGAGGGGGGCCCGGTGGGCCTGGGGCGGGAGAGCGGAGCGTTGGGCTCGTGCTCGGGAGGTGGCCCGGCAAGGGCCGGGGGGGGGGGTCTCCTTTCTCGGGGGGTGGGGGGCGAGCTGCCTCTGAGGGGAGCGACCGGAGCGGGTAGGAGTTATCTTCTGACAGGGGCAGAAGGGGAGCTGCGGGGGAGCCGGGCCAGGGTGCGCTCTAGACGCGGGCCCTCCCGTCTGTAGGGCAGCGACAGCCCAGTGAGAGCCTGGCCCGAGGCGTGAATGGTGAGAGAAAGGGCTCTGGTTCTGTAATGAAAGTGGTGGGGTGCTGGAAGAGAAGACTGTCTGCTGAGAGACAGGATTGAGTCGATGCGTGTGCATACAGGGAAGGGAGGAGATGTTGCTAGCCTGGTAAAAGTGATGGAGGAAAAAGATTTGTACCAAAGATTTGTCCCAGTGTACCATCTGGTAAGTATACGAGTTGTGGGGCAGCAGTGTCTAAAATAAAGATTGGCTATTTCCCATGTTGATGCAGGGGAAAAGGAGTCGGGCCTGTGTTGTGTTTTGGAGCAAAGGTACTTCAGTTTGGTGGTTACTGCAGCATGGTGGGGAAGAGCGATGAAGCATCTTGCTGTGTCTTGCTAGACAGTCATTGGAGCCAAAGGGTCTCTCTTATAGGCAAACAGAAAGGCAAAGAGCTGTAAGTCGTACCAGGATTCCCATATCAGTAACCAGTAAAGCCCGTGTTGAGCATTTGCATGGCAGAATATTGTTGAAGGTGGTGGCAAAGAAAGGGACAAGAATATTGCTTCAGGTACTAAATGCAGAAGTTTAAGAAGCACAATTATACTGCCTCAGTTTCATGAGGGGCTTGAAATATAAAAAGACCTTTCCCCATACAAAAAGCTGAAGTCTTCAGGGCCTTTTTTCCCCTTCTTTTACCCCTGAAACTTTGTAAGTGGGATTGACAGAGTTCAGCACAGAGGAATGAAATTACCTCAGTGGTCAGTCTAGGCTGAATGTGGACCACTGATTTATTTCTGCTCCCAATCCACTGGATCATGGAGGGATTGAGATTATAGCAAAACAGAAGAAACTTCTTTGTATTGAAGCTGATTGTGGTACCTTACTGCTGATTCTGTAAGGAGAACTTGGGCAGATTTTTTTGGGGTGGGAGAGTCCTCTGCACTTGGTAACATAACTTTGGGGGTGTGGGATTTAGAGAGTGGAATTTGGTAAGGTTACAACAAACTTTGGGGCATAGAGCAGCTCTTGCAACTCTGAAAGAGCAGTCCAGAAAGATACGTTATTGCCTATGATAAACTGAACTAGAATGGATATGTTGGAGAAACTGAAGTTTCTCATGTGGAGAAAGTACTGATGGCTTTTTATGGCTATATGCACAGACGTGTGTGTGTATGTGTCTGTTTGGTTTGTTCTTTCCACATAGTATGCAGGAATTCAGATTTTTAAGACTTCGCCAAGAAGAACTGCTCTTGCCAGGAAGCTGTGTTACAGTATTTTGTGGAGGAGGGAAGGGAATGATTTGCTATAGACATAACATTTAACTCTACCTAGCTCTATGAATGTAATCTGCTCTTGCTATAGTTCAACTTGATCCTTGTTTATTTCAGAAAAAAAGAATGTTTTGGTTACATGAAGGCCAGGAATGAAATGCTAGCCCTGAGGAAGTCAACAGCAAAACTTTTACTAAGGTCAACTGTCTCAGTTTCATCCCAGAAATTCCTTTCCTGGGCTCACTAGTTCTTTGAAAAATCATGTAAAAAAATATGTGCCTTTAACAACAAATAATTTAGTTTGAAAGTAGCTGTTTTTTAATGTGTGCTAAAGAAACTGTGTATGTCAGTGTTGTATTATTGTTGAATAAGTATCTTACCTGCTTTCTAAAATCTCCTATATTGTCTAATTTTACATGTAAATATGTATGTCCTGGAAATGGGACATTTGTAAGCTGCAGTTTGATTCATCTTCCAATATTGCAACTCCATCTGCTTGAAGCTGGACCTAGGTTGTTTGTGTAGCTACTGCTGGAGCTCTGGGGAGAAACAAGTAAATTTTTTTAAAGAAGAGAAACAGCTATTTTTGATATAATTAGCTGATTTTTATATTGGTTACCTGGAGATTCATTGTGTTAATCTCTTTTGAGAATACAGAGCAGAAGATGTAATTAAGCATAGTTTCAGGTTAAAAGAAATTTTACCAAAGCATGCCATTTTAAATCTCTTGTGTAACTTGAGAGACAGATCAGTAACATCATTAAAAGGAGTTAATTCAGAAGTTAATTTCTGCATTTCCATAATTTGGGTTTTACTTAAAATTACCGTATGTGTATAGGATATAGATATACCTATCTAAAATACTAATGTCTTCTAAAATTAGTGATCGTGTCACTAAGCAGTTAGAACTTATGTGTGAAAAGATGAGAATTAAGGCAGCAGTGTCTAATACTTTCCTCTAACTATGGGCTGCTAAAGCTTTTATCTCCTTCCCTGTCAACTGAGGGCTTCAAGAGCTTAGGGGAGGGTGAATAGGGCTAAATTAAGGCAAACTCCCCTCCGTTTGCTGAAACTGTGTACTTGAGGGGGGGTGGGGGTGGAAATCAACTGACCTACAGTCAGCTTGTAGTCACAAGCAACCTTTTTTGAAAGTGCTTTTACTGTCTTTAAAGGAGTGCAGTTAGATCCCAAACAAGTATTTTTTTTCTGTAAAATCCATACTTCTCGTTTCCAGCTATTCTGTTCTCTAAGGGTGAATTGGCTTCTTTGTGTGACTTTCGTTGCCCATGAAAAAGATCTTTTCCTTTGAATTTATATAGGTTTCATTCTTTGAATAGAAATGGCACAGTGCTCTATGTCAGTGCCTTGTTTTCTTAACTTTGATTTTCACTTCTGTTTGCAAACATTTAGTGGTGGTAAAAGCGGTTCTGAGTGTGCATGAATGCAGCTGTAAAGAGGCTGATATTAAAAATGAGGGGCTAGAAATGGTCTTGAGTGTGTTCAGCCTAACTCCCTGAGTTATGAAGCAAGGACTAACTGTATTTTTCCTGGGGATTGGGGTTTTTCTTCTTGTTTGGTTTGAAAGCTCCCCCCACCCCCCCCACCCCAAATCCTCCATTCAAAAAGATTCTGTAATGTGAGATAAGGTTTTGTAATACTTGCCCCTAAATCCTTAGCAACTCTTCTCCATTCCAAATCAAGCTGATGTCTGTCTGTTCTGTGCTTAGTGGGATAGGGATTGATGGATCACCATAACCTGTGTGGAAACTCCTAGATATTAAGAGCCATTCAGAGGAGTAATAAAGGAATTTATTCATAAGTAGAATGTATAAGTAATGTTTTAAAGACTGTTTTTTCCGTATAGGAGTTGGTATAACTTAAGGTTTGTATCTAGAAAACTTGTGTGTTAAACTGCACAGGTAGGCTTCTCTTCACCTCTGACCTGTTGGATGCCTGTTTCCTCACTTGTGAGGTGGTTGGTTTGGTTTTTTTTTTAACATGTGGAGGAAAATTGTCTGTTTTTTATCTAGTATAGTTTACCTTCAGGACTGTATTACTTCTCCCCTTTTCTCTATTATGCTTCTGTCACATTGTTCACTTATCCAGAACCTGTCCAATAAGTCAGTTTAAAAGCTGTTAGGATTTTACACTCCTTCAAGTTTGTTCCGTGTATTTATAAAGTTAGCTCTGTAAGCACAGGCTTCTTGAAGCTGCAAGTAATCAGACAAAACAAAAGAAGTAAAATACTGTATTCTGTGAGGCAGCAAGCACTCTGTGTGGGGCATTTTTCCATCCTGTCCTATGCACAAGGAATTGCTACTGTGATTGTTCTGCCTGCTTAAAAACATCTTGGCAAACCACAAATAATTTAGATGTGCTTCAGCTGGGTTGAGAACAATCTGGCTTCTAAATGAC
This sequence comes from Falco cherrug, assembly GCF_023634085.1. Classification (NCBI taxonomy): domain Eukaryota; kingdom Metazoa; phylum Chordata; class Aves; order Falconiformes; family Falconidae; genus Falco; species Falco cherrug. The sequence continues at coordinate 51,499,091 of NC_073699.1, read as the reverse complement.
TTTTAAACTACCTATAGACCATCAGTTCTTTGCAATAGGCAGGATACTCTTGTTTCTTCTCCGAGCTTTACCTGTACCATTTTCCTGTCTTTGTTGCTGGTATTTTACAACTCTGTCTCTAAATACAAGCCCCAACTTAGGTCTTTCTGCCACACAGGCTAAACACCTTCCTTCTGAGATAAAAAAGTGGCCTACTTTGTAATCTTCTATTTGTTTTAAGAGCTTGTTTGAAATTCAAGGATGTTATCAAGCATAAGCCCATTATCTAAACTATTTTGTACATACTTGGAAAATTTTAGCCTGAATATAGATAAAACACACACAGTTTCAGCAGTTGGAGGTAGATGGACCATAAATCTAAGCATGGACGAAAAGGCTTCTCATGTGAGAGAGCTGGATTTCCAGGTCTTTTGAGTAGTTGGTGGAGTTGAAGTACATGCATATTTGTTAAGTGTTTGTGTTTTGCCTTATGGAAAACTTTCTTAAAGGCAGTGTTAAGTACGTGCTGTGAAAGTGTTCAGCTTCATTTTATTGACAGACCTTTCCTCCCCTGTCTCCCTGCTCTTACGTGTTTTTTCATAGACTGTAGCTTGTATTTCATCCTGACCAAAACTTTATGAAAAGTCCTAGATCAGCTTCAGCTACTCATGTCACTTAGGTTTTGTTGCCTTGCTGTCTCAATTAGCTTGTGAAAGCCTCAGCACAGATTGTGGAGAGACAAGAAGGTGCTGTGGGGAAAGCATTCAAAATGGTCTTGATTTAAGCTGTACTCAGAAGGGTTTTGCTACATGCTATCCTGCCCGAAAGAGTGTTTTTCTTTGTATTTGTCATTTGGAAGACACTGATGAGATATAATTCAAATACTACTTTGAATAAAATCAGTACAAAACCCTATGACTGTGAAGCTGTCAAACTGGTTCTGAATAACATGAGCTTCTGTTTTACAGCCTTTTTGAAAATCTGTGGTGCTTTAAGTATGTAACTAAATCATTTCTAGTTAGCATTTTGGAACAAATGGAACCTTCAACACTTAGAATTCTAAGCTCTAAATTAATTCTTTTATTTCAGAAGGATGGGAAGCTTAAACTAGGTTTTTTAAAAAAAGATGTCTAACATCTAGATAGACTCAGTATCTCCTTTTTTTAAAAAAATGTTGCATTAGACATTTAAACTGCACAAAGAAAAATCACCTCCTTTCCGTGCATTTGTGACTATTCGTAACTGGATAGTTGTGTGTTTGCAGTTTGCTTGAGTAAATCAAAAACATTTTTCCCAATACATGTAAAAATAGTGAGTGTCCTTTACTCAGGATACCAACACAGTCTTAGTAAAATGTCCAGTTTTATTCATATAACTTACAATTTCTTCCTTGAAAAACTTCTAAGATTTTTCTTCTTACTGAAGTAGAATATATGTTTGTGTAAATATTAAGTAATTTGAACTTTTGAGTACCACAGCATATAGAGGATAGCAAGCTAAAATATGACTGTCATAAAAATAATGTGGGAAAATAACTTAATGGCAGTTCTTTTTACTAAATACATGGTGATTGGTACAATTGCTGATGTACATACGCTTATGGGTATAACTGAAAGAATAACAATGGATCGTGTTAGTTATTTGATATAGATAAAGAATCTCTGTTTTGGCCTGTGGGTGGGTGCATGCTGAGTCATGTTGGAAAGGACCTTCATGCAAATATTAGAACAACTGTTTGCTAATCAATGACATAACCCGTTTTAGACAGCTTTACAGCTTTGCTAAACTAAGTCCTTGATGCTACTCTTGTTATCTGGGTCACACATTACATTCTTACTGTTAAAGCAGACCCAGTGAAAGCCATTTCATGACTAGATATTGCCCTCTGCTGGGTTCCTCTAGTCTCCCATTGCTGTCCCTTTATCTGAAAAAAAAATATATCTTACGTCATCATACTTTAAAAGATAGCTTAAAAACTATGTATTTGAAATCCTTTTTCCTCTCTGCCAACACAATCTCAGGTTTAAAATAAAACTTTCAGAGATTGAGCCTATGTGCTTACACCTTTACTTTAGCTTTTTTAGCTTTATATAGCTTTTATGTTTTTACTAGTGGGGTTAATTTGTACTGGACAAGTTTGGTGTTTTGTATTTTTTTAAGCTTCTGACAAGAGAAATTGGAAAGATTTGCCTGATAAAATCTTGATTCCTTAGACTATTAAATCACAATTAATATTCCTGGTGGTTTCTGAAATGATGGATATATTTTCTAAACCCTCTTTACTGGTTTCCTGCCTCAATTGTTTTGTACAAAATTGAAATAGTAATAAAATTCTCAGTTTTTTTGCTAATTATCACAATTCATAATCTAGCATTTCATATACTAAAGCATATGGGAAGACAGTTGAACCATTTAATATCTCATTTATGTTTCATTCACATATAAAGGTTGCCTATAAGGAGTTAACTTTTAAACCGAAGTCAGCCTGTGCATTTCCACCCTTCACCAAAACTGCTTGGATGTCATTTGAGGAGCTGTTTAACTGTTTAATTCCTGTATGGTTTTTCTTATGGTTAGGCACAACTGGACATGCGGTGTCTGATATAACTAAACTCTTGAGTTAGCAATGGTCTTGTTTGTAACAATGAAATTATCCTTAGATATAGTATAGACTAGTGAATTTATGCCCTTAATATTGGTGCAAATTTCTGAAATGAATTTTAAGCAATTTACACAAACTTTCTTTTGGAACTGCAGTGTGGTTTAGTGAGTGGGTTTATAGTATAGTTTTGTGTTGGTGTGATAACTATTTTTTGAGGATCTTTTCGGTGGAGGTATTTTAATTACTTAAAACTTGTTCTGTGGGAGCTTTTTTTGTGGATTTTTTTTGGGTTGTTTGGTAGGTTTTTTTACTGAACTTGCTTATGCCTTCACTGTTCCATAGTCTAACAACATTTGTGTCTGTAGTGGAGCAAGCTTCTTCATTAGTGCAATTTTTATGACCATTAATTAGTAATTCCATGCCTGCAACTGTACTCAAGATGATCTTATTTGCATGAAAATGCAGAGGCAGAGTGAAACAAACTAAGTGTTGCATCTTTGCTTGCAAAGTTAGTCCAATTGGAATCTCTCTCAGATTTGGACTATATTCTATGTGTGCATGTATCCAGTCTTAACTACTCTATGTGCTAATGCTTACTGACATACACGTTTTGGCTCTTACACTTCATTACTGGTGTACCTTATACAACTTTAGAATGTTTAGGGTATTGCTGCATAAAAAATCAGAAGAGTGAAGAGGTCATTTGGAAGTTGGACTGCAGGAGATGAGGAATGGAGGTTTTCAGTGAGGCATGAACTTTGGTAATGAGAGATAGCACAGAATCAGAAAAACATGCTAGTTTTGTATTTGTGAGAAAGAGCTTCTCCGTGGATGCTGGTCAACGGGTGGAACAGCTCTGATGAGTCAGATAGTTAATGGCAGCTGCATTTCCCTCTGCTGCTTTTCTGAGAAGGGTAAGACAAAAGAGGTGACAGTGGGGAGCAGGGAAGGAGGTGAGAGAGGAGTGGCCATGAGCGTGGTTAGAAGTGAGTAAAAACTAAACAGATCCTGGAGGCTGTTGACCATCACAGGAAGAGTCCTGTCTAAAAGGCTGCCTTCAGTAAATAATCTGATGCATTATGGAACAGAATTGGTAGAACTCAAAATTACTAGGAGCAATTAGTTCACTTCCTTCTGGTTATCCAAGAGGCAGGATAAAGGAAGGGGAGGACTTAGGTGAGGATGCCTTGATAATAGAGCTATTTGTTCTGTTAGTAATGTCTCACATTTACAAATATAATTAATAAAACCTAGAATTGCAGTTATTTGAAGTTATGAAGTTATACACTTGGAATGCTCACTCTGCTGGAGAGTCAAATTTGAGGTCTTGGCATCCTTAGTGTGAAAACAACAGCAACTGAAACACATTGAATTAACTGATGTCACTTTTGCAGTTTTGTTATGCTGAGATCTTTTATTCCTGCATCAAGGTTTGTGGTTTAAGCCATTTTAATGTGTTAGTAAATCAGATGCATGTTCATGACATCCCAACTACTAATGCCTAAATCTATAAAAATTACTTCCCACCCCTCAAACTATATAAACTTTAATATTGTTCATATATTAAAAGCTTTATTATGATTTGCTGGTGTCTTAAGTACACTTCTTTCTTTTTGTTTTGAATTAAATGTAGGTTGGGGCCTTGTAAGGCAAAGTGGTATTATTACCTCTCCTTCCTTATGAAGCTGGCCACCTCTGTTTTGTGAATGCCCCTGGTAGGATGTATGTGAAAGGTAGAGAACTGGATAGCACCATGTGCTTCTGAGGTGGGCTCAGCCTCAAAAGTGGGAGCTGATGGGTAGTGGGCCGTACATGTGCTTATGGCCTTTCCTTTCTGAGTTGGTAGTCTGCCTGCCCCCTAAACATGCAAGTATAAAGTAAGCTCTTTTCCTTTGAGGACCTGTTGTGCTGTATTTGGCAGCTGAACTCAAAAGTATGACATGAAGCAGCTTAAGTTGTATTGAATGCAAATTTTAACACAGGGCAACTAGAACTACTACCAAAAAACCAGGTCAACATGCAACTGTCATTCTATTTAGAATTCATAATTTTCAAGTATTACTGCTGGTACATAACTGACAATGTCTTCATGTTATGAATATGCATAATGAATTTGAAAGTAAAAGTAAAAATACCTGCTTCTGTAAATCTGTGTTCCGTCTTCAGTGAAATTACTGCTTTTTTTTAAACACTAGTCTTTGTGCCCTACCCTAAAGATATAAATACCCCTTCAGCCCTCTGGACCTTTTTCCCTCTGCCAAAATGTGCATGCTAGATTGCAATAAATGACTGAAGCTTCTGCTGTATTAACATAGTTTCTCATAAGCTATATATAGAATGTTTATGGCTGTGACTAGATTAAAATATAAAGGAAATCCCTATCAAAGTTGTTTTCATGCAGCCTAACTTTAGTTCAGAACTGTGTCTGTTGGACTAACAAATGTATAATTTCACTTATGTGAAATAAATAGAGATTACCACCAATGTAATTCTGTAAAGGAATATTACTTTAGTTATATGTGTATATAGCTTTAACTAAAAGGTAAGTATTAAGATGAAAGTTTGTAACTTCCACACTGCTATGACTGTTTCTTGGCTCCTGCCAAGAAATGTTCCTCAGCAAGTGGTATGTCTTCATAAGAAAAAAACCCAAAACTGATGAAATGCAAACTTTACCTTCAGTGTGCTTCCTAGAATTGCACCACCTCCGTGAAGTCTTCCAACGTGTGCTTTATTTTTCTTTAATTTTTAAATATTGTAAAAGGCAAAAGAAGTTAACCAGTTACATAATCAAATTTATCATGTTATATATGTGTAAAAACCTAAGTCCTGAAAAGAAGCAGAATAGCCCATTCACTTCTTAGAAGCTCTGCTGAGTACAGGCAATTTCTTTAATTCATGCAAGATGATAATTTTCTAACATTTAGGATTATAGCAAAACTGGCTCCAAATTAATAATTATTATGATAGTAATAATATAATCCAAATTATGATAAACATTGAACACATTGAATAAATTTGTTCTATATGTGTTCATTGATGTACAGCTGTTTACTTGAGCTGTGAAAATTTACTGCTACTCATCTCTTTTCTTACTAATTCCTATAGTTAGTTGTCTTGTTTTGTTTCTTTTGGGATAAATAATGGAAATGGATTTTTACATGATTATGTCAGACCTGTTTTTGTTGAACTTCTATTCCTAGAAATTTTCCACAGGTAATCTTAGGTTAGTCCTCATGAGCCTGCAAACCTGTATTGCTGTTGCCTACAGCTTTGCCAGTTGTGGACAGTAGTAATAAGACGCTATTCAATTGATCTGACACAATGCATACTTCAGCAAAATGGGGCAGAAAGCATTCAAGATCACTGTTGTTTTTGAGGGGTTGTGCGTGATTAATTTTGGAAGCACAGAGTGCTCTGGGGTCTCTGTTTTCTGTTTTCTTCTGGTATCATCTGTCTGTACTGAGTAGCTTTAATAAAGTCCTGTATTCTTTTATCACTGATAGAGATGCATCTACTTGGTTTTATGTGACTAAATCAGTGATGACTAGAATGATTCTGTGGAAAATATTATACTTGCATTATATGGCTGTTTCATCCATACATGCTAGAATTGCTTAGTACCTTATTCGCCATCCTGATCAATGTGTATGGGCCATGTAGAAAAAATAGCGTATAGTAAATGTAGCTTTATGAATACTACTGATATATAGAATTATGGATTTGAGTTTTACTGAAGTACATTGAAACTTGGTTGGAAAACAGTTCAAAGAAGTGGAACGTACCTGTAATTCTAAGAGAGCAGAAGTTTCAATTAACAGAAATATCAAGATGTATCAAACCCTTTTAAAGAAGGTACGGTTTTCTCAGTGTGGGCTCACTGTACATTCGGTAGTGCATGGTTGAGGAGATTGAGTTCCACAGCAGCAGCTGAATGCTTTTGTAGTTACTGGAAGAACACGTATTGCTTTTCACTGAAAATGTCTATTTGCCTTGAAGAATCATGTTTTTATCATTATTGGAAACTGTGCTTTTACTATGTGTGTAGTAACGTTTCTGATTTAAAACAAAAAAAGTGTGGTTTACTATTGAATTGCTGCATTCCACTACTAACGGTAGTGATGGAGTTCTTTTGTAGGCAAAATTCCTGTGTCCAACTTCATTAATAGGCAGGTTACTAGAAATACTTCTGTTTTTTGGAGCCAGGTTACTGTGATCAACCTCAGGTAATTACCATATAATTACAGTAAACCTGGTAATACTTATTGACAGTAGGTTCCCAATAGTAAGTCACCCATTTTTTGTATGCATATTCACAGAGTATTTTGCTAGGCAAAAGAGTATGTGATATCAGCAGGGTAACTGGCAAACAAAAGTATAGATGATGTTTTTTAAAAAGTAGTTTTTTTCAGAGAACAATGTCTTCCAAAAACTTAATTCCACAGGAATATCTTTTTAGAATATGTTAGCATTTCACATGCCCTTGCTGTCTTCCCTCTCTCTTTTGTGTATTGCCCATTTCAGGGCCTGTTTAAGGTTTTGGTTGTTTTATGCTCTTTTTGTGGGTGTATGGTGTGTTTTTGTTGTTAGTACAGTATTTCAGTTTCTTGCTTTCTTTTGTCAAGGGCAAGATGCCTTCTGAATTGTTCAGGCTGAAAGGAACCTGTTATTTTCTGTGTTTCTCTTTGGATTTTTTTATTTCTTCCTTTCCTTGCCCCAGGAGAAATTGTGTTATGGCTTTGAATTTGCAAGGCTGACATCCCTCTTCCTTTCCCTGTCATTAAAAAACACTAATTTTTCTGCCAGCCTGAAGCTGTTAAATGGGATTTGAGAGCTTTTCTTTTTGTTACCATGCTATACATATCTTTTTTTCAGTTTCTGTTAGCTGAACGTCAGTGAGCAAAAGGTAACTCATTCATTCAAAATCGTTTCTGCTACAGACTTTTCCTGACATAGCTCTTTTAATGAAGAAGAACAGTATCCCTGACAGTATCCTAGCTTGTTAATGTGTAATTTATTGATATAATTGTTCTTGGGTCTGTATTAAAGTTTGTTTTTATGGTGGTTTTGGGGAGCGTGCTGGTAGTATGGGGTGTGCTGGTGTAACTATGGTAAAAGGCTCCTGGTACGGGTGTAACTTCCAGGAGTGATTGAAGCCAAGAGGTAAGGGAGTTTTTAAGAGAAACTGAATGTTGGTATTGATACTATACGTCCTGGTTTCAGCTGGGATGGAGTTAATTATCTTCTTAAGGAGCTAGTATGGTACTTTGTTTTGGCTTTGATCTGAGACTTTTCAGTTCCTCAGGCCTTGCTAGCAAAGAGGCTGGAGAGGCACAAGGAGGGGGGAGGGGACACAGCCAGGACAGCTGACCTGACCTAGCCAAGGCGGCATTCCATACCATGGGACTCCCTGCCTGGTGTATATACCCGGGGGCTGGCCGGGGCAGGCAGGTCGTTGCTCGGGCACTGGCTGGGCATCAGTCAGCGGGTGGTGAGCAGCTGCATTGTGCACCACGTGTTCCTTCTTCCTTTCCCTCTGGATTTTATTCTTTCCCTTCCCTTTTTCATTATAACTGTTATTGTCATAACTGTTATTATTGTTCTTTCATTTTCATTCTATTTCAACTATTAAATTGTTACCTCAGCCCTCAAGTTTTACTTTCCTTTCCAACTCTCCTCCCCTTCCCTCTGGGTGAGGGGGGAGTGAGCGAGCGGCTGCGTGGTACTTAATTACCAGCTGGGGTTAAACAATGATGCTGTAATAGACAATTATTATAAAAAATAGTTTGGGATGTAACAGAAAACCTCACACTTCAGGTTGTGAGCCAATCTATGAAAAATCAGGTTTATGGCTCCCTCTTACAAGCAGCAGGGAGAAGAGCAGAGTGTAGGTTATCCCACTCTTGCCTATTACACAGTAAAGAATCATTTGATGTGCAGGTAGCTTGGACTCCCAGCTGTATTTGAAGGAGTATGTCCATGTGAATTGTTTAAAAATGTGATTTATTATAGCCAGTGTGCTCTGTCAAATTTGACATAAGTGCGGTTGTGTGTTCTGTCTTGATGCTGATTAAATCTCTGTACTAGTGGGTGATCTGGCATTGCCAGCTGTGGAACTGTGTCTTGACATAGTAGCAAAAGCAGGTCCATCACTGGAGCAATAAAGGGGAGTTGGCTGGAAAGTTGTTTGTGCTACTAAAGGATACTGAAGATTTCCTCCTCCCCCCCCCCCCCCCTTTTTTTTTCCTCTCTCTGCTCCCACCCCACCCCGGTGTTTTTTCAGGTTATAGATATTCTGGATGAAAGCGTAGCTGAAACTTCTAATGTGTGCTGTGGGATAGTGTACTGCTTGCTGCTATTAATAGTTTAGAATGTGATGTCTGAAGTAGCTGCATATGTATGAAAGTAGACTCTCCTGCTTAATTTATTTACTAATTCTGACTTTATTCTTCTCTCATTGTTCCAAGGTATTAAATTCACTGTTAATTTAATGAATATCTAATAGCTACCAGTTTCTGTAGTCCAGTTTCATGCTTAAACTTCTAAATTAAAGCCCATTGGTATATGTAAGCATGACTGGGTGTTGTTTGTTTTAGGTGAAATACGTTTACTTCAACTCTTTGTGAAAACTTGGTAGATAGTGTTTGACAGTTCCTGTGTATGGTTCTGGGGGGTTGGGAGGTATTCTTCAGTAAAATCCATAGTGAGGTAAGCTTTCCGGAGAAACTGAAAAGAGGTTGGGGGTGAGGTTGCTTTTATTTTGTTTTTTAATCTTTATGAACCCAGCTATATTTTCACATGGAGACCCTTAGTCTATCATTGCAAACAGCTGTGCTGGATGCAATGCTGTACCTAGTGGTTAGTCACAGCCTACTGAGTGGAGTTTACCAGTCCTACAGCTCAGCCAGTGATAAAAACTCCTGACTGCTTTAATCCCCTTCACTTGGAACTGAGAGGTTTTAGCTGATGGATGCCTGTTACAGGGAACTAAAACAACCTGTCTGCATTTGTCTGAAGCTGGTTAGTGGTCCCATCAGGAAGTGGAACTGGGGAGAACAGTATTTGGCAGGCCCGTGGTGGTAAAAGGCTAGATGCATTTCTCTCAATTGCCAGTTTGTTCCAGAAGGTACACTTGAGGTCTGGTAGTCCGCTGAAGAATGGGGGTAGTTTCTGTGATTTCCTATTTCTGAAGAGCTGCAAACTAGAACAGAAAGATGTTGTTTCATTGTCCAAGTTCTGTAAATGAAATATTCAGATTCCATGAAGGAGTATTTCAAAGTTTTTTTAGCAAATATTTTATGTATTGCCTCAATTAGAGACAACTGCAAGTGTATGCACCATTAACATACAACTTAGGTTGTGCCTTCTAGAATATTTGAAGTGGTGGGAAGAACAAGAATTTTTTACTTTATACTTGCAACCTTAATTTCCAAAAGATCCAGACTGTCATTACCTGATAGGTAGAAGTTCTTGCAGTTGTTTTAGTGGAAAGAAAGCCCAATCTTACACGCTTGTTTTGTTCTTCAAGCTAGGTAGATTTGTATTGTGTGAAGGTTATATAGCATGACCAAGGCAAAAGTGCATGAGGGAATGCTCAGAACGGCATTAGTATTTATGTCATTTTGCTGGTAGTTTCTAGGACTGTAATTATAAAGGTAAGGGTTGTTTTTTTTATCCACTGTGTTAATTTTTAAAGTATTCCATGTCACCAGAAATTTTATCAACAGTGGTTTTCCAATAGAGCATTCAGTAGTGACTTCAATTGAAGTATTGAGGATAAAATGTTAATCATGTATGCCAGGGCAATAGAAGCAGTTTAGTGGGGTCTTTTTGGTGTGTTTTTGTTTGGTGGTTTGTTTTTTTTTGGTTTTTTTTTGTTTTTTTCCAAGCTAGGAAATAGTGATGTGGTAATCCTTTGTTGCAAAAAGCTCTAGTAGACATTTATAGTTAAGATGTGCACAGCTTGTTGTTCTGCCCCTCTGACGTCTGTTGACTGATCAGGGTATCTGGGAGAGGTGGTCCAAATTTTAAATACAGAATTGCATTAAAGAAAGTGTGTTGGGTCTGGCTGAGGACCATAGCACCCTCCTCGTGCTGCGCTTGTGTTGGTAGCTGGAAAGGTGGTGATAACGCACCAGTGTCTTGGCTACTGCAGAGCAGCGCTCGCACAGCATCAGGGCTGTCTGCCCAACCTTCCCCCCATCCTCACCAGCAGGCTGGGGGTGGGCAAGATCTCAGGAGGGGACATAGCCAGGACAGCTGACCCAAAGTGACCAAAGGGCTATTCCACACCATATGATGTCTGCTCAGACATAAAGTTAAGAGAAAGGAGGAGGAAGGGGGGGCATTCATTATTTACAATGTTTGTCTTCCAGAGCAACCGCTATGTGTACTAAAGTCCACCTTCCCGGGCATCCCCATGCCTGCTGATGGGAAGTAGAGAATAACATCTTTTGTTTTCCTTTTCTTCCACGCATGCAACCTTTGCTAGTGCTGCATTAAACTGTGTTTGTCTTGACCCACAAGGTTGTGTTTTTTTTCCCATTTTCTCCACCTGCCCCTGTTCTGCTGAGGAGGGGAGTGACACAGTAGCTTGGTGGGCACCTGGCATCCAGCCAAGGTCAACCCACCACAGAAAGATCTTGCACATTTCTTAGGAACTCATAAATAAAGGAATAGAATATGTTTGCAGAAGTGAACTAAGTACCTTAAATATAGAAGTACTCTTACAAAATGGTAGTTTTATCTTGATTTATACAATCATTTCTGGTCACCCCAACTCAAATGTTGTAGGATTGTGTAACTTTCTGAAAGGGAACCTGTTTGAACATAACTTTCGTGCAGTTTTGAAAACTAACATTTATTTTTTTCTGGGAGTGTTTTTAATGGGTTGGAATCTCAGTAGGGTGGTGTGGTGTGGGTTTTGTGGGCTTTTTTTTTTTTTAAACACCAGGTGTGTTGACTCTTAAATACAGAGTAGCGTTTTGCTACATAGTTCTAGCACTGATAGGAATGTTAGTGTGAGGAGCATGGCATTTGCTGTCAGATAGTTTTGTCTCTTTTTAGAGCAGATCAGAAACCTTTAGAAAATAATTTAGAAGCCCTTCACTGCTCCCCTTGGGCAGTTAGGGGATCTAGTGAGCACAGACAATGCAGTGGAAAAAATGTGATGAACACAAGACAGTCATGAAGGGTTGTTATTTTCTAACAGCTGTCATCTCCTATAGTTCAGTGTGTTGTGTACAATTTTATGATAGAACTGAGCCAGTCCAGTGGCTTTTTGCTACATAAAGCTCCCTTATCCGCATCCATGGTTTTGCAAAGGAAGGCACTGAAAGACACAGCAGTCAGCTCTGGCATTTGTTGATCTTGCTTTCTGAGTAAATTTGATTAACTGGTTGGATTTCACTTTTGCCTGAAGAAAAAAGACGTCTTTTTGCTAAATTAGTGTGCCAAAGTGGATAATAGAGGAACCTGTTAAGTGCAAGAGCAACATAGTTTTGGGAGAAGGCATAGAATGTCTTCTCCCCCGGCTGTGAGCAGTTGGGTCGTCTCAGCTGCACTGCAAGGTAGTAATGATCAGAAACAAACTTAAAGCCTGTTTGCTGCTGTCTTTATGTGCTTTTTAAAGAGGTGAATTCTAAATCAGAAGTTCTGCAGTCAGAGCAAGCATTCTGAGAAATGGTGGAATTTAGAATCCAATCATTATCTTCTCCTGGGGCTTAAGTACATGGGGTTTGTGGGTGGGGGTTGTTTGTGGGGGTTTTGTGTTTGAGGCTCCATGTACCAGTCAGAAACTATTCAGTCATGTGATGCAAACCATGAAGTTTAGTAGAAGTTTATTCTGCTGGTTTACTTATTTTATAAAAAAAGATGAGCATTAGCCTTTTACTGCCAGATTTGATTCCAGAGAATGTATGAATATGGAGCAAAAATAAATGTCTTGTGCTCTATAATGTGACAGAAGCATGATTGTCAGTTCTCATCCCTAGCCTGAACTGGATATGTAAATGTACAGATCTAATGGTAATAACAAGTCAGGATGGGACCAGAAGAATGGGCAAATGAATTTCAACAAAGCTTTTTAAAAGGAAGTATGCCAGCTGATCTGCTCCTTGATGTACTGTGCTAGTGCTTTCAGGTAATCTTATGTGAACTCTTATCTGTGAAAATAAGCTTCCAGAGTAGTTTGACTCCATTAAAACATATTTTTACATTGAGGTTATCTGAGTTTTTGCTGCCATGGCTGCACTTTCATGCTAGTTCTTAGATCTCTCTGTGAGCTGGGCTGGTTTGTTAAGCTGTCAGGAGACTAACCAAAATGTATAATCTTCTGCTCAGTTAGCAAGCTGAAGTAGCTCATTATGGCTCAGATGAGTGGCAATACCAAAGTTGGAAGGAAGGTGAGGCCATACATGAGTGATTTAATTTCCTTGTGCTATCTTGATAACTATACTCTTCATGCTTTTCCCTGGGGATTTGGAAAACTTGGAAGCAATAACTTCTGCAATTTTTAGGAGCCTCTCTCTTGTCAGCATTATTTAAAAAAAAAAAATGTTTTAAACACAGTTTGAGAGAAACTGCAGTTGTGAGATAAGCTGTTTGAACAGTTTTGGAAGGGTGTTTTATCTATTTACCTATACTGGCCCATATGCATATATATTGACTAAATAATCATATTGTGTCCTATTGGTCTTAATTTTTTTTCTCAGAGACCACTTGTAATACAGGATAGGGTAATATAAAACCTGAAATCCCAGCGACTGAATAACTGATACGAAAAACTGTTTTCTTTGATCCCCATCTTTTTCAAATTTGCATAGTATGTATTCCTTGCTAAGAACTTTGTGTGTACCCAGTCTTAGAGTTTTAGTTTTATAGAGTACCTGGATTCTTCTGGTACAAGAAAGGTTTTGTAGTAAAAAACATGGAAAACACAATAGCTGTAAGTAGCTATGAGAAAAAATATATAGCTATAAGCAGCTATAAGAAAACTGAAGGTTGATTGTATTGTAATATTGGTACTACATAATTGTGTATATTTTATATGAAAATAAAAGCATACTATGATTGAATGCACAAGTGTTAATTAGCTTTGTTCCCTACATCAGTGCTGAAATACCATTTTAGCTTCTGTGATGTCAAGCAATTAAGCATCCACTTGTTTAATACCAATCAATATCTGTCTATTTTCATGTATTACAGTCATAATTCAGTAATTATAGTTCAGTAAGTGAGTATTCCTCGGCTCTCTTTAGGGGAAGTACATCTTCATGTTCTGTTGCGAATATGTCATTATCACTCTTCAACAACTTAATCAGTTTTCAGATAGTAGTGTTTTTTAAATCAAATGAAATCAAGATGTTTCAAGATTTCTCTTAAAGTTTGCATTTATTAAGGTCATTTGTGTTAAATGTTGCATTCTTTAATTATTTCTGGAGGGAATTTGCCACATGAATTTTATGTGGATTCTAGTTGATTAAATCTTTGATAGACAGGAAATTGGTTTTGAAATGTACTGACTCTGAACAGTACTGTTCTTGGGAAAGAGCATCTGAATTAAACCATCTCAAACGAAAGAGGCCTTTCTTATTTTCTCTTTTATAATTTGTATTGCTGTCACTTGGTAGTAACTAGCTTCCAGTGGTTACTTGCTTCAACACAATTTGAGTGCTAAATAAATTCACGCAGGAAATCCCTGTTTGGCTTTGAAAGTATATTCAGCAGTTGCTAGTACATAGCATATAAAAGCAATAAAATAGTTTACCTTTTCCTTGATGTGAGCAGTATTAATTATTTTCTCCTTTTATCTAGTTAAAGTACCTCGTAATTTTCGCTTGTTGGAAGAACTTGAAGAAGGGCAGAAAGGAGTAGGTGATGGTACAGTAAGCTGGGGCCTTGAAGATGATGAAGATATGACACTCACCAGATGGACAGGAATGATTATTGGGCCACCAAGGGTAAGTGTCATGAATTAAAATATCTTTTTTAAGTTTTTAGGCAATGCCAAATGCAAAAAAAAAACCCCAACAAACCAACCCCAAACCATTATTTTTCTACAGTGTAAAGGATTAGTTAAAATTCAGTGTATGAAGTTGTAGAAACACTGTGTTTGTATTAGAATTCATCACTTCCTGGCATGTTAGTAAGTGTTTTCAGTTGTGATTTGAGACTTACTACCGAGTTTGGAATATATTTAGTCTGTATTTCCACCATTACTGCACGTAAGTATACAGTGATAGTACAGTAAACAGGATAACTGTCTTTCCACAGTTTATCGTATCTGCCTAGTAATTTCAGTTATGTAGTAAACTGGCAGTATATTTTCAACTTTCACAAGTTTTATCAAATAGTCTTTCAGTATAGCAGTTTATGCATTTCAGTTGAATCTTGCCTAAAGACCAAGCAGTTTTTCATTACTTCTATTAAGATAAAGTACATACACAAAGTTCAAAACCTTCTGACCTTCTAAGTTCTGTAGGATGTCATCTAGACTGATAAAACCTGCAAGAGATGTAACCATCTCCTGTGTCTGAGTATCGTTCCCGTCAGATATGAATGGACACATCTCTACTTGACTTTTGTGCATGCTTTTTCATGAGCTACCATATGATGCAAAAGATCACTGTGTAAATGAGAACTTCAAATGAGTATACATCAGGTAGCTGTAAGTTAGCATATATTTTTCACTGCTAACATGAGGTTACTGCCATGTGTGTCCTTCAGTACTGCAGGACTTACTGGAAGAACTATCCAAAACAAGAACTGAGATCAGAACTTGGCCTCAGTGAAGATGCCTTCCACAGTAAGAGTTCCATAGACGCAGTGTAATTCAAGTTCCTTGTGGAAGTCAGAGTTAGTTGCAACTTGCACAGACTGTTTTGAACATCTGCATAATTGTGCTGAGCTTCTAAGATTTGGGTGCATTTGAGGAAGAACCAATCTGAAATACAAGCGTAATGATGGTACACTTTGGATGGTAGCTTGTGTGGAATCACAGTGTTTAAATACATTTTGAAGAAAATTTGTAGTCTTATGGGTTTTGAAAAGAACTTGCAAATATGAGCTAAGTAGTGCCTCCCTGACTCTCCAAATAGCCTTCAGAACTGCCTGTGACTGCTTTCTGGTTCAATGTAAGGTAGATGCCCAGCACATCTTTGAAGGGAGCGATTATTATGTAGGACCTAATATGTTTTAAAAAATAAATAAAAAAAGAAACCAACCTGGGAGTTACTTTTAATTCTGGTCAATTTATATTGCTGTCATTTTACTTTCTTTATGAAACAGTGCACGCAAGTAATATTTTGGGCAAGTAATACATTTTGGAGATATGTAGTCTTGCTGATAGAATGACTTGCAGTATGTGGTGATTGTAGGAAGTGAAAGCCACCGGCTCCCAAGCCAGTGGTGGCACCTTTAGTTGAATTGCATATTCGATTTCAGGATTTGTAGAAGATGAATGTTTTTGGAATTGCTTGAGTTCTGTAGACAGCATGCAGTTAGTCGGAACACAGAGAGGGTTGCTAATAATGTCCATGTTATTATATATATATTATATAATAGATAATACATACAATACATGTCTTCACATATATGGCTTCTCTAGAGCTGTGCAAAAATTGCTTATCAGTTTTTTTTTTTTCTTGATTAATTTGAAACGTGAACCAGCATGGAGGGAGGAGGGGAAGATTTGGTTTAGATTAAAGGAAACATTTTTCTGACTCCCAAAAATGAGGTTTTAGGCTTTTTGAGGAGCGGGCCAGGGATGCTTGGCTTGCAGGAAAGCAGTGACTTGAAAAACTGAGCAAAATTGAGAAGCCACCTGGTTAGGAATAAAGGAATGAGAATGAGTGCTGTTCTTAGGATTTTTCAGAGTTGTGAGTAGCGTATATACATTTTTGCCTCTTTCCACTGTAACGGACTGCATCCCTCTCGAAGGAAGTAAATTGTTTTATCTGAGAGAATAACGAGAATTTCTGTTGCTGTGTTTTCTTGCAGTAGGGGCAGCTATGTTACCTGTAGCAGGACAAGATTACTTTCATTGGGCCTTTAGCTTTTAATGTGAAAGAATAATAGAAAAACCTTTTTTCTAACAAAGGATGTCCTGCTTTGCCTTGTTTCTTTCTGACCTACATGCTGCTTGGTCTCTGTGGCTCCTTGAAATTATAGGACATGGTTAGGGTACTTCAGTACTCCAGTTCCCACTCTGCCTTGACCACAAAATGGACTGTCATTTGATAGCTTGACTGCATGATTGATACTTCTACTCTGAGAGAATGACAGCTGGCTGATACAGAACAGCTGAAAGATGGTGCTTCTGGAAAGTTCAGAGGCATGTTACTGCTCTTCATGTTAGCTGTTACGTGTTGTGCCACTGGAAAGACAGGTATAGAAAATGGGTTTATCTTCCTTTTGGAACACAGAGGTATGTGCATCCGTGACCAGCAAAGCCACTGATACTTTTAGTTGTGCATGGCCTACTTGACAAGATTAAAAAAATGATAGGACTGTATTCATTTATAATTGGACTTTCAATGAAATAATTTGCACTTACAATGATCAGTTCCATGGTCACTTTGTAGTGATGTCTCTGCAAACAAGCTGTCACTTTACTGTCCAAAGTTCCTAAATCCTCTAGTAAACCAAACAATCTTCAGCTGTGAAGTCTTAGATATCTGTTGGAATGTTAATTACCTCCAGAATATGTTTTTTGCAAATACTGTTTTTGTCTTGTACTTGGTTGTGTCTTAACTGTTGGGTTATTGGCATCTTTGTCTTTCTCCATTTCTATTTTTTTTTTCAGATAGGGTTTTTTTTTAACAGGGGAAAGCGGTAATTTTCCTAAAATTATTGATTTTTCTTTTAGCCCCCTACTGTGCCAAAGTTGTTTTAGGAATGCAGGTGGGTAGGAAGGATAAGGGTAAATGTGAATTAAAAAGGATTTTATTATCTTAAAACTTCTGTATGGTATAGTCAATAAGTAGTGTAATTTATACATATTTATCAAGTAATCAATGTAACTAAAACAGTGGAATATCAGTCAGTAATCCAAGACCATCAATTGGACATAATAACAGATTTATAATTATTTCATATTTCTTAATCTTTATTCTTCTTGCCTTTGCTTTGTTTTTTTTAATGATTTATTAATATCAGCTTTCAGTAAGATGCATTAGTCTGTCTTTTTGCTTTCTAGACAAACTATGAAAACAGAATATACAGTCTGAAAGTAGAGTGTGGACCTAAATATCCAGAAGCACCTCCTACAGTTAGATTTGTAACTAAAATTAATATGAATGGAATAAATAATTCCAATGGAATGGTAAGTTGAAATGGTAAGATCAACCATGTTGTTAATCTGTACTATAAATTATTTCTGTGAAAAACACAGGTGAGGAATATGCTTGTTGGACATAGCTTTCATATTTAAATTTTCCAATATAAGTACTAGTTTAAGTCAAATTTTGGTTGCCTACTACTACACATCTTCAGGTATTTACAGTATGTTAGTGGTTCTTGGTGGCTTATCGATGAGATGAGCACTATCTATAGTATTGAAACAGTTGTTTCTTTTAAATGAAGCTGGATATTTTAGTTTTGAACAGAAAAAAGTGTTCAAGCTGTGTGTAGGTATCTCCCTTGTAATACTCTTGTAAAAGGGGATTAGATTCATATTGTAACAGGAGTATTACAAACTTTTTCTGATGTTTCCATTAATAAAAAATGGAGGTTATTCCTGATGAGTCTCTGGAGGTAGCAACTCATCTGTAATGAACTGATATATTTAAACTCTTACTTTCTTTGTAGTGGGTTTATTCAAATCTAGGGTGATTGTGAGCTTCAGTCTTAAGATCTTTTGAAATAGATAGTCTTAACTTTCATTTCAAAGATCAATTTGCAATAAGATACTTTCACTGATCCAGCCCTTAGGGTGGGATGAGTGATGATAGCACCTCAAGCAAGTTTGTTACTCCATTATTTACTAGCACTTTAATGCTGTGAGTAAGGCTGACATACCTCATTGCTCAGTGGAAAAAGGTGTGAACTGTCTTGTATTTACAGTGATATATGTGTATATTGGCAGGAAATGCAATAATATATCACACTCATCTGTTTGTTTGTCTTTAGCGAATGCAGAGTAATTGGGTTAAGGTAATAGTTAACATGGAGTCAGAGAGCGTGTTTGGATTTTAAATAATGTGTAAGATTTAAAAGAAAGATGGACTTGCATTTGTGTGATTAACAGTACTGAAATGTGAAGCTTAAGTATCTCCATGACTGTAGGTGGAGGGTGAGGCTCTCAGGGGTTCACTTCAGCTGCTGTAGGGTGGTGAGCAGCTGGTCATCCAAAGCCAGTGCACTAACACTTCAGACAATCTAAAATTAATTTGAAAGGACTTTTTGTGTATAATTTTACTCTAACTGAAGATTTTATTAAAACTGCTATCTACAAACCAGCTCTTGTTCTTCATCACAACTATGGCTCATTGCCTAAGTATATGTGTTTATTAAGAAGTTGTGACTAGCAAAAGCTGGCAATCTGGAATGCAGCAGAGCTTTTAGTATGTTTATCATACTTTTTTCATACCTCTCCCTAGTAACATCTATTATTCTTAATCAGCAAAGAAATGTGGTCTCATTGCTTCATCTGTGCATGCCTGAGAGTAGAGGTGTTGGTTCCTGGAAGCAGAATCCCAAACTTGTGCCTGAAGGCTCATATTTACTGAGCCAGTTGACTTGAGCTTTTGTTTGGAGAAGTCTATTATGCTTGCTCAGCTTGCTGAGGAATAGTGAGTATTGTGACAGGAAATTCACCTGGTTGTTTTAAAAGTACTGTTAAAATCCAGTCATTGCTGCAGGTGTGTTTGATTTTAATAAGTTTGTAAGCTTATACAAAACCTTCATTCAGTTTTTCCCCAACTAGTGTGTCTTACGAAGTGTTTGCTATGCAAATGCATACCTTATTTTTTTAGTAGACTTAAATAGATTTGACTAGATAGTATTTTTAATGAAAACAGTTTCGTAACTAATGAATTTTAAACACAGGTACTATGCAATTTTTAAGGTGCCCATTGTCCTGGTGTGTTGCATTTTAGCTTATTTGACTGTTGTGCTTGCTAGAATCTGTCAGATAAACTGGGGGCACATTTAGCATCCTGGAACAGTTCACGTTGCTGCTTCCTGTTTTAGTTCCTTCTTGTTTCTTCCAAGCTGCTCTCCCACTGTATGATTAATTGTCATTTGATGGATCATTAAGTGGTTTTCTGCATTCTTTGAAGGAATGATAGGGTTGAGTTTTCAGACAACCTCTACTATCCATGTTTCTGCATGCATCCTGGTTTTTTTATGCGTGGTCAGCTTTTGATTACATTCCTTATAGATGTCATGAAAAAGTTGGTGACTTGCAGAAAAGAGACCCGAGATAAACAGTAACCAAAATGGCATGTTGTAGCAGGATTGCCATGCTACTCAAAACATTTGTAACATTAAGGTATGCTTTACAGGAGACCTGTGCCATATAACACCTGAAGAGAAGTAGGGCCCCCAGCATGAGTTTAGAGGGGGATAATTTCTGTGGAGTTCGAGAGTGAGTGGTGGAGGGGGGTAGATGGATATGTGCTAGAGGTACTGGGATATAAGGAAGCTAGTCTCCTTGCCTTGTTGGCAGCAGTTCTCAGCCTTTTTGGCTTACAAGTAAGTCCCTTTACACTTTGCATGAAAAGTGCATTGTGTGTAATGAATTTATCAATGCTGACAGCTACAAGCTTGTTGATTTTCCAGAGAGAGGAGTTTTGCTAGTAACTTCCACCAGCATATCTTCAGGGATCCCTGAGACTGCTGTTTGATAAATTTAACGCGGGAAAGGAGAGGGTTGCTTCAGAAGTATTTTGTCTCAAAAGACTAAACTTAGGTGCTCTGAATCGCCCTGTTAAATTGCTTTCCTTATCTGCAGGTTAGTTTTTGAGGTTATCTGCTTTTCAGTTTAGCTCTGGAACTACTGCTGTTGTATACGGAATTAGGGTACCAAGTTCAAAAAAGCTAGTCCATGTACTTATGTAGGGCCAGACAAAATGTCTTTATATGCTAATGGCATCACTGTTGTAAAACTGCATTTAAATTGTCATTCTTAATGCTGTGGGGTCTCTTCTCTTGGAGACTTGTGCATCTAGTACTGATAAAACACAGGTTGCATTCTGACATGCTGTTTATTTTCCCATGGTCTTTTGAGAATGTCTGATTTTTGCATCTGTGAGAGTGCTCTTCAGCAGTCTGTTTTGCAGGATTTGCAATCACTTCTGTTCATTTAAGTATTATTTACAGCTGGAAAGAATTGTTTCCTTTAAACTCACTTGAGACTGTCAGCTATAAACCTGTAAACTATTGTCCAGTTATTGCTTTGCATATGTTTATTGTAGACTAAAGCAGTTTGCTACTTCTTGAAGTTAAGATACTGGGAAGATTATAAACACTGAATATATATTGTATAAAAATATTTGTAATAATTTCAGTTGAAAATTAAATGTCAGAAAAAATTATGCATTATACATATTGCTTCTTGTGCTGCTGTTTAAGGATTTACAGTGGTGTACCCCCAGAAGAAAATAGGCTTCAGGTTGCAGTTTTCAGTTTTATTTGCTTTTACATGACCTTGAAATTTCTCCTTCTGTGTCCCAGGATGTGTACTTTCATATTACTTAATGCTTTTTGTGTGATTTGAACATAGTTTGTGTCATTCTTCCAAATATCTTATTATTGTTCTTCATAAAGGGAATTTATTGTGCCCTAACTCAGAAATAAATTCTGCAACACACAGAAAATGGAACCTGAGCCAAAATCTTTACTGCTGCAAGATGTCAAGAAAAAAGTTGGTGACTTGCAGAAAAGAGACTTGAGATAAACAGCAACAAAAATGTCATGTTGCAGTAGTCTTAACTCAGAAAACATTCATAACATTGTTAAAGCAGAGTTTACAGTCTGTGAGTATGTTGTTACAAATTCCTAGCCAAGAAAGAAAAGCTGGAGGAGCTTACTTTTAAGTGATCAGGTTTCATATTCCAGTACATCCAGTGTATATAGAATTGCATTGTCTGAACAGCACTGGTGACAGACTGCTGTGTGCTGTAATTGAGACAGATCTCCAGACTTGAGAGAGCCTACAAAGGAAGAGTTGAGAAGTGAGCAGAAGGAAGACAGCATAAAAGCTGAACTGCCAGGCTGAAGACAAGATAATCATTTGGGGGAGTCCCAGAGCAACTGCATTTCCAGCCATTTTTTGCTTACCCAGTCTTTATCTAAGTATTTAATTATATTGGTTTCCTTCCTCAAACCTACTGAAATCTAAACATACCTTTTTCTTATTATCCATGTTGCTTTACCAGTGATTTTCTAAAACAGTTTATTATCATGTGGGCTTTCACCCCCAAGTGCACATCTTTGCTGGTTGGAAATCTTTTGTGGCAACCATTACCTGGTTCTTGACAGTGGTTTTCTGTGGCTGCTTTCTCCCCGGTTTTCTCAGGGAAAGTATTGATTTTTTTTTTTTTTTTTTTTTTAAATTATTGGCAGGTCAGTGACATGTACTGTGATCTCTCCTCAGCTACTTTAGTAGAAAGTATTGTGATTGAGACTAACATGGAAATTTATTAAACTACTGATCTGCCAAAGAACCTGTACCAAAGCATTCAGGGAGTACTCTCACATTTTGTTCCATTTTGCTAAATTGAAGAGGATGTCAGGTTAGCTGCAGAGAAGTATTAACAAATGTTAATGAGTGTGTCTGTATCTGAGAGGGGGAGAAATAAGCTAGAGAAAACATCTGCAGCTATATGCAAACTGAACATGAGATCTGAACCCCTGTTTCTTCTGTTACTATGATACTTAACCACAATGAAGTTTTTCTTCTTTCTGTAGGACCCCATGAGGAAAAATGGTGGTCTCATACATTTCTCATGGCATTTTCTATATGGAGAACAATATTGAGTAGAGTGATATTTACCGTTCTGACTTGTGAAATGAATTAATGTTGTTCCCTACCTGTTGGGTCAGACTCATTGGATAGAAACTCTGGAGCACCTTTCTTTAATTTTATCTGGAAATATTGGAGAGGAAGAGATCTGTAAGAGCTTGGTGCCTTAAAACAAAGATTCGGTCTAAATGATGCCTTACTCTTAAGCTGCTACTTGATAACACAGGTGATCTCTTGTCAGAATTTCCTTTTTATTCACTGGTGGGTTTATCTAATAGTCTGCTCTTTAAGAAAAGGGAACCTGTTCTCCAGTTGCAAAAATTATTCTGCTGTGATACTGCCTCTTATCTACCACATTAAACCAAATACCCCTTTAAAAAAGAAGTAATTGTAGCCCAGGAATTACAGTGATGGTCTGACTAAAGTGCTTTCAAAACCTTTCTATATTAGCTCATACACTCGTGTATTTTAAATTGGCATGATCTTGCTGCATAATGGAGCTTTCCTTTTGATGCTCTTTTTCTGCTTAATTTATTAACGTTTACAACAGTTATTAAGTAATCTGACTGCCTTTTATACTGTGGTTTGATGATGTTGCTGTCTTTGGCAGCTTTGCTGAGTTTAAGGGGTTCCTGACTCCGTGCAGAACATTATTTGTGTGAAGAGAAACACTTAGAGTCGTGAGCTGTGAATTGGATCAAGGAATCCTGCTTAGGGACTTCTTTCTAAGGTGTTTTTTTAACTGGATGTGTTCTATCAGTTCAGGTCAGAAAGTTGCTCCCCATAAGTTTCATGGTTCACCTGAGGTGATAGGCAGTAGCACTGTTAAAGGAACAAGTGCCTAGTGAGAGGGAGCAGAAGTTTCTTGGGTTAGTATTGCTGCCCAAGCCAGCATGTTGTTAAACCTTAGCCTTAGTTTCACCCTACAAAAAGGTTTAGTCTCATCTGGTGTTCTGAAAATAGCTAGCTTCACTTCAAACAATCTAGAAATAAAATACCTGTGTTAATGTTCTTTTTTCTGATTCCAATGTTGTTTTTTTCTTTCAGTTTGCCCTAATTAAGATGGGATAAGAAACTTCTTGATTTTTTAAGCTAAGTCATAAACCAGTGGTTTCCAGCACTTTTATAGCCATGTGGGCTGCCTGTGCTACTCTGCCAATGGAATTCAGTAGCATGCAATAGCCATGTTCCTGCCCACGGCCCTGCTTTGCAGTTGCACAGCTGTAGACCCCTCTGTCTTAAGTTCCTCCTTGCAGGGGCTGGGTAGTCAGGACTTACCCGCTGCCAAAAGAATTTCCAAGCTGACTTTCAATTGCTGACTTTTCCTATGGAAACCTCCCTGTTATAATACAATTGTGTAAATTGTCCCACAGGTTTTATAAACGCATAGGAGAAGTCCCATGTCCTTTCCTTTCAGTTCATATTCAAATTGGTAAGTGATGTACAGTAATCTTCACGGCTCCATAAGATGACTTGCTCTAAGAAGGATGCAAAGAGCTAAGAAATGTCCAAACGTTATGGATCAGTTATTTCAATATTTCAAGCCGTTTCTTATGTGTAGTGACTTGTGGTATCAGAAGCATCATGTAATTTTGATGTGAGAGGAATCAATACTTGTAGCAAGGGAAAAAACAAGGGGAATTTTTCCTTTAGAAAGGTATTCTGTGGACTCTTGCATGGCAGGTTCTTTTGAAGAACCAAGGAAAATCCAAGTGTATTTTGGCATAATGAAGGTGACTTTTCTTTTTTTGGGTAACTTGAAACAAATTAACAAATTTTACAAGATAAGGCTCCAGTTTTGTAGTGAACAGTTCGCTGATGTCTTCCTCTCCTCCCTTTCCTGTCCACTAATGTTAGTATCAGCGCAGATGGAAGGGTCCACCTGCATGAATTTTATTGCAGAATCTGATCTGCGTGTAAGTATATGGTGGTTTTCCTTAAAATATTTCTTGAACACAGGAACATTATGCCACAGAGAAAGTGTCAGGGAATGCTTAGACCTGCTCTTAGAAGAATTAGGTCAATAGAATTTGTTTATGTAGAGATGTTCTATTTCATCATTAACTTTAGAACTCTTTCTTCTTTTTCCAGGTGGATGCACGGAGCATACCAGTGTTAGCAAAATGGCAAAATTCTTATAGCATTAAAGTTGTACTTCAAGAGCTAAGACGTCTAATGATGTCCAAAGAAAATATGAAGCTTCCACAACCTCCAGAGGGACAAACTTACAACAATTAATTTTAGCTGATTCTCAAACTTCTGTCTTAAAACAACAACCTTCTACTCATGTTAATGTCTTGATTAAATCTCACAATGCAAACACCCACACATTAAAAGAATTTCAGCTGGTATACATGACCTGGACATTTGTAAGAATATATATAATATATGTATGCCCAATATGTTTTCAGGCACTATGGGAGAAAAAGGCAGCACAATTTTTTTTTCTCTTATCGAGGCACTGTCATTTAAGCATAAGCCTGAAATAGCCTAAAATAGGAATTCAGGTTTTACAAGATGAAAGCATGACAGAAAGTGTCAGATTGCTGTGGAATAATATATGTTTCCAAAAATAATCTCTTGAGAAGGCAAAATATAAATGGCATGCTTTATCCATCTTGCTTAGTAAAAGAGCTGCAGTTAGATTTGTTTTAAAGTAGCAGGTACAGTGATACCATTGCTCATCTTGTTTAATTTTGCAAGGGTGTGGGTGCCGACTACTAGTAGTGTCACAAAGTATGTTCAGGATTGTTTTGATACCTGTATTTATAAAATGGGGGGATTAATTTCTGTTAAGCAGCTCCTGTGTGTTACATGTATCGGACATGGCAAATATTTGTTTACAGTCTTTGTTCTAATAAACCATGCATTTAAGTTTTAGTGAAACAAAGGAAATGTATGGATATGTGATTGAGATTAAAGTTAGTCTTAAAATGTAAATAAAATGTGGAAAGTGTCTGAGGTTGTGCCATTTCTATAATAGTGATGTAACATATGTACAGTAACTTGCAGAAGTAGTGGAAAGCCAGACATAATATTGCTGCTGGTTTTACGTGCACCTTTTATTCTTACCACTTTTATATGCTTAGTTTACTTGAGAGGTCAAAGTATTCTGTTTGTTGCAGGGGAGTAAGTTCTGTCACCTGTAGTACCATTCTTTAGACAAGCTTGCACTGTGCAGATAAGTATGTTTAAAAAGAAAATCCAACCCCCAAAACCAACTCCAAAATAAAAACAAAAAAACCTTGCCTACCCACCTCCCTTTGCCCTCCCCTCCCCTCCAGATTCTTTTGAGAAATGAGCATAACTTTCACTTCACTTACTTGACCTCTAAGCAGTTGTCAGACCACATTGCTGAAGTCTGCCCCTACTTCTCAGTCCTTTGTTTTGCTTTTGCAGTTCCTGCCTTGATTCTTGCTTTTTTGCACCTTTTCTTCTTCTGTGTTTCTTGCCTTTCTTTCTGTTCCACTTTCGCCTTTTCTGAAACACACAAAAAGGAAGCTTTAATAAAAATTATTCCAGTGGTACAGATCTTCATATTTCCATCTGCATTCCATGTATCGTATCCCATTACACGACTGTCTTTGTAGCTAGAATGCTTTCTGCCTCTCCTGCAGTTGTTCTGTTTTTTTCAATGTATTCTGTCTGGTGGGAACACTGGTTTTAGTTCTGTTACTGATTTCTCATAAGAAAGTAGTCAATGCTATCCTTTCGGAAATTATACCTTCTTTCCTTTCCCACTTTTCCCCCTTGGAGAATGCAAGCCTTTGTTCATTTTGGTAAGAACATGTAACATTGGGAGTGACTTGCCTGTCTGCATTCAAAATTTTATTTGGTGGTTCTTTTGAAAAAGTGAATATAATCAAAAGCCATCAATAGCCAGGTAGCTTTCTTTGATATGCCTTTGCCTATTTCTGATGTAAAGAACAAACCTTTAAAAGCAATAAACTAGGTGGTTTGTTTTTTTTTTTTTTAAATTGAAAGGTTTAATTAGTATTTGTCAGTTTATGCTTTTTAGACAAATTGGACACTTCAGAATTGGTGAATTTGTAGCTGCCAGCTACCTCCTGTCTGTATTTATATAACGTATCATTTGTGATGGTTTGGCTGAAGTGCATTGCAACAGTTTCTTACTTGATATAATTTGAATGATTTTTATGCCATTAAATCTTTTTTTCTTACACTGGCACTGCTAATTTATATTTAATCAATTAAAATAATGGAACTGTACAGTTCTAAGAGGTGAATTTTTGGGAAAATTTCAGCATAAACTATTGAGAGAATGAGAAATACTCGTGGACTGTTACATGGTTGGTAACAATTTTAGAGACTGACTTATTCACAGAGCATGAAAAAGGCTGGTTGTTCCCTTGGTTGTATGTGGTGCAGGTTGATTCCGCAGGAGTGATTCCTCCTTGTCTGTAACCGTTTGTATCTGTGAAAATTTGCTTATCTAGCTGCCAGCACATAGGTTTTGCAGAAGAAAAATCAAGTGGTGGAGGGAACTGACCTTTTCTCTGACACCAGAGTATGTAATATAAAAGATGGCTATAAAAATATGCCTGCAGTGATTTTTAAGTGTGGTGTTTTTCCATTTTGCTCCCACTGAAATAGTTTCAGTGTAATTAATTATGAAATTTTAAAGTGTCTTTCACTGCTGCATAAAGTTGAGAGCCTCCTCAAAACTCTTACTACCTGAAGATTTTGAAGCACTGCTGCTTACTGTCCTCCACAAAGTTTACGTTGTTTTATAGGTATCCATGTCAGATCAATGCTTACTTAATAATCTGTTTTCTCATGTTCTTGTGGTTTCTCTTGGGTAACCTACTTCGATGCCAGAATTTTATTCTTCCTCTTACAACTATTTAATTTGTGTTATGTTCTTTTGCCAAGATTTTAATTTGCTGTTGTTAGCAAATGTGTGGGTTTTTTCTTCTCAAACCTCTGTACCTCTTGCAAAGTAGAGCACCATTTTAAGCCGTTTTTGTGAGAGACAAAGTGAAAAGGTCTAAATACAAGATTTTTTCAAATTGGATTTGGAAATCTGTATCATGGTGGTGATCACCTGGGCTTTGTGCTCTAAAGCATTACCAAAGGTGTTGTGTTTTGGTTGTTTGAGGGAGGGGTAAGCGTACTGTGAAGCAAAGAAAAAACCCAAAGACCGTATGATTCATGCTTCGCAAACCTTAGGGTACAATGAGCAAGCCTATGGAAATATCCATATTACAAATAACGTGCCTTACTCATTGATAATAAAGTACATAAAATGTTGCAAGGTGTGTACCTACCAACTGCCTTGATTGCGCTCATCTTCCTGAAAGCAGGTTGAAAATACTTGACGACCAGCAAGAGAAAGTCAGGAATGAAGCCCTCAAACTATCATGAAATAAATGCATAATGCACATTCCTCCTAAATGTTTGGGAATGCCTAAAGGAAAATTTTAGTGCATTCTATGGCAATTGATCAACTATAATAATAGTAATAATAAACTGTCTAATTTAGACAAGTATTAGTGGTTTACATGGCTACTTGCATGGTGAGTTTGTGGAAATGTATTTCCTGTTTAGCTTTTGGGACAGTAATTCAGGGCCTAAAAATATTTATTACACTTCTCTTGCTATCTTTTGATGCAGAAAGCTCATTTAAGCAGGCGGCTTGGTAATTGTACTGTGATAGAGGCAGGGTGTCTGACTGCTACTTGTTTTTATTCTGACCTCTAGTTTTTGAAAACTGGTGTGGCTAGTCTTCACTGCTAGAGAAGAAGGAATAAACTGGTCTAATAAGCAAGTCTGAATCTGTGTTACTGTAACAAAAAAGGATGACTTAAAACTATAGTTGGTCTTCTGTGCAAGTAAAATTCCAGAGAGAAGTGAAGCGGTGGGACAGAATGCTTCTCATACGTTTTTCTAAATAATGTGTACAGAACTCTTGTGAAGCCTAGGAAGATTTCTGAGGTGAGGAGGTATTGGAGGGACATGATGAATGCCTGTGGTCTTTAATAATAATAAATTAAAACCCCAAACCAAACAAAACCCCACCAAACTTGTTAATACATCTGTGTTAACTCTGCATAATGGAACAATTGTGCGAGAGGGTTTTCTTCTTTTACCTGTTATATGATTGTGTTATTTCCTGAAACAGTGTATTAAATCTTTTCTGTTGCAGACCCTGCTGATCATGGGCTAAAATGATATGAAGGGTATATTGTCTGTAATGCTGGAAGTGTGAATATAACTTATGCTGCTTTAGAAAAACGTAAAAGATCGCTAGCTGATCTCAGCTTCTGTAGGAATGAGTACTCCATTCAATGGGTAAAATACCAGCTTTCTTACCTTAATGCAGTTTATAATGTATTTTTCTTTTTTACTAAATGGACGTGTACCTTCAGCTCAATTGATAAACGGTTGTAAATTAATGTACAGTGAATTCCATTCTATAAACTGTCATATGCCAACTCTCAAGTAGCATTCGCATATTCAAACAATTCCATGATGTTTTTCAGTCTTAACCATTTTAAAATAGTGATACATTTTTAAGGCCTTTTATTATTTATACAAGTGCCAAACTATATAAATTAATAACTTAATGGATTATGTTGAGATAGTGCACAAATAACCAGTGCTTGGGATCTCCTGATATAATGCATGTTTTCTATACTGATTTATGACTTTGCATCATTTCTTAACAGAAGCATCACAACTTTCTGCTTTTAATGTATGCAGTGTGGATGAACTGTAGACATGGTTTTATAATGTATAAACTATGCAGTTGGGGTTTAAAAAACCCTGTATATTTAACTCAGAAATACTGAAGGAATGGCTATGCAGACATAAACAAGGAAGGTTTTCATCAGCTGCTTTGTGCTGCTTCCCACTCTGCTCCCTGATGATGATCATAGATGTGTAGGTATGCTGATTTAACACATTGGCTGTTTTCATTTGAAATTATTATTATATTTTTAAGCATGCAGGAATGAGAAAGGGAAGGCAGAAGGGTTTGATTTCCCTCTGCAATTTCTACTGATAAAAGTTACCAAGAAAACAAGAAACTTGGTAGAGGTAAATGCATTTGTTACTTGGCTTGAGAATAGACCGTGAAAAAATGGCTGTTTTCCCAGTTGTCACAGGAATAAAAGCTGTTACAAATTGTATGAAAGCAGCTCAAAGAGTAGAGGTGTGAAGTTATCATGGAGATGTAGAGGCGTGTTTCTAGCAGATCTTTCCAGTGTCATGAAAATTGGATTAATACGAGGGTTGAGCCTTGCAGAATGATTTTGGGAGATAAACTAGCACTTGGAACTCCTGAAGTTCAGCCTGACAGGACTTAACCTAGTTCTACTGATCTTGTTCACATTTTTTGAGATAGAGCTTAAAATTGTTAAACACTGTGATGAAGTACAGCAGGTTGAGATGACTCGCATTTGTTTTAGGTTTTGATATGCAAAGCTTGCCACCGCCAGGAGCAGTGTAAACCAAAACCATGGCAGCTGTGATGCTGGCAGCTGGCCCTTTTGTTCCCAGGTTAATCGAAGTGATTGGTGATCGGCAGCTTAAAGTTTAAATGTATGCATGCGGTTAATAGTGTCAATACCATTAATGACAAGAGTCTATGCTAAAAGCTCTTTGCTTTTGTCATGGTATCAAGCAAACTGCCAGCAAGCTTGACCCCTGCCTTTTCTGGCCAACAGTTTCTTCCACAGTTTGTTTGCTGGGCTCTCATTTCAGGAAAGCACGTTATTTCTCATCTCTGGGTGGTGTGTTGCACTTTGAACTATGGAACTGTCTGCTTGTGAGAAATTTCTAAAATAACTCCTTGCCACAATGTCAGGATTTGTGGAGACAGCGATAGTCATCTTGGTTTCTGCTTTCTGAAACAGTTTCCTGTCATATGTACAGTTTTTTTTCTGTATGAAGATACGCAGATTAAAGTTACGATCTTTTATGGTACTACTAGCCTGTAACAATATATTAGATTTGTTACAGCCTTATCAGAAAACGTTTGAAATGTCTGTGTCCTTACAGTCAGCATCAAATGTAAGAGTCATTGCATTTATAGCAAAATTCTCATGCTAAGTTAGTAGTCTTTCATTCCTTAAATGCTGTAACTTTGAAGTACTGAAATAATGTGAAATGAATTATAGCCATGATGTTTCCAGGTAGTGATTTTTTTGTATCGCTATTCAATCACTATGGATCGTTATTTTCTTCCTTGAGCTGAAATTCAGATTGTGCATTAAACACTCATTATCTAAAATCTTTTGAGTGTCACCTCAATTAGTAGTATAATGGTTTTGATCTTCAGAGTGGGATGCTGTGAATAGAGCACTGCTTCGGAAGCTCTTCATTCTGCCACGCTGCTTTCAATCTGTTAAATAAACTCTGAACCACTCACGTTCCTTAGAGTAGTAACTGTTTTTTCTGGCATTTCAAATACTCTTCACTTTACCTTCGGATTGATTTGGAATTGTTGTGTTACTCAGTGTAAAACTGTTAACTCTCAGTCTCTAATGGTTTACTGTATTTTTGTGATTCTATAATAGCTGTATGATACTTCATATTAAAACAGAAGCCAGCAAAAATGATGCACTGTTTTACTTGACAGATGCACAAATTGCCTACGCTGCAGTAATGAGCTTGTAGCTGAAGACAAGGGGGCAGTGGAGAGAGAAGGAATTCATATAACTTAAGTATATACACCTCCTGACACCATTCAAAAAGTACTTTGTTCTCTGTTTGCATAAAACTGGGGTGCCAAATAAGTATTTGCTTGGGTTTTTACAGGCTTGCTACTACACAGCTGAAATTATGTTATATAGCCATCTGGATACACAGGTTATTGGTAATTGGTGTCCAGGTAGGAATGATTTAGTACAACCGTAGCAAGAATTGGAGTTCTGGTGTAGGTGCATTTATGTGTAATAGCTGGATTCTAATTTATGTCTGTACTATTCAAAGACAAGTGGATTCAAAGACCAAGTGTTCTGGAATTAAACTCATGCTGTATTGCTAATGCTGTTTGGTGGGTAGTTCTTACTTGCTAATTTAGCAATGTATGCACATACTCTCACACTTAAAAAACATTTAGGCAAATAAAACTGTTGCTCCTTCCCACTTGCTTGGAAGAGGAGTTAGATGGGGTAGCTTAAAACTGTGTGTTGGAATGGCCAGCTAGTGATAGTCATGTGGTAGCTGCCTTTCTTCTGTTTGCCTCCCCTCACCTGTAACCCACCAAGATTGCCAAGTAGCAGTGGTCCAGTCCTTTGCTGATCTTTCCGATTTCAAGGGAGTCCTTTCCAGTCCTGGCTGGAGGCAGCCTAGCTCAGTGTGCTTACGTGACCGAGGAGGAGAGCGCCGCGCTGGTGCCTGCCTACCCTCCGCACTCTGCCCTCGCCCTTGCGCGAGGAGGCCCATGGTCTGCATGGAAGCTGCTTGGGAGTAGAACAAGGAGCTCTATGGCTCCCTAATTGGGGTCTTGGCAACTTGAAAGCATGCTTTTTCCCCACATTGGTATTTCATAACTCTCCCCCAACTAAGTCAAATTGAATTTATAACTTCAGTCCTTAAAGCACATGCTGAAGTTAAGTGTGTAGCTACTAGCTTTGTGGTGACGAACACAGAATATAGCCGCCTCCTTGCCTCCAAAGCAGCAGTTCCCAGTTAGACTGTGATCCCTCTGACATAAGAAAACTTGCAAGTAAGGTAGCAAGCCTTGCAAAAGCAGGTATAGAGCCTTGTAGGTGCAGGTATCAAAGTCAGAAATGAGTGGAAAACCTGGGAGCTGCTCACAGCCTGACTTAAACGCTCTCCTCGGGGTAGGGGTAGGGGTGGGAATTTAATACTTTCTCAGTGCTGGAAGATACTTTAATCATTGCCTCTGGTTGCCTTTGTCTATGGCAAAGTTGGAATTAAAAAACTGTTGGATAAGTGGACACATCCTTGTGTGATGTTTGGAGATGAGGACTCACTGCAGAAAGCAGGACAATCCTTAATGCAGACTTTACAGAACTGGTAATACACTCTCCAAAATACTTTCAGAAGAAAGATGAAAGCTCATGTTCAGCACTGGGAGGTCTATGTGTATGTCTGTGTGGGAGCAGATTTAACAATGACAGCCAAAATGCAGAGTTTTTGGGTCAAGTTCTGACAGGGCAGTTTAGTATGTACTTCTAGCAGCGGAATTTCTGGTACAGAACACTTTCACAACCCCGATCTGCATTTGCTTTCTTCATTTAAGTATTCTGAAAATAACTTTTTCTGTTAAGGAGGGAAAATGTCATCAGGTTTCATTGTAAAATAATGAATGAATGCCCTGTGTTTGTACATATTTTGTAAGGCTGGGTCTGTCCTCTGTAGATTTGTCTCAACTCCTGCATCTCTGGGATGCAGCTGTGCCCCCCTTGCAATCTCAAATGTCTCTGCTTTTTGCCTTCTCACTTTTGGACCCTGACCATGTGTGCACTGCTTCACAGAGGCTCATGAAGTGTGTTTCAGATAAGTGAGTGTACTGGTGGGTTTAAATTAACTATAGAGGAGTCTGTGGGGAAAAAAAAATTAGGGGTCAAAGTTTGAAATACCATTTTCATTCTTTTTTTTTCTTTTTCTTTTTTTTTTTCATTAACACTTTGAATGCATGAGTGGGTGCCTGTGAGAATCTGCAGTATAGCCGAGCCACTGCTGCAGAGACTGGCTTGAATGCGTGCCTCACGGAAGAGGAGGGGTCAGCTTCAGTTTTTCTGGCAACTGGGGACAGCAAAGACAAATGTTCAGGTATGCTGTTAGGGATGGTAATGGTGTTCCTGTCTGAGGGAAAACTGCCGTCCTGTTTATATAAAAAACCACCATAACATGGAATGAGGTGTATCTGTGTTGTAAGTGAGCA
The DNA here is from genome assembly GCF_023634085.1 of Falco cherrug. Taxonomy (NCBI): domain Eukaryota; kingdom Metazoa; phylum Chordata; class Aves; order Falconiformes; family Falconidae; genus Falco; species Falco cherrug. Next base: position 51,465,665 of record NC_073699.1, on the reverse strand, counting down.
GAATGACTTAGCCTCATCCCTTGCCCCTAGAAAGGTAGCTTTAGTTTCGGGGGCTGGTGGATGGTGCCCCCTTCTGTGTTCATCAGTGGATTTTGTATTTCTGTTCACACTGCAATCCCAGATCTATTTGCCTATACTAGTTTGATCTAACACAAGTAGAAAAATGGCATCATACAAATCCCCATGTTGCAGAAATAAAGAAATGTGCTAAATAGACACCTTGTGGTAGCCAGGCTGGGCACCCCTGCATGAAGCAGTGTGTGTATGTGGGGGCGGTCCTAGCCAGGAGCTCTCTCAGGTGCCTGCTTTTCTCATCTGGGCTCTGTTTTCCTTTGCTCTGTTTTAAACTTGGAATATGATTAGTTAAACCCAGCTTTTGTACAAACGCTGATTAGCTTGTACAATATGTTTTTGTGCTTAAACCCAAAACTAAGGTCTGAGCTAGTCTAATAAAGTGCTTGCCACTTTTTAGATAACAAGTCAAAATCAGAGTGAGGACTTGGCTATTCCTCCTCAGTTCACCTTTGACTTGAGTGATTTAATTGATTACACAATGTGTGTTTATTGTCAGATAACTTCTCTGTGGATGTATTTGGTGGCAAAGATAAATTTATTTCCCTACACCTGTAAGGAAAGTAACATTAACTTTTCTGATGCATTTACTGTTGCTTGTAGCCATTCACATAGTTTCCAGGAAAAACTGTTTTCTGAAGTCTTTGGTTTCTATGTAGATCATGTCTCCAATTTTTTTTTTTATTTTTTTTTTTTTTTCTCCTTAGGCTGAGAGTTGCCAGGTCTTGAATTTGCATAGTACTTTTGAAATGCCTAGAACAAAATGCCTGACTGAGCTGGCAAACCCCACAGTCATGGTATAAGAAGTTGGACTTGGGCTATTGCTATATTCCTGATGTGGAGGTGCCCCCTGCCCTGGGCAGTATTGCCTGGACAATATGTTTCATTACATTTGAAAAGTGTGGGTCACAAGGAAACTTTCAGCATTGCAAAATCATAGGTCAAAAGCCTTGGCTTCAGATAATTTGCATGTGGCTTTTGTTCTCTCTTGCCATTTAGTTACTCACTACCTGACAACGGAGGAACTATGTATGTTTCCTCATTATCTGAGATGAGACCTTTCCAAATTGGTCCACACGCTAGTAAGTGGAAAGCAGCAGCAATCTTCTCTACTCTGTCTTTGGTAACAAAAACACGCCTTGGAGGTGGCAAACATGCGTCATGTTACTGATTTGTCTTTACAGTAAATATTTGCTATGCATCAAGTCTTTTTCTGCTTTGACTGAACTGTCAACTTGCAAGCTACCTTGGGTAAAGTATCCAAGCTGTAGTGAGTTTGGTAGTCCAGCAAATGAGTTTTACCTTTCTAAAAAGAAAATTGACATGTAAATTCGAAGGCAATTGTGTTAGAGAATAAGCATTTTTAGGGTGCTTATATAATACTGAGAATTTGGGGTCTAACTGAACGTTACTGCAACCTAGATTTTAATTTATTTAAATTGTGTGATTAGATAGTGGATCAAGATCTTTGGACAACTCAAAGCACAGCAGGTGATCGTATTTTAAAACAGACAAAGCCCCTATGGCTTAAGCGTTCCTGTCCTCTGAACAGCCTGCAAGGATCTGGTGCAATAATCTTGTTACAGTGGTCAGTCTGTTCTTGGAGTGACTTCTTCACCAGAGAGCTCCAGCTCAGACAACTTTTCATTGCTTTGACTGTGACAGCTAACCAAGGCCAAACACAAACCAGCCAATCTCTGTGCCACAGCTACTCCATCCTTGGGTGGCTTTCCATTCATCCCAGTCTCAAGGAGACTGTTCTTGGGCTCACATGGTCTTGTTGGCTTCCCAAAGATTCTTGGAGGCCACTGTAATGCCATCACTTTTTTCCCATAGGACACATGTGGAAAATGGTGAAGAGGAGATGTTAATGGCAGAAGATCATGGGCCTGATCTGATTCATTCTCAGGATCTTAGGAGGCAATGCAGCATCAGGAGAAGCAGTTTTGCATATTATCACTGCAAGGAGGGGGAGAGAGAACACCTGATAGCCCATGAGAGTTTGGATTATTTGCCTTTACACAGTAAAGTTTGTAAGAAGTGGCTACAAGAGAAAACGAACAGGTAGACTTACCTTAAATACTCTTAAGGTGCCTGTAAGCTATGGGTAGTTCGGACAATCCAGGGAGATGCCTGATAGCAGAAGGAATTAAGAAAACTTTATTTATTGTTTCTACTGAGGAAGACGCTTCAATAGTATGTAGAAGGGAGCCAAGTGGCAAGCAAATTTGATGAAGAGCATTTTTTGAAAGTGCTTATGCCTTTGCTCTTGACAAATTCTTGACTATGCAAAAAATATGTTATTAACTACTCAATTTATAAAACATAAAAGGATGAGACTTCGCAGAGGTTTGGGGGAATGTTGTCTTACTGAGACTTTTCTTGAAATTCACTGCCTCTTAGTGTAATGTCCAGGAAACATGCTGTTTGAATTTCAGTAGGGGTGCTGTAGTCCTAAATGATACTGGAAATAAATCAGTAATTACTATTGGTTCACATTTATTATTTGAAGTGTAAATTTAGTAAAAACATAAGCTAGAGGTAAAGGTTTGCACACTTATATGATTGGTACTCTGCATTAGTTGCAATAGAAGAAAACAGGAATTACTTTGAAATGAGTTCTAAGTGCTCTACTGAATGCTTAATTACTGAGTCACATAATTGAATTTTGAAATGGCAACAAACAATTAGCATCTGAAAGCAGATTGCACTGCTACTTATATATTTAAAAAAAACAAAACCAAAAAACCCTGACTGTGTTCCTTACTCAAATGGAAATGGCTTTCACCTGAAGGTAGAGTTTTGTTGAGTCTACACTTTTTAAGGGGATGTTGGCAAAAGCAGTCACGGTTAATATCAAAGTGCTCTAAAAACGGAACTTGCATGTTTGTGAGAGGAAGCATGGGAAATAGACCTGTGCTGTAGGCTGGGAGGTAACTGTGTTCTCCTATTTCTAGAAAAGAGTGGGATCAATGGCTGCTAATTGGGCTAATTGGAACAGCAGTTGGGACACTGGGGGTTTTGATTCATCAGATAATTGAGTCTCATCAAATTGAAATGGGACCTGGTGGAAAATTACCTGCAGGTGAGCAAGAGTGACCTCTTCTATGTTTGTTTATTAGAAAACACACATCATGAAGTTTTAACTGACTAGAGGTTCTGTCTCTCTAGGTGGGTGTGGACACTAAATATCCTGTGGTGCTTTGTGTAGGTATGCTTTGATATACTGTGCAAGAACTTAACCTATAGTACAGTATAATGTTTGATGATGTTCTTGTCATGAGATTGATGAAGGCAGTCTTTAAAATATTCCTCTTTCTCTTCCCCCTTGTACCTAAGGGGCATGTGCTGCTTTAGGTATGGTTGATGTCCAAGGGAAGGGATTAAGTTTCTATTAAGGTGCTCAGTGAATGTGGACCCAGTGTCAGATATGTTGTTTATTTGTGTGTCTGGGGCACCTATCTTTTGCTAATGCTGTAATAGATTATTGTTGAATGATTAATTTGTCCTTGATGGGTATCATCATGTCTGTGATAATTGGGATGGTGGTGGTAAAAATCACTGAGTGGCTAAAACCAATATAAATGTTAAGGCATCTCTGACCCTGACTGGTTTTTCCTCTTACCTGTGGAGAGAACCAAGTGGTAAAATTTTTGCCTGGTTTGTGGTATCTATGGTAGATAGTATGAATAACAAAGAGCTTCTTGTAAGAAAGGGGCTTTGAGCTTTTATTCCCACTGAACCCTGACCAGGGGGAGCTGGGCACCCTGTCAGCTGGTGCTGGGGGCAGCCTGTGTAACCATCATCCATGGCATGCAGCCAGCAGATGCAGCACTTTATGCAGAGGGGGGGCCAGGGTCTGGGCTGACAGTGCTTTTGGGCTCAGCAACAGTGGCAAGGAGCTGCCAGAGCTGGTCTCCAGAACCTGGGGCAGAAATTACCGCTGAATTAGCAGAGGCTACAACCTCTGAAGTGACCTCTGGAGATCATCTAGTCCAACTGCCTGCTAGAGCAGGTTCACCTACAGCAGGTTGCACAGAGCCTCATCCAGGCGGGTTTTGAATGTCTCCAGAGAAGGAGACTCCACAGCCTCTCTGGGCAGCCTGTGCCAGGGCTCTGTCACCCTCAAGGTAAAGATGTTTTTCCTCACATTCAGAAGGAATGTCCTGTGCTGCCGTTTGTGCCTGTTGCCCCCTGTCCTGTCGCCGGGCACCACTGAAAACAGCCTGGCCCCATCCTCTTGACACTCGCCCTTAAGATATTTGCAGACATTGATAAGGCCCCCTCTCAGTCTTCTCTTCTCCAGGCTGAACAGCCCCAGCTCCCTCAGCCGTGGGCCTTTCTCAGGCTTAACCTAGAGCAAGCTCCCCAGGGAGGGTGCAGCTCTCTGTGGCTGTGGGCAGTGCCTGTGACCTCTCGCTGAGGCTGGAGCACGGCAGATGGGCTCCTGGTCTGCACAGATATGGTGGGATAGCTGATGCTGCTGGAGTGCTGCAGCAGCTCTTTAGGAAGGGCAGACTGGGACGGTTAGGAGTGGCAGTTGCTCTGTTTTGTGGGAAAGCAGTGGGAATGCATGGAGCTCTGCCTTAGTACAGGTGAGAGTAAGCTGTGAGCTTGCAGATCAGGGTTGGAGGGCACACTAATATGTGTGATGTTGCGGGTGTCTGCTATAGACTGCTGGCTCATGAAGAATTAGACAAGGCTGTCTTCAGGCAGTTGAAAGAAGTCTCATGGTCCCTGGCCCAGATCCTTGTGGGATTCTTTAGCCAATCATCCCAATATCTGCTGGAAGGGCAACACAGCAGGGCACAAGCAATCCATTAAGTTTCTGGAGTGCATTGATAACAGCTTCCTGATAGATGATCAAGAAGCCAATGAGGTGACATGCTCTGCTGGACCTTGTACTTACTGACAAGGAAAGACTGGCCAGTGATGTGAAGGTTGGTGGCAGCAGTGACCATGAGATGGTGACATGTGGGATCCTGAGATGAGGGGGAAAAAGCAAAAAGCAGGACCACAATTCTGGACATCATGAGAACACTTTAGTCTACTCAGGGATCTGTTGGAAGAATCCCAAGGATCCCAAGGGAGACCATCCTGGAGAGAATAGGGACCAAGAGAGCTGGTTGGTTTTCAGGGATTATCTCCTCCATAGTGAAGAACAATCCATTCCAATGAACTGGATATCAAGCAAAAGGTGGCAGGAAGCTCCTCACAAAACTCAAACATAGAAAGGAAGCACACAAGGGGTGGAGGCAGGGACAGGTGACCCTGGAGGAATACAGAGACACTGTCTGAGTGTGCAGGGATGGGGTTAGGAAAGCCAAAGTGTACCTGGAATTGAATATGATCAGGGATGTTGAAGGGCAACAAGAAAGGAAGGTGGTATTTACCGGTACATCAGCAGTAAAAGGAAGACTAGGAAAAACATGGGCTGGTTGTTGAACTGGGTAAGGAACTTGGTGACAAAGGACTTGGAAAAGGCCAAGGTACTCTATGCCTTCTCTGAGGGAGGTGGTTGATGTCATTGTGAGGCCATGCCCAATTATCTTTGAAAGGTCATGGAAACTGAGGAGAGAATCCTGAGGACTGGAGGAAGCCAGTGTCATTCCTGTCTTCAAGAAGGATCCAGAGAACTACAGGCCAGTCAACCTCATCATGACCCCAGGAAGATTGACACAGCAAATAACCCTGGAAACCATTTGTAAGTGTATGAAGGACAAGAAGGTGATTGGGCATAGTCAGTATGAATTTAGTGGGTAACAATCTTGTACTAATGAGATGACTGGAACAGTGGATGTTCTTTATCTTGACTTCAGCAAGGCTTTCATCACTGTTTCCCATAACATCCTCATAAGACAAACTGGTGATGTATGGCTTACATAAGTGGTCAGTGAGATGGATTTAAAACTGGCAGAACTGCTGGGCTCAAAGCATTATAGTCGGTAGCACAAAGTCCATCTGGAGGCCAGTCAGCATTGGTGTACCCCAGGGGTCAATACTGGGCCAGATACTGTTGTGGATATCTTCACTAATGGCCTGGATGGTGCGTGTGCTGGGCCAGGTGCTCACCAAAGCCACTTTATCACCTTCCTCCTCAGCCAGACAGGGAAGAGAAAGCACGACAAAAAGCTCGTGGGTCGAGGTAAGGGCAGGGAGCAATCAACTCAGCAATTACTGTCACAGGCAAAACACTCAACTTAGGGAAATTTATTACCAATCAAATCAGAGTAGGGTAATAAGAAATAAACCCAAAACTTAAAACACGTTCCCCACACCCCTTCCTTTGCTTCCCAGGCCTAACTTCACTCCCAAATTCTCTCCCTCCTCCTTCCCAGCGGTGCAGGGGGATGGGGAATGGGGCTGGGGTCAGTCCATCACACGCTGCCTCTGTCGCTCCTTCCCCCTCAGGGGAGGCTCCTCACACTCCACCCCTCCCCGTGGGAGACAGCTCTCCATGAATTTCTCCAGTGTCAGACCTTCCCGTGGGCTGCAGCTCTGGGTCCCCAATGGGGTCACAAGTACTGCCAGCAAACCTGCTCCAGCCTGAGCTCCTCTGTCTACAGGTCCTGCCAGGAGCCTGCTTCAGTGTGGGCTTCTCACAGGGTCACAGCCTGCTTTGGGCATCCACCGGCTCTGGCATGGGATCCTCCATGGGCTGAGGGGCACAGCCTGCCTCACCATGGTCTTCACCACGGGCTGCAGGGGAATCTGCTCCGGCACCTGGAGCCCCTCCTGCCTCCCTCTGCGCTGGCCTGGGGCTCTGCAGGGCTGTTGCTCTCACAGTCTCACTCCTCTCTGGCTGCAGGTTGCTGCTCAGTTTATCCCCCCCCCCCCCCCTTGCTAAATACGCTGTCCCAGAGGCGCTACCGCCGTCACTGATGGGCTCGGCCTTGGCCAGCGGCGGGTCCATCTTGGGGCCGGCTGGCGCTGGCTCTGTCAGACATAGGGTAAGTTTTATATGCTTTCCTCGTGGAAAACCTATAGTACTTGGAATATTATTTCCTTGGGGTTTCTTATATATAAACTATGTCTATGTTTATAAAATATATAAACAGTGGATGAATACACATGCATACATGTGTATACACATGCATTTGTATGCATATACATGCATGTGTGTATATACACACTAAAGTATAAATAAGGAATATACAGAAAGAAACCACAGTTTGATTCCAGGGTACCACAACAACCATTACACATGCTGTTGGTCCTGTCATAATATAAAATTTGTCCTGTTGTATTAAACTCATACAAAGAGACACAGGAGGTAAGCTCTCACAGGCTCTGATATCAGTACAAACATGTAATTCCTGCCCTGGAAGGCCTTCCCATCTAAATACCACCTTCAGCTGCAGATGAGCAAAATTCATTTTCGCGCACTTTGCTGTTTGGGTGTGCGGCATGATGTGCTTGCAAAAGCCTGTATGGGACAGGCTGCCGGGAAGGCTGCGGTGGCTGGCTGTGACGCTGCGACCTCAGGAGTGGAAGGGCTGTGCTTGACCTGCACACACAGTGAATCACTGCTGGGCGCTGGAGAAGGTGGCAAAGTGTGTGGGAGCTGAGGAGTCGTGGAGAACTGCAGTCAGAACAAGCACAGAGAAACAAACTGAAAACCCAGGGAGACTGAAACGTGTTTTTTAAATGTGAGAAGGCCTAGTATGAGAAATGTCCTTTTGGTTAAAATAAAGCGGGAAAGAGCTTGCTCACATATATTCTGTCTACTAGTAACAGCTGGAAATTCATGAAGGTAAGTACTGATTTAAGACTTTGAAGCCTTCATTCAGGCAAAATGTCTCCTGAAGACACCATATAGAGACACCATTTAGTGTTTTCTTGTGCATGTTCTTAAGGTCCTTTACCTCTGCTTCTGACCTGAAAAGGGCCTTGATGAGTAACAACGGGTCCTTTATAGTGTTTTTAAAGATGGGCAAGAAGTCCTGGAAAAAAGCCATGACTTGAATCTGAAAGTCATCGTTCACCTTACTGTTACTCATTCCCATCCTTCTAAAGAGCCTGCACTGCTTGCCTGTTTTGGTTTTTCCCTGTGGTACGCTTTCTGCCTACAGAAATCTGTGGGGCAAAAGATGATGGAAAAGCAGGACGTGGTCTGTGGGTGCCAATGCAGTAATCTGTTTGCCAGCCGGGCAGGATGGCGACATTCACGTGAGCTGGCTGTGTGCGCTTGAGTCAGGGCTGGCCATGGTGGTTCTGTGGTCAGCCTCAGTGCTGGTAAGTGCTAAGTGTCCTACACAGCAAGCCTGTAACGCTGTGATAAACCAGATCTCTTGCCCTTCCAAATACTGGTTAATTCAGTATTTCATTTAAAAACTCCCCTCTATTATACAACCCCATTGGAGCGGTCTGTCTTGGCCTTCGGCCTACGGCTGGATTCCACTGCCCGTAACTTGTATAAAAGTGTCTGGGGTGAAATCAGTGGTGGTGGCGATGCAATTTACACTTAGCATGTGGTGTTTATAAAATAAATACAAGTGGCAGCTGGTATAACTTGTGAAAACTCAGTGTTTGGAAGGGGCCTAAGCCAAAGACCATCAGTCCATATAAAAGTTACTGTTGGTTTTAGATTGATCTTTTAGCTGTGCTATGTGGGTATCCCTTGTAGCCCAGATCAGTACTTTTACAAGGCAGCAGGGCTAAAACATTGAGTGTTTCTGTCATTTACTGTCCTGCTGTGTTCAACTTAATTATAGACAGGCAATTAACAGCATAGGTGAGAGAAAAAGTGAATGTTTTACTGAACTTACCCTGAAATCCAGCAACAGTAGAAAAAGGGAGTTTGCTGTTATGTGAGTAATAACTGATTGGTTTTAAGCTATCTAAAGTCTGAACTGACAAACCACACAGGTTCACGTGTACACCCTGCCCCGCAGACAGCCTGTGCAAAGGCAAGAGGCTGGTTGCCTTCAGGCATCGGCAGGCATGGCAGGGTGCTGGGGCAGGGGCCCTCATCAGCTGTTTTCTTCTCTCATTACCCCCAGTACACATATAGCAATGCTGTTGGGAGCTTGAATTTTTGTGTCTAGCCAGAAGTTATATGTGTATCTACATCATCTGTTAATTCTGGGACAGTTTGTTTGTGGACAGAGCAAGGTGAGGGCTGGATTTAAAAACTCTGACTCATCTAACACATCAGCATCTAATGATTGTTGATTCTGTTTCTCTCTCTCTCTCTTCCCCCCAAGTTCTTTTGCCCAGCAGGGTCACCATTGGGCTTGCCAGAAATCATCGGGTATTTGAATGGGACTTCTATTCAACATTTTTGTAACATCAAGACCTTTTCAGGGACATTTGTCTCATGTGTGCTGGCTGTAGCCTCTGGGCTGTTCTACGGGCCAAAAGGTCCCATGATCCATTTGGGGTATGAAATAGCAGACAAAAGTTAAAGCTATCAGGCTGATGGTGTGCGTTTGCAATGTATGTCTTGGTGGCAACACTGGCTTAAAAAATACCCTGCGCTGGGAGTGCTTTTCACCTCTGCTGTCCCTTCCTTTGCATTAGCACAACTATTCATGCCATGCAGTGAAGAAAAACATTTTTCACTGTGTGTTTTAAATACTGGCTTGGTTCCCTAGTACGATTCCCTGTTGAGACTCAGCAAGTAGTTATCTGGACAACTGCAGTCCATTTTGTTTCTGAAAAGCAACCCATCCCACAGCTATGGCCTGCCAGCTCCTTTGCATCTCGTACAACTGCTTTTACTTACACCAAGTCTGTATAAAAATAAAGCCAGTCTCAAGTGGCTGTGCACAAAAGGGGCAACAATTTTACAGCCACCTTGCAGAAGTGTTGAAGTGGCTGTGTAAGGCACGCAGTGATGGACAGCCAGGCCCTTGGGACCCATGTTTCCAGCTTACGAACACGGCAGCCACAGATGTCAGCTAAGGGCGACCGCAGAAACCAGGCACTGCTTCGCAAAGCTCTGCAGATGGCAAATTGCAGGTCAGGTTGGATCTGCTTGTTGTTCATGCAGTAGTGTAATACAATGTTTTCTAGGTAGGGAAAAGCAGACTTTATAGTCCGTTTGAAGGATAATGACTTTATCCCCAGCCCTTGCTATACACAAAGAAAGAGAATCCCCATCATGCTGTAGAAAGAAGGGGAAAGGACGGTTGCCCAGTCCTGCTCTGTAGGTCAGAGCAATTCTTAAAATTTGCTCTGTTGCAATACAGCCAAATTTAGTAACTGCAGGCCAGGTTTTGGGCTTTGCTGTTTTGGTAAGTGAGATAGTTTCCTGTATTCACCATTTGGAGGATAATCCTGCTGCACTTGATTACCACCATCATTAAACTGTATCTTGAGCTGAGATGGCAAAATTAGTCCTTCCTAATATGATACAGATTGTTTGTTGGCCGGTTTGCTGTTTTATTTCTGATCTTTTTTGGGTTTGGAAAGTATTCATCCCTGAGGTTTGTTCTCTTCCTCTTCACCACCCTGACCAAACCTACCCTCCTCCCCAACACCCTTTCACATTTGCTGTTACTCTATGGGTTTATATTTATTTATTCATTTGGACGGAGGTGCAGCAACCTAGGGGATGACTCAGATGTTCAAAAATAGGAGTGCATGGTTAGTCAGAGGCAGCCACAAACCTTCCAGACAATGATTACCAAGGTTTAGCTCTCCCTTTAGGTATCTTTTGTTTTCTTTGCTTTCAGACATTTGTCTCCAGGAGCTCAGAGACTGCAGCTGTAATTTTTTTCCCCCTTTGTGCTGGGTTGGTAACAGTGATGCATGAGCCAAAGGATTGAATCATATTTCCATGAAGAAAGTCAGCATGGTATTAACATGATGCCTTTTTAAAATGTAGGAATTAAGAGCTAGTTTAATTTAATTTATCTGGAACCATCCACCATTTTTATTAAACATAAACACACGTAAGTTGCTAAAAGCCTCTGAGACATTCATTAAGGCTCCTAATTTAAGTCTTGTAGAAAAGTCTTCCAAGACTATACAATGAATAGTTTTTTCTTTTCACTAAGGGTTTGGATTCCCTCCCCGCCCGCCCCCCCCCCCCCCCCCCCCCCCCCCCTTTAAATGTAGTTTGAAGTGCTGCCTGGGAACACACTGTAATAATTTAAATCATTACACATATTCTGTTAGAAGCAGAGCTGTTCTGGCTGCCATGGTTGTTAACCTGGGAACAGATGACTGAAATGACGGACTGTAGTCTGATGTGTCACCACACTTGGGCAGACATTAACATGCAGTTCTTCAAAAGGCATTTCATGGTCTATCATCACAACACTTCTCTCAAAAGAGACATTTAAGTCTCTGAGTCAAGAATCTGAAAGTCTTTAGTAGCCTCCTCCTTTATGTCAACAGGACTTTGCATATTTGAAAGATGTGTTCATGTTTTCCATGTTTAAATCTGTTGAAACCAATCTAGGTTTGCTGCTGCACGCCAGCTAGGGCTCTGCCCTCCTCTGCCTTTAATCGTGGCTGATTTATGAATAATTTACTGAAGAGTGCTCTCAATTATACAACATCACTTTTAGTGCTCTCCTGGGTTGCGGCCTGAGCCAGCTGCAGTCAGACACCCTTGGCGTCCACCTCCCGATCTTCACCACATCTTGGAATTCAGCGGATAAGTGATGGGCAGAGCTGTGGGGCCCTGGGGGGGCTGCCCCACCACCCACCCTTGGTGCCCCGGGGGTGTGCGGCAAGTCACTGTTGAGCCCTTTGCATCTGGAAGGGGAATACAGATACCGCTCCAGCAATCTTTCAGCCTTCCTGCTGTTTGTCACTTTGGAATGGGGAAAAAGCCACCGGCTCTAATTGAAAATAAGTTGTTTAATTAAACAAAGGTCTTTAGTCAAAACAAAGTTCACAAGTTGCTTTATTGAATGCCTGTGAAATAATATGTTAATACTGAAGACCTTCTCCCATTGCCTTCTGGGTTGTAAAAGGAGGGAGAAAGATGCAGGACTTTTACACATGGCCTTTATCCTCAAATCAGTGATGCTGTCCCAGGAAAAAAAAAGAGATGATGGAGATTGCACAATGTGCCCGGGGGGCCCTTGCTGTATTTTTCTAGTTTTGAAAAAGTAAATTTTTTGTGACACACTTTTAATACGGCTCTTCTCTGCTCATGTGTGTCTGAGATAACTCTGGTAAGCTCTCTTTTGTGAAATTAATGAGATTAGTTTCCAGACGAAGAAATTACAAACCAGTTTGTGTCTTCTGGATGGTATTTATTGTCATCTTGACATACAAACTTCTATACGATACCATTTTTTTCCTAAAGCAAGGAAAAAATGAAAGACCCCCATGTGTTAATTTCCCAAAGAAATACAAGGAATTCAAATGAACAGTCACTGTGAACTATCTGTAGCTTAAAAGAAAATCAAAGGGAAGATATGGAATCTCTTTTGCCTTTAGCCTTTTAAGATCGGTCATTTAAATAAATCTGAGACGTGCTGGTTAAGCAAAATGTTAGTCATGGAAGAAATCGGCAATTGCAGTAAGAGAAGCAGCGAGAACTTTTGTTTTTCTCTGCAGCATCCAGTTATAGTATAATTAGAAAGAAGTGCTAGCTTGCAGTTGGGAGCCATCCTGGGAGAGACAAATTCTGTGGGAGTCCCCTTCACAGAGGGAGTTGCTGGTGAGCAGCAGAGACAAATTTCAGTCCGAGTGAGACCTTGCTTCTTTACAAAGACCAGGACAAAAGACTTCCACTCTCCTGGTATCTTTTGGAGTTAAGTAAGCTCAAGAGATGTACCCTCTCGGAGTACAGTCACAGGCAGAGGTATAACTCAGCAAGCGTTAGGATACTGAAGGATCTTAAGGCATCCCTCCATCGGGCAGCTGTAATGGATGTGTAGGAGGGGTCCAATTTCATTGTTGATACTATTGGTGGGATACATAGCATGTACAACTGATAGGAGAAAGAGGTTGAAGACATCCAAGCAAAGCTTGCCTAGCTTTTACTGTGGCGTGCAGTACCTTTTGAGTTCCCTGCTGCTGGAAACAATGTCACTGTGAAGATACGATATGATATGTCAGTAAAAATCCATACACAAGGGTATCTTAACTCAGCGTTTGTGAGTTGGGAAATACCAGACATAAAGTTGCCTGTGTAGCTTTACTGGAGGGCTTTGTTAAGGGCTTTGACACATGAACTCTCTAATCTTTTCCCTTATTTTCTGTCCATTACTCTCGTTGCCACCCATCTTTGCACTGATAACATTTGTGGACACCACAGAGAACACAAAAAAGGGCCCTCTGATGTTTTAGAGATTACTCTGGTCTGTTTGAGGTTTTTTGCTAAGAACTTGGCATTTCTTAATCTTAAAAATACTCAAGCATTTTGTATGCTTGTTGACTTCAGCTAGTACTTGAATGCTCAGCATTTCTGCAAATTATCCCTGAGGTCTCAGGTAGCACATCCAGAGGATGCAAGGCTTTATAAGCTGGTGAGCGCTAGTGATTAGTGCATTATATGTATCAGCATCACCCAGTATCCCCCCAAAGCCTGGATTTGAATCTATTTTCCAAGGCAGAATTAAAGTATAATTTTATTCCCTCTTTCTATATTTTTCCCTCTGTTTTGCATACTGTGGCCTTCCTTAAAAATGTAACTTTTGTCTGATGCAAGATGTTGTTTTCATATAATGAACTGGGTGCTTTGGAAAGAAAATGCTGTGGTGTGTGGGAAAATAAATAATAATAAGAGTATAAAGGAAGTCTGTCCTTTAATGCCTTTCTTTTATGATTAATTTTCTTTTTTCTTCCTTTTTCTTTTTTTTTTTTTCTTTTTCCTTCACTGGAACTGGCTTACAGTGCAGATCTTTGCCATTTGAGCTCCTAGTGCAGCTTACAGCAACAGAAGTTTGTTGCTCTTCAGGGTGTATGTGAGCTCCACGCCTTCACAGGGAGGGAAACAAGGCATGCATGCTCCCTGTGGATTTCTCACACATTTGCAAACTGAGGCAACGCGTTGAGCCTGCAGGCTCTGGGGCTGTACTCTCATTCTGTAGTGAATCCCAAGCTTTCTTACCTTTTTCCCTGCAGTATTTCACCCTTGTGACTGCACTGCTTCCCAGGTGTGAAGTGTGAAGTGGCATGTCTGCCCGGCCTGGTTCAGCAGTTGGCTGGTATGGCGTGGTGGTCCCTGCATGATGTTACAGAATTGAGGGTTTTGTCAAGGCTGGAGGTGAAGACAGATGGATCTCAACTCAAATCCTAGAGATGCAAGGCACTATGATAACCCCAAAATAAACCAACAAGTCTTTAAATTCAGCCCCATAAAACCAGCTTTGACAGGAAACGGTGTTTATGGAGGTATTTCATTTCTGTTCTTTTCCCCATTACCTGGATTTTGCCTCTTCTACTTGTTGTAGGTGCAGTTTCATTACGGCTGGGGCGGGAGCACGCATAGCTTCAGTATTTTGTGCCCCCATTGGCAGCGGGGTCTTGTTCACGTTAGAAGTGTCTTCATTCTGGGACATCAGACTGGCCTGGCAAACCTTCTTCTACTGCTTGATGGCTATGTTGACCACAGATTTACGGTCCTCTTCCCTCTATGGGTTTGTTTACAGAGGTAATTTTGGATTTTTTGAAGCAGAGAAAATAATTATATTTTGGGTATGTACCGTGTGGGTGTGGGAGGAAAGAGGTGCAACGTTTTAGGTTTGTCTCTTTCAGCATTGTTGCTGGGGGAGTAGTGGGGAAGGGGGGCTGAGAAGGGGAAAGGATGGTATATGTACAATTATTAGATCAGTGGATACAGAAGCCTTCATACTTGGCATCTTTTAATCACTTAGATACAATACAGAGTTGTTTTGTTCTAAACTGAAGTGAACAAAGCATCTACTGTGTGCTTATTAGCTGATCATGTAAGTTGTTAAGATAACTTTCTGTATTGGTGCTGGATAGGAGAGGGCTACTTTAAAGTAAAAGAAGAAGCAGATAAGCTCTTAAATAGGGTGTCCTCTTCTCCTGTAGTTGGCTTGAGCTCCTTGTTGTTGCTGCAGGCATTGCTGTACTGTGCTTGCAGATTAAACATTTGAAAATATGTAATCACTGTTTGTTCCTGGTTGCACAACAGAGGTGACCTTCAATCTCAGCTACGTTTACTTGAGTCCTTCCAGCACAACACAACCTTGATCTTTGAATTTTATCTTGAGTCTGCCTAAAAGTAGTTGTTTTTGTTATGTCTTTCGCTCATTTTTATTGCAAGGTGATTCAATAGTGACGTGCAAGTATCATGATCTTCACTTCTTGCCTAAATATTCTTCTTTGTATTTGACTTGAAGATCAATTAGAGAACTAGAGATAAAAACCTGACCTGAATCCCAGTCCACTTTTTGCTACTAATTCAATTTTTCCTAAGGTAATTCCCTGATCACTTTAATTGCTCACTGAATCTCTTCTGACTTGTATCTCTCTAGCAATGCAGAAACCAGAGATTATGGTATTTTCCACAGGTAGGCATAGCTTGGCTGGGAAAATGGGCAACTTTTTTTGTGTGCATGCTGCCTGATACAATGATTTTCCATATGCTGTGCAAAAATATTTGGGGTATATTTCCTTTACCACAAGTTTAGCTGGGGCAAGTGGAGAAGACATTGGTTTTCAACCCAGATTCTTTGTGTCGACCAGCTCATATTGCAGCCCCCCAAAAAGTTGCAGTGACACAACCAAGAAGATAAAAATCTGTGGTGGAAAGGTGAGACTACACGGACAGGGAAAAGGTCAGGCTTTCTGAAGGCTTTCAGATTCATTGCTGAAGCCAATGTATTGTGTAATGAACAGCTGTGTGCACAGGGAGAGTGGATTCACCTCAACTGCTATTTTAGAATAAGCGTTGCTCTTTCAACACTCCTTTCAGGTTGTTTTCTGAAAAGAGAAGTGGATTCTGTCTTCTTCTTTTCTCTCTTAGTGTCATTAGAGGAAAAAGATAGCTAAAATTATTATCACCATGACTTCTGGCAGGGTTCAATAGTTCTTGGCTCTCAATGCAATGCAGATAACCAGAGATATTTTTGTTTCACCAAACACAGGGCTCAGGGGAAATTTTACTTCTTTCATGTTTTGTGGCATTAACCAACACAGTTTACAGTGGATAAACTCCGAGTTGAAAGGTTGTGGTTATGTCTCTCAAGAAAACTATTTGTTTGCTTTAGTTTCATACTACCTAGCATAATGTTACAAGGGGGGTTTATTGTACTCCAGAGCATGAGATTTGCAGGAAGCTTCACTTTATTTTTACATAGACCATTGGATTAGTTGTAGAAGTGAAACTTGCTCTGTAGGTAGCAGATTTTTCTTGATGACTGGCCAAAGCCTGTGGCTGCTACTACAACAAAAACAAACAATACACTGTGCAACCTTTCATTCCCAGTGCATGGAGCACTCACATGTACATGCACAGTACTTTAAAACAAATATCCCAGTATATCTTTCCCTTAGGAAAAATGGAGGCAGGGAGAGAAAACAATAAAACCTTGTATGTCCATTTTTAGTTTTAGTGCAAGTTTGGAATTAAGTAGAATATAATGCAAGACACCTGGGTCCTGCAGTAAATAAACCAGATTTTTTCTATTTTAAATTAAGCTACTTCTCACTGAATTTCAACATGTTAAATATTAGAGCTCTTTAAATCCTTTGGAAAAGGATGGATTTTGTTGCAGCTATTGGTAAAAATAGCATTATTAGTTTTGCTTAGTACTTAGAGTACCGACATATGTGATGGTTGTAGTCCTGATTATAAGGCACAATATGCCTTACATCTCTCCCTACTCCCTGAGAGTGTATCCTGCAGGTGTTGGGCTGCTTCTGCCTGGGAATAGCTGCTGGGATTCTTCCTCTTCCAGACCCAGTTTCTCAGTCCATAGCACCCAATGGACCAACTCTTCAAGCTTGGCTGGATGGAAGGCTGAGAGTTTCTCCATCTGCTACCCCCAAGATTATACCAGTTTAGGACTTTTTTCAGACAACCCTTTTTACCAGGAGTTTTTTTGAGCATTTTATAATCTCTTACTCTGTCCAGATCCTAATCTTGACAAAAAGCTGTATAAGTCCAAGTCTGGGCTAGGGAAATAATATCCTCACAGCTTGTAATAGATTGCCACCAATCTGTTGACCCCTCTTTGCTGGCTGGAAGATAAAATTAAAACATGCTATTGCTCTCATCCTTAGTGCCTGTTGAGCAATCAAGCAGAAAATTCAATAACTATTCCAGCTGCCAGTTTATATTCTATATGTTGTGATTTGTTTTTCTGTGAGTTGTTCCAGATCAGCATCAATTTTCACAGTTTTACTTAAATAAATTTACTTCTAAATTATCTCAATGCACATGGATGCAGGTTGACACAATATATGAACAGTGAGCAAAGCTCTGGTTCAGCAGAGTCTTTTGAAGTGTTCGTTAAGGCCATTATATCATGTGTACTTGGATGTAACCTGAAATGCTGAGTGCTTGTGGTAACTGCAGTGCATCACAGAGGTTCCTGCTATGTGTGCCAACACCAGTGTCTACCTGCTGGTTCCACTCCTGTGAGATGTACACCATCTCTCATGAGATCAGCTTTAAGTTAATTAGCTGAGCTCCCTAAACCACAAGGAAAGATTTATTTCCTGTATGGGAATCACTTTGTGGTATCAGGTTTTGTAAGAGAGGGTGCAATATGTCATGTTACTGGCAGGATGCTCAGAACATTTTTTTCGCTTTGATTCAGGTTAAGAACTTGCTGGACATGAATGTCTTGGCCTTCGTTCCAACAGTCTTCCTTGGAATGCTTGGAGGTCTTCTGGGAGCTCTTTGTTTCCCTAAATGTAAAGATTAATGAATTAGGTATGCGGTTCTTTAATTCAATTCCAAAAGTATCCCTTAGAAAAACAAGCAAGCTGTTGGAAACTGTGCTCATTCTTGTAAGTAAATAATATGGTTCTCTTCATTATATAATATTTACAGTGTCTAATGAGGGCAGGTCATAAATTGGATGTATGGAAAAGTGGGTCTGACCTGCTGGTACTTGATAACATGCAACACATTACAGCAAACATACGGATTTCCAAAGTACATATAGGTATTTGATGTTGGTGGGTATATAAGAAATGGAGAAGAGATTTTTTTTTTTTTTTTATGCTTGAAGTATTTTTCCTGTAGAGTTGCTCTTACACTGCTGCTCTACTGTGATGGTACTACACCATCTTAGTGACACGTGGCAGTTATGTTGGTGTGCTTTTGCATTTATTTACAATCTACAGGGGGCTGTCACAAGTAGATTTCATCAATTTTTCTCCATTTTTCCTTGCTAGTGATTGATCCTCTCATTACCCCACACAGCTTGCTGGTGTAGCAGAACCAGGTGGGCATCCTCCTCCACACCTCCCCACCTGGGCACTGTTTCAGCTGTTATGTTGGAAAGAACAATTAAGACACTATGACCATAACTATGTGTATTTTTGCCTCAAGACAAAACACGAGATTTCTGCCTGGTTTAACAAGAATGCACGCATGAAGAATAAATGGTTTAAAAGAGGGTTTAAAAGTTATGGATAGGTACACAAAACTTTCTGGAGCTAACTGTGTATCTGGAGTCAGTTATCCCTAGTGGTTACTGATGGAGGTCAGCCTGGAGTCTCAGATTTCCTGGGGAGGCATGATGGGCCCATTTTACTACTAAGCTTTGGAGTTTCCATTTGGCATTTATGGCTTTGGGGAGGATCATGCCACTGGAATGAAAAGGGTATAGACAAAAGGTTCCCATATTTTGAACATTTTCATAATTTTCAATTCTGTGCTTTGGTTTTAACTAAGTATGTTATTAAATGTGGAGGAAGGAAGCTTTCGGAGCTTTTCTGCTGCACTTTTAGTAAATAGTGCAAATTTGGGGTTCTCTGCTAGTTTCTCTAGTGAACACCTGCTTGTCATAATTTTCCTGGTTTTCCACCATTTTTGAGTAAGTGTTTCTGAGGAGTTTTCAGACCTTTTTAGGTGTTGAGATGACCTTGGGAAATTGGTGCACACTGAAGCCCCTTTCTTCTGCACTCTCTTAGGCAGACTTGCCAGTATGTTTTATGTAGGCGATGTATGGTTTTTTTATATTGTTTACTTTTTTTCCCTCTCTTGTGGAGAGAGGGTTGCTCTACTGTAGACCAGTGGGCTGGCCATATAGGTGCTCTCCTCCCATCAGCCCAGACATGCCTTCAGTGGCCCCTGCTCTGAGCCAACAAAAAGACATACGCTTCAGGGAAGAGCAATAATGTTGGTGTGCATCAGTGACCTGGATGATACTGGGAGGAAAACAACTGGTATTTTAAATACGAGAGGAGAAACTTTTGGATCCAAAAGTGTGAATAACAGTAGATTGAGGCACATGGTCAAGTCTCTGCAAGCTCGCCACAGACTGGTACAGGGCTGCATACGTTTCCCATCGGTTGCACTATTTTTCGTCTCGTTACGGTCTGAAAGAGTGGATTTCATTCAGTCCTGGAAAGCTCTGGGTGCTGCGGCACTGCAGCTCCTCTTCCTCTGCCTGGTCCTGCCTGTTGCGACGAGGGTCAACCTGCTCGTTGGGTTCCCTCGTAGGCACATCGGAGGTGAATCGTGACCTGCGGCAGGAGGAGGAGGCGGGAAGGAGGCGGGATGCCCGGGAAGGGGCGGTGCGGGAGCAGGTCCATGCCATCGAGACCAGAGGCGTTTAGCTCCTCTCAGCGGCAGGATGCCGGCGTGTCAGTCTGCAGCCGCGGCTGCTCGACATCTCGCCGAGCGGTGACACCTTGAGGAAGCTCACTCGAAGCTTTTTGCTTCCACGTTCGGAGGACTGGGTAAAGGGAGGCAGGGAAAAGGGGTTTTCTCAGCTCTAGGGAGATTCTTTCCACTGCCCAGCCTTCTTTCGTTGTGCTACAAATTTGTGCCCAGGTCTTGCAAAGGATTCGGCGCTTTGTGCTGTTGAGCGCTGCAGTGGGACATCCTAACAAAAATCCAGTTTTCAAACCAGCAGGATGAGGAATAGAGTCCCATCTGTGATTCCCATTAGCCCTGTGTAGATGCCACGGTTTCCAAAGGATCTCTGTGTGTGAGGGGTCAGGTTTGTAACAATTACTATTTTCACAATTTGGAGCTGGAGCTGTGTGTTTGATAGCTGCGTCTCCTACTATTGGGAAGGGTTTGGCTTTCTCATAGTACATTACGAAACCCATGCATAAACTACATAAACACATAAAACCCACACAGTTCCTTGTTACTTTTTGGAAAAAAACCCACCAAACCCAAACCTAAACAAACCACAACATAAGCCAATGAGACCCAGTATCTTAGAAGATACTATAGGACTAAACATCAGCTAGCGAAGATTTAGTGTCAGGCAAAGAAAATGCCTCCTAAGAGTTATTGTATATTGTTTATGAGTAGTGCCTTACTGACTCCAACAGTTCATGCAGTGGTTAGCACCTTGCCAGATCATACCTGAAACTGGGAGAACAGCATGTGTTTTGTAGGGCTGTAGTGCTTACCAGAGCTTTTCTGTTTGTATACTTTTTCTTCATCCTGTAAATGTTTTTTTAAAAATACTGATTTTTTACATTAACTTTGTAGCACAAACTCTTATTCAGACTGTTTTTGCTTTTTATTAGCTCTAGAAGGTCCTGCTCAGGTCACAGTCCTTATTTTATTATAACTTGGCAAAAAACTTCAGGAAAAAAACTGTTTGATCTGAGAGAGAAGCATAGATTATTTTTTTTTTAATAAACTAACATAATCAGGCAACTGAGAGAAACTGTGTCACAGTGACTTTAACCAAAAATAATCTTGTATAAACCAGTTTGCCTTTAAACTTGGAAAGAACCCATCACAGTGTCTTCCACACCCACAACATAACCCGAAGTGCCATTCCTTTGACTGGAATTGAATATCTAATCTTCAGCCCATAGATTAGGCAAAGCCGTCTTCCTAAGTGCCCTTCTGCCCCTTGGCCTGTGTTTGCTTCTCCTCAATTCATCACCTTTCTCTCTGTGAGGAAATCACAACGTAGATAATGTTTTGCCAAGAATCTGGCAGAGCTATCTTTCTATTTTTTTAATCAAGTTGACTAATGCTTCTGTTCCAAAAGCTCAGTGTTTCCATGGGCAGGGTGGACAATTTAAGGATATATGCATATATACTTACATATTAAGCTGTCAAAACTTTAAAAGGTTACTTGAGAAGATTAATTTTTTTTTTTGTCTACCTAGCTGTGAAGATAGGCTACTATTTTAAATATGTAGCCACTGGCTCCAGGCTAGCTGTCCTTCTAGCTCCCTTTGGACTTTGAGGCTTTGGCAAAAAATTGACCTGGGTTTGAACTGTCCCAGAGTTAAGTTTTCAGAAACAAAACCTGACCTGAGCTTTGCGAAGACTCAACTGCTCCCAGTTTCATCTATCTCTTGTAGATGTGCTCTGCACATAAGCTTATAATCTTTGAGATACAGGGAAACAAAGGCTTGAGATACGATTGTCTGACAAATCATTACAACTGCACACAGCTGAATCTCAGCTTGAGGGTGTCTATAAATGTGCTATCTGAGCTCTTTTAAAAAAATCCACAGAGTGCATGAAATATGGTTGTGTGTTCCAGTAGTTTTTCTCCCGATGTCTACTGACGTTTTTTAAAAATATTTTTTCTTTGGATGTATCTTCATTTATTTAGAAATGTGAATTAATCTCAGCTAAGATAAAAACCTTAACATTAGTTTTGAATGAAATATAGCTTTGTTATATTGAACTATGCTGTATTGAAAAATATGCGTAACTGAAATAGTCATCTCATGTAAAAAACACTTTTGCTCTTGATGTATGCAAAGCAGCCAGTGAAAACACCTTCTGCTGTGCTCTGTTTCAAACACTTTTGGTTTCATTCATGTTTACTTCAGAATGGGTATACGGAAAGCTAGTAGAAAGACCTGTTAAAGTCCCTTCGTCCATTTGGATTGCAATGCCTGTGTGTCTACTGTGTAGTATGTAATCTGCTTTAGGCATTAGAGCTGTCAAGTATTGCTAGGATGTCTAGGAGCTTCCTTCTGTCGATTGACTGAATGTTAGTCCTTTCAAAATGTTCTCCTTATAAGAGAATGGAAGCAATAAGTTTGCAAGTTAGGAACAAGTCTTTAGCTGTTCATTCTAACAAGGGACTTTAAATTTGCATAAATCAGGAAGCAATTTAAATTGAAGCAGTGATTGTTTTTGACATACAGCAGAATTTGAAGTACCAGCCAGAAAACTAGGTCCTTAATGAAAGACACACAGATCCTGGATCCGTGCTGTGTACAAGTTGCAGTCTCAGGCCAGTAGCCTGCAAGGAGTTGGAGACCCAACTCTGGCTGGGTCTCCACTGGCTGCCGTGGCGCCTGGTGGGGAGGCTGGGCATGCATAGAGCGTACCACATGCTGCAAGTCTTTCTGCAGGTAGCGGTGGTCTCTGGTAGCTACAGAACTGGTGGCCAGTTGCCTAGTTGCAAGTCCAGTCTCTGAAGTTAGAAAGGATGAATCTGGGCCTTAACTATGGCTTATGAGCAAATGCTGATCTTCTGGGATATGTGGGCAATACAAAAGGACAATTTCCTTGTGGTAGCTGCTGCCATTAGTGCTTTTAGACACTTTTCTTTCTGTTTTTGTCTGTTTCTACATCTCACAATAGTCTGTTTACTTATTTTAATGCCTGCAGGTATGTACGACAACTGTTACAATATATTTACCGTATTTCTTTCCTTGCACTCCAGTCATGAGCATAAGAAGCAACCAGCTAAGAAACAATGCAGAAATGTAAGTGGGGAGAATCACCAGGAACATATCTATGTAAATATTATCTATGAACCATTTCTCCTAGTTAGTTGTTACAAGGATTTGGGATGGAAAAATTCAAAGGTGCATCAGAGCCGAATGTTTAAAATGAATTCCTGTAGAGACAAGAATCACACTTAATCTTTTAATCACTGAAATTTAATCACACTTAAACCTTTCCAGTGAGAGACATTTGCCATCATGTCAAATTAAAGAAAAAAAAAAAAGCCGGGGGGGAAGTAAGAAACAAAAGTGAGTTAAATGAAAAGAGCCTGAAACATGGCTGTATGTATCACACAAGCTCTTTTTCAATTTAGAATCCTAATTTTGCTTTTAAAGGTGTATAGACTTTACAGATAGGTATATAAGCTTATAGGAGACAGATGGTGCTTTAGTTGGAAATCTGAAACTGGAAACTGGTGAAAAACTTTTGTTATCCTCAGCTTCAGTGAGGATATTGGCTGAGGGACATGGTTTGATCTCTATACAAGAACGCTGACAGGTAAAAACACCAGAGCACATGCCACTACAGCAGAAACTGTAATCCAGACACTTAAAATGACAAACGTTGTGTTAATAAACAAGCAGGGAATAGGTGGCTGAATGGCTAAGGATTTTGTGGGTGATGCAGTTGAAGAGATCCTTGAATCTGATACAGGTTTTGCAGTCCATGTTCCTTTCTTGAGAAATACCTATAAGGAATCCAGAGGAAGTAGAAAAAGAATTGCTCAGATTAAGGTTAAATGACAGCTTGATTTCACAGTTACTGCAAAAAGTCACTACCAACTTCTAGTTTTACAAATTCATAAATTTGCAAAAATTATGAATTCCTCCTTCCAGGTGGGCAGCGTCACATATATTGCATAAGAACTGTAAATACTGAATAACTTGCCATTGCTGAGTGGACCCTGAATAGTTTATTAAGTATATAGAAAGCAGACATACTTTTCTATTCTTGCTCAATTCTGGACTGTCACTTGACTTGCAATACCTTGTTCAGTATTGTTTGCTATAAAATGTATTTACATATTCTTTATAAAAGCAAACTTTGCACTTAGCACCAGGATTTGGTGACTATGGCTCTTTGGATTGGTACAGGAAAAGCCCTTTTCCTCACCCTGACAGCCTTTTTTATTTTAAGGACTAAAGGCTTGCAAAATGTTATTTTTCAAAACAAAACTATTTTTGCTCTAAAGGAAAAACATCTGAAACCATGATAATTTAATTGCTTTTTTTTGACTGTCTCTGAATCAAAAATAGTCAGGCTGATCCAACCTAGAGGCTAAATGGTCTTAGTGCCAATTTTTCATTTGGTGTGGCTACAAGTTATAAAGAGTACATGCTGTTGAAAATGGATAGATCTGAAGGAAATTAAACACCAAATCGTTCTGGACTTTGCAGGGTCATGCGTGTGCTGAAGGTAGGGATAATGTTTCTAGGAAGCTTGTAATAAAGTACAAGACTAAACCTGAAAAAGAACTTTCTTCACTGTTCTCCTGTTCTTAGACATTTAAAAAGGTAATTATGTTTGCAGTTAGGACCATGTAGATTTGGCTTATCTTGGTGCGATCTGAGGTTCTTAGTCAGTTCTCCAGAGATAGGTAAGTATCATTAACCTTTGGAGATCCAACAGGTTAGTAATAGGCACCCTTGCTGCTTTAAGATTTCTAATAAGAACTATGTAATGAAAAAATTGTAAAATGTTTTTGTCTTTTGTGCTGATCCAACTCAGTGAAGTGTAAGGTTTTTTTTCATTTAAAACATGACAGTATAAGAGCTACAGCTCCAGATGAGGCTGTATGCGGCTATGTCAGTAGGACAGTGCTTCCTTCTAGCATAACATCCTCATAAATTTATGCTGGAGTGGTGCTTTTAGTAGCATGTTGTAGTGCTTCCAGCAGGCCTTGATATTCCTACGAGGAGGAATAGGAGGTCATAGGGAGGCAGGAGAAGGAGGTAAAGGAGCAATGGGCTTCTTCTGTTAGCAGGTCTGGGTACAACACATGTATTCCTGCAGCATGCAGTATGGCAGTGCAGTCCTCCTGTTGGCACCAGGGAGAAATCTGTCTTAACTAACTGTACTGATTTCAAGTGGAAAGAGAGTTAGTGGTACAAAACCCTGCGTGTAAACAAGTACTATGTCTCCACCCTCTATGCTTTGTTCTTCTTGCTCAACCATGTATTTTAATTGTAAAAAAATTTTCTTTTGTTGTTTCTCTCTCTGTTACTTTGGCATTGCTGCAACCTTCAAATTGCCTCTCGGATGTGTGGGTTTTTGTGTGCGCACTTCTTTAATGGTAATAGACATTTATATAGAACTTGAGCCTTTGCTATAAGTGGGTTACACAACCATATGACTTCTAAAGCAGGACGGAGTAGTAAGTTTTTTTATTTTTTATTGACGGTTATGAATTTGGAATATATTCTTGTTGGAGTCGTTGGATTAATGTAAAAAGCAAATACAGGATTGGGAAGTATCTTGTGTTCCTCTGGTTGCCAATCTGGGGTCTGGAATAAATTTTCTTGTACTAGATGTTGGCAGCATTTTAAGTTTTCCTTGTAGTTCTGAGCAGGGAACTGAGTTCAGGTGGGTCAAATACCACAGATCTCCTGCTCTTTGTTCCAGAAACAGAGTTCATAGTGTTACTGTTTAGGTTGTGGTGATGTCCAAAACATGCTGGATGCTTTCCAGACTGGAAGAAGAAAGTCGTACCTGCTTGAAGAGTGTAGTTGCACCAGATGACAGAGATTGAGAAGGTGGCTGGTCATGGTCAGCATGATAACCGGCAGTCTAGGTTGCAAGATGTTGAAATAACTAGTGCCAGTATTTACTGAAGAAGGGCTTTAAGAACGTGTTGGACAAATATCTTTTAGGTGCGGTTTGGGTATAGCCTATGCTGCTGTGCAAGAGGAAACCTCCAAGTTCTTCCAGTTCTCCATGTGCTCTCCTGTGCAAAGCTTTCTAACTGCAAATGCATCTGTCAGCTTGGGACACTGTACGTACCCACTGAAGGTGTTCATCAGGAATGATAAATTTTTGGTCTGCTAATCCTGTTTTATAGTGTTACAATGATATGTGATGGATAAGGAGACCAAGGCCTGGCTGGGAATTTTCATCAGATTTTTTTCCCTCTGTTTTCCGGTTTTAGGCAGTCTAATGTGATTCCTGGTTTTGGAAATTTTGGGTTTCTTCAGCAGGAGGCTTGTTTATGTAGAGGAATATGAGCTCTGCTAAACCAGATTTATTAGTTTAGTAGAATAATTAATAAACTGATCTGGTACACTAGATTTATTAGTTAATAAAACAGCTTGAGAGATGTAAGGGAAAGTAGGGTTTTGTGTAAAATTTATATCTAATAGACATGTTCTGTACAGGCACTAAGGTGATTTATTCATCCATTTATTTTTTTTTTTTTGTCTTTAAGCATAAATCAGTTTAAGATGGAAATTTCAGAATATAGCTGTTCATCAAGCACATGGATTGGTGCAGATGGAGTCAGATATTCTAATCAAACCTTCAGTCAAGGTAACGGGAACTAAATGAATGGTACCTGGGAACAAACTGCATTTATGTAATTTGAGGTGATATCCAAGTATATTTACTCATAATGTTGGTTTTCTTCAAAGTAACGTAGTGCTCCCTTTTGAGGGATACATCAGAATTGAATTCCATATTTGAGCCAAGTATGCTGGGAAGTTCCTGACTTACTACCCTGAAAAGAATAGGCAAAGAGCCCTGCTGAAGTAGTATAGTTGCCTTTCTGGCTTAAATGGCTGCAGTTTCTCCTTGTTTTGATCAAGATTAACGTCACTCAGACCAGACTGGAAAGAACAAATATTCTTTGTTTTCCTGAAAGTGCCCCAGATGCTCAGGCTGTCATGTAAACTCCAATTAACTGTCTATGCACTTTGCTGATTTTTTTAAATCAGGTTTAGGCAAATGAACACTATTATTCTATTTTTGTAAAGGATCCTCTTAATGTTTTGTATCTCTCCACATCTCTTCCTCTGTGTTGCAGCTGTTGCTTTTCTTGTTGAAAATGGGAAGCGAGGGATCACATATCTTTTAAAATGTGGGACTCATGAAGAATTTGGATATGCTTCCCTCTGCACTGCTTTGGCATTTTATTTCATCCTCAGCTGTTGGACAGCAGGTTCTGCTGTTGCCAGTGGCCTGGTTATTCCTATGCTGTAAGCTTCACCTGTCTTGGTTTGAGCCTCCTGTACAAAAGGCCTGTGTTGAGTAGCAACAGTCTGAATTGTAAGCTGAAAGCTTGGCAATAGCAAAGCTATAACTGCTTGGAGGAGGTTATATAGGTGGAACATGATGGCTTGCTTGGAAAGAGATGCTAAAATTGTGGAAGAGAATGAAGAAAAATCATCTGAGAATAGCTGTGGAAGGACTATAGCCAAAACTATGTGCTTTCCAAGTATAGATCATTTGAGTCCTTTAGGGACCTGGAGAGTCTTGGCTGCTGGCTCTGTCTCTGTAACTGTAAAATATGGGTTCAGATCCAGGCTTTTCATCTGTTTCTTGTGCACCTAATAGCTTGAATCTTAATCTTGGACATCAACACCCTAGACTTTGGAGAAAACTGCAATTAGGCCTATTGTTTTACATTTTAGAAAGCTGTGGCAGGCTTGAGCAAAGTTC
The DNA here is from genome assembly GCF_023634085.1 of Falco cherrug. NCBI lineage: Eukaryota > Metazoa > Chordata > Aves > Falconiformes > Falconidae > Falco > Falco cherrug. The sequence goes on along the minus strand of NC_073699.1, from coordinate 51,438,154 downwards.
TTACACTAATTTTGAGAGGTTTAATGTTCAGCAATCAGGGAGCCATGGCTGGAGACTGGGTACCCAGCATAATGCAGTTCAAATACTGAAACAATTCTAAAAAGAGATAGTTGAGTGTACAACCTTCTGCCTTTGCCCTACCCCATAGTATTTGCCTCCTATGTTCCCCAAACTGTTATCTAAATAAATTTTTAATATGCCGTGTTTGCTGAAACATGGCATACTTGGCTGAATAGATACAGATAGTCTGTCAGCAAGCACCCGTGTTTCTGACCCAATAACTTCATTTTTATAACAATTCTAGAAATATTAGAATTGCATCCTTCAAATAAAATGAATCAATTGCATGAGTAAGTGGGAAAAAGTTGTGTAATGATACAAGACGATGCTCCTCAAATCAAATAATCTATATCATATAGATGGCTTTTGTATAATAATAATAATTCACCATTTCTGGAAGGTGAATGTCTGTACAAATCCAGTTCATTGGCTGATGCTTGAATCTGTGTATTTAATTCCTTGCATATGGAATGAAATGCTGTGTATCATGCCAGCAATTACCTGCCCAACTGTGCTCAGTTTTGGTTTTGCTCTTCAGTGTAGCATATGGTTGGTTTGAGGACTCCAGGGTTCTCTTCACAGCTTCATTCCTGGTTAGCTTTGAGCAGGTCATTAGTACCGGTTACTCTATTTTGCCCATTTTTTATATGGCTGTATTATTTTACTTGCCAGGTTTATGGGACACAGGTAGACTTAATTTTAAGAAATTATATAAGGCCTGAGCTCTAGAAGTGTAGGCTTTTTATCTGAAATATCCCAGTGTGTGCATCTGTGATCTATACTTTTGACTGGATTCTAGTAAGGTTCATTTTTATCTGACTTTGAAGGACGTCAAGACAGACGTGCCGATAGTCCTTTTTCTTCAAAATATGGTAGATCTGGCAGTTTCATGCTAGTGATCAACACTAAGTAAATGGTTATACGAAGGAAGGGTGCTAGAGCTTTTCTTGGGAGAGGAGTCACTACAGAAGTTGACAAAATTAATCCAAGATCAGCAGAATATTAGAAGCATTTGTAGAAAACACTATCATTGGCAAGAGGATTGCTTTGTTTCTTCTTGCATACAGGTACACAGGAGCTTTGTATGGTAGGATAATCGATTTGATCCTTGTTTCTGTTTTTGGTGTTCAAACTAATGAATATGGAGCATGGATTGATCCAGGTCTCTTTGCTGCCATTGGAGCTGCCTCATTTTCAGTGGTGTGTCAAGACTAACCCATCTCCCTCACTGTGATAATGGTATGTATGTTCAGTTTTTAAGTATTTGTGTGGCCAAGGTTGAGTTGAGCTTTTGCTGCTGCAGCTAAATGAACCACAGGTGTTCCATGCACATTGAATCACAGAGAAATAAATTATTGGCCTGGCTATTTCTAGCTTGCCTGAAGAGTTTTGGGTTTTTTGGTTTGTTTTTTTTTTTCTTTTTCTTCTTTTTTTCTGGGACCTTTTATTTGTGAAGTGTAAGTTTGGAAATAACACTTTGAGAAATCTGATTATCTGTTTTCCAATGTTGAAATTTTTTGGGGGGTTGCAGAAATTATAATGGCATCTGAGATTTACAAACAAGAACACAGAATATACTATCTTTGGTTTCTTCTGGTTTACAAAAAAAATGGTAGATCACACTGTTTGGCTTGTGAATTGACTTCTATGGGGGCTGGGGGCCTTGTGCAATGCATCTTTTTACATTGGGGCTGAATATGGCCTTCAGGGTGGAGTAAGGGAAGGATTTACAGTAGTATGGCCAAGTGATGCAATGGGACGCCTCCTAGATCTCTCTGGTAAATTTATGCCTTATAAAATTCAAAAGTTTGAGATTCTCTTGGAACAACGTTTCATACTTATCTTTCCTACCCCCCCCCCCCCTTTTATAGCAGAAGATTTTGACTCTGCGCTACAATACTTTACAGGCAAACCTTTGAAAGCTAAAGGATTTGCGAATAATACTCTAATTATAATTAGAGAGGATGTTCTTTGCTCCCCCCAGCTGCAACACCTGGCGATGGTGAGTTGTAAGGCACAGCTGAAATTCAGCTTAGTCAACAGAGTAGTGGTGTGGAGGACACAAGGGGGAAGCTTTCACCCTTCCACAGCAGGACATTCAAGTCCTGTGAGTGTTACTGTGTGTGGAAATTTCACCCATGACTAAACTCAGTCTTGGCTGCTGGGCTGACTTTGCCCAAAAGGATCTCATTAAAATCTTTGCAGATGTCAGGATTTACCTGGAGTGACCAAGCCAGGATTTTCCCTCCTAATACGCTCTTGCGCAGTGTTTGATAAAGCAGCTGTTTATTGGCACTTGCTCTGAACTGGGTTCATTTTAGTGATAGGTTGTGTAAATTGTGTAGGGAGCATTTTTTTAATGTTTAGCTTGAAAGGTGTTGTATGTGCATAAAAAATTCTCTATTGTGAAATAATAATTAGATTGATTATGGAAACACTCCTCCCTCGGTGTTCTCTTGGTACTTTAGCACTTACTTATCCGATAAGTATGAACACACTCTGGTATTTTTGCTTCTTTTATTGCTGTTAGGCATCTTTCAGAAGTTACTGCATGATTTGTTGGCCAGCTACTATGTCTGTAATACTTGAAGGGGGAAATGTTGGTGCATGAACACTAGGTGTAAGTTTTTTGACAGCCCCAATTACCACTAAATGTAACGTCCTTTCCAAGGTAGACCTGTTGGATGGGGCTTTAAGCAACCTCGTCTAGTGGAAGGTGTCCCTACTTATGGCAGGGAGGTTGGAACTAGATGATCTTTAAGGTCCCTTCCAACCTCAAACCATTCTATGATTCTATGAATTTAGGTATCATTTGTAAACTATTACTTTATGGTCTTGCTGAAGATACAAGTCCTTAGTGGCAAAAGCATCTTCCTTAGCTTTGTGCTTATGAGGTTGTGCTTCATCACAGGGAAGTGAGAGGTGATTACGTGCCAGAACACTTGCTGGTCTTGGATGACAGAACGGTGTTTTATTCGGCCTCAGTAGAGAGAAAAAGCCTGCATTTTACTTGCTTCTGTTTCTCCCTGCCTTTCCCATTACCTGCACTTACTCTTTTTTTTTTTTTTTTTTTTTTTTTTCTTTTCCAAGTGCCTCTGTGAGCTTGCATGTACGGCATATGCAAAACAATAGCTGGAAACTGTTAAGAGAACTGTAGGAAACTCAGTTGAAAAGGCACTAGAAAAATGATGAGGATTGCATTGCAATGCGTTCTGAATTCCCCTAGGTGTCATGTTATAACTCTGCTGCGCCACTCTTGCAGCGGCAGATTGTGTTTCAATTCATGTTCATCCAAGATAAATAGCTGCATTGCTTGAGGAAATATTAATTTTTGAGGAGAAAAAAGGTCTTGGACATGACAATGCAAACACATAATTAAAAGGTTGTGCCCTCAAACCATAAAATGCACATATTTTTCCTATATTGTCTGATGGGTTCAAAAAGAATTGAGAATGTTTGCTTTGGCTTTTCACACAGCCTTCCATTTGGAAACAGTTATGAATGTGGGATTTGTAGTGAACAGGTTTGTAAGATGCTTTTTTTTTTTTTTTTTTTTCCTCTCTTTTCCTTTCATGGCAGACCCCACAGGCATCTGCCCACCTCTTCTCTCTTGGCTGCCTCTTTCTACCCCCCATGCTGCCACTTGACCCTCATCCTCAGCTCTTTGCAGCAAATAGTAGATGTGGTGACATTTTCCTTGGCAAGTATAAGGACCAGCCTTATGACTTGCCTTCCCACAGCCTTCTGTCTCCCATGTCTTTTTAAGTGTAACATGTCCTGAGCTTGCTGGTCTCAGGGTGCTCTAGATGTGGGAAGAGGAATAGCATCTTCCTACAGTGTGTCTTGTCTCTGGGTCATTCTGTATTTTTATCATTCCTTTTGTATTTTTACCTCTCAATAACAAGGTTTAAAGATGAAAGGTGGCACTGGGCTAGCCTACGATTAGTGTTCTTGTCCAGTACTGCTGATGCCCCTGTGTGCAAGCTGAGAGAAGCTTTATTTTGATCCTTTGTCACCCAGGTTGCCTTCATTTCTGTTACACACAACAGAAAACAGCCATGCCTCTCTTACCTTTCTTGACTGTTCTGTTCAAACAGAATTAAAGCAGTGTATCAGTTTATTGGTCTAATTTATTTCTCCAAGAAATCTCTTCTGATGAATATGGGGAATGCAATTAATTCTGAAAAGGTTAAAGCTCAGAATCCTCCTCTGAGTGTGAAACATGGAAGTATCAGTCTTTTGACAGATGTCGACTAAAGGAGAAAATAGAGTATTCCTTAGGATTTGGAAGGGGAAATGCCATGTCATTACATAAACCAAAGGGAAAACTCCGTAGGGGATTAAACCACCTAAGGTCTGTCCTTGAGTCTTTTGCTAATGGTGGGTATGGCTGCTGTGAATGAGTGCCTTGTGCTTATGGGCATAGTGTTGGTACTGAAATAAAATGACCATCTGATGGGTGTTCAGAGCTCTATCAGAAGTTGCTTGTTGATGTCTGTCTGCATCTGCAATATGGCAGAAATAAGCAGCTGTATGTAAAATCATCTGGTTCATAAGACAGTATTGAAGACTCAGAGATGAGGTTTGCTTGTGCTTTCTACTTTCTGATGCCTACATCCAGACAGGAACACTGGCAGAGCACTGTATTTAATAAACTGCACTGCTGTAAGTGACCACTGTCCTATAGTTAAGAAATTTGGCATCTTTGTTATATACATTCCATTAAGAAATGAAAATGAACATTTATTTTTTGCATAATTTGGATACCTCAGTTGTAATACATACTCCTGACATGCTTCACAGCAGTCTTATGCGTTGTCTTGAGTAAGAGCAATAAAATAAACTGTATCAGCAGTTAGTAACAATCAAACCCTAACTTCCCCCCTCTCTCTGTAATTCTTCAGTACATCTAATTTAGGTAAAATGTGCTTACCTCAAATTATAGGCAGGACCTAATGCTGCACATTTTGTGGCTAATCTTCTCACTTCCTCTGAGAGAGTAACTCAAGAAGCTGAAGTCATTGCACAAGAAATTTAAGTAGAGCATCAGCTGTGGGCACTTACCGTATATATGACAGACGCGTCTTGTTTTACATATGCAACGTGAAGATACAGCATAGACCCAATCCAACTAATGAGAAGGAAGTTTTAAGAAAAGCAGAATGGTGATATGTTAGAAAAATAAGCTCAAGACTTCTAAAACAGCTGTGTTGCTCAATGGTTGTAGGACACAAGATGCTGCATTTTGAACGGTTTACAGTCATGATGATGCCAGCAGGAAGGATGGTTTTGAAAATGCTAAACCAATAATAAATTCTGAGTCTTTCCTTGTTGGGTGGAGGTGTCAGATAAAATGACATAGCTGGTGCTTGAAGACCAAACAGTGAAAACAATCCTAGCTGCTCATGGCATTCCTTGTCTGTGTTGCAACATACAGTTGTCTTTAGACAACATAGAGTTGATTTAAATTAAATTTCTTCTGAATGAGGCCTGATCTAATGGATGACAGTTCTATTCTACAGGCAAGGATGGGTAAACTGTATGTTAACTGGGCAACAAAATTGTGATATGTATTACTTTTGGATTAAATGTAAATTTTAACAGATATAAATTCTAGGATTTCTTCTTGCCTAATGGGATGCCAGAAAAAGTCTGAATGGGTGTGCCTTTCAACGTGCTGGGAGTGGTTGGACTGTGTTATGTTCCACTTCAGCTTCCTCCTCTGTGGTGCTGGGGAGCCATGGACTGGATTGCCAGTAGCGGTGTTTGGGTCTTGGTTGGTACCCGGTTATACCTTGTAGCATTTCTGTGAATTTCCCCTGCTCGCCTCTGCAAATTATTTATATTGTGCTGTTCTGAGTGATTTTTGGGGGCATCTAATTAACTTACATGCAGAGAAGCAGAGAGAGAGTTTTAGCAGAAATGCTGGGCTGCCCATTGAATTGCTTTCCCTGTGATGTTCTGCACATCTGTCAGAACACGAATGATGTTTCTTCAGTTTTCAGTTCCAGCCTGCCTGCTGCCCCCTTGTTACCTGTTGCTATTATTACTTGGCTGCTGGCAGGGCAAGATCTCCCTGAGAAGGGAGGGAGGATGGCTCTGGTGGTGCACGTGCTGCTCGTCATACAAACCAGCAGCGCCCATTTGTCCTGGGCAGCCTCCACATCCATTTGGGTGGGGGCTGTTTCTGCCACCCAGACCTCCTGCTTTTCCCTCTTCCCTTCTGCTCCTTGAGCTGGGAAGTAAGGAAGGAAGCAGCTCATGGTACGAAATGGTTGTCTTGTCTGGCCATTCTCTGGGGCTTGACCCCTCTGGCTTATGAGTACCCGGGACTGTTGTGTAACCAACAGGGAGAGCCTGAGAAGGGAGCTGGATGTTACTCAAGGAGCTGTTTCTGCAGAGTTGGCAGAACTTAATGGTGCAAAGGGTCTTCAGTGCAAACTGTGCCTCATGTGAGGCTTGTTCATGTAGTTGCAATCTTCTTGGATCTTGATCTAGTATGGGAAGGGAACAATAAAAATACCCTTTAAACATCTGACTAAAACACCAACTACAGTGCAGGTGCCTTTCTGTAAGGCACAGTTTCCACCCAGTTTGCCTTACTTTTATTTGGTAAATTATTAAGTGTACAAAATGAGTGCTGGCACGAAGCTGGCCTTGTGTACCAGTGCCCTTATGTTCTTCCCAAAGTGAGGACCAGCTGACCCTGAAGCGGTGGGACTTGAGTTGTGGCACTGTCATGCTGTGGGCTTCAGAAAACGGAGGCTATTTGATCTTGGTCCATGAAGAGCTCTTCAGGGCAGGTCTTATGGCATGAGTAACTACAGGAAACAGGGTATTTTGCAAGATATCAAATTGAATTATTTAATCGATCCTTCTGGTCTTAAAAGAAACCAGTCTTGGTTTTGGCATATAAAATGTGGTGTAACATCTGATTAGTTGAAGAGAAGGAAGTTCCCATCCAAACTTGTAATACCATCCAAAGAGTGATCCTTTCCTTGATAAGGTTCATAGTTTGCTGAGGTGTCAGGAGAAAACTTCTCTGAGTGCTGAGTACTCTTTTGGCGTACCATCAAGCAGGAGAACAGGCAGATTTGAAATACATTAATTTCTTGTTCACATGAAAAAATCTTATGGTCAAATAAGATTAGTATGATCTTATGGTCAAATACAGCAAAATGTTCTTCAGTGCCTAGTTTTGTGGTGTGAGTGACTGTAAACATGGAAGTCTGCAACAGCTCATTTTTTCAGCACCACCCTTGTTAGAATGATTTTAAAAAATGCCCTCTACTCTATTTTTGACTGATAATTAGGCCTTCAGATTTGTTTTTACAAACACCTTTGACATTTCATCAAAAAGCTGAACATCTGAAAAACGGAAATAAAGAAAAAGTATTTAAAATATCTTGCTGTAAGCTTTGTTGTTTCATGTTAGCATTTTTCTGTATGGAATGAAATATTTCCCATGAAACACCAAAGAGACTTTCTTGGTATGTTTGAGGAAGGAGGCAGCAACCACGGTGCATCGTGGGAGATGTAGTTTAATCTGAGAGGCCAAGGTGAATCCAAGTTTAAAATTCTCAAGAGATGCCAAAATACTCTAAATGAAAGCTTTTTGGGTTTTAACCTAAAAAATACTGCTCAATAGGGATGATAAACCATTTGTCAAGCCACTGGAACATTCCATTAAAAAAGTATGTAGGGAAAAATGAAAGAAAACCTTTTTTCTTTCTGGATGGTAGCCTTGTGAGCCCAGCCCAAGAAAGTCAGAAGAAGTCCCCTCCAATTCATTCATTCATCATCTGTAAAGAACTGCAACTAGGGAACAATGGGTTAGTCTGTAGGTAATTCACAAATTAGAAGAGAATCCAGCTTTATCTTTAAAATAGCTGTTTCAGCTTTGGCACCAGGTTTTTATCAGTAAAATAAACAGACATGACTGAATTGTACATGGATTCAATTGGCATTGAACTTTTAGAAAGTTCAGTTGTGCATCTGAGATACTGAAATTGAGACTGCATCAATGTTTTAAATACACACATTGGAAACGAAGTTGTAATGCAAGAAGATAACATTTTTATATAGTCATTTTTCTGGCTCTGTCTTTCAGTAGCCTTAAAGGTATTTTATAAATAAGGCAATCTAGTGTATTACAACATACAATTGTACATTTGGGACATGTAATACAAACCTTAATGAAAGTTCATGAGAATTTAATGTGCAAAAGTTATTTTTAATTCACAGTATCTTATCTGTTTTTAATTTTTTCAAATTACAAAATCAAATTGGGCTGTCTTATGTACTAATTCTTTGGCAAATTTAATTTGTTTCCAAGTTAAAGACATTTTTCAGTTACATTGTCAGGAAAAGCATCTGAAACCATTAAGTTTTGTTATATTTTTAACTTTAAAGCCTTCAGAACATTGCCAATAGTGTTTTCCTCCAAATTTTGAGGAAATGCTTTATCTCTGGGACAAAAGCTACCATAATAAGCATATCTCTTTTTTTCCAGCCTGAGGGGTTTGTTATCATCTTGAATTAAAACCCCCATGTAATTGGGTGCTCTACTGAATGGGGGGTCAGGGCCAGAAATTCCTGTTTGATTATTGGACCCAGCTGAAACAGGAGCAAAGTGGTTACACGGCACAGCAGCTGCTGGGATGGACGTGGTCTGTCAGGGGGAAGAAGGCTCCTACTGTAGGTCCTGAGAGAGGCAAATCCCTAAGGAGGAGCGTGGCCTTCCCCCTCTGCTAAAGACAGGAGAACAACACATTTTGTTGCAGTTTCAACATTTTTCCTGCTTTTGGGAAAAGGAATAAGACTGGGTCCAGGACACACATGGTGGTGGCGGTGAATGCTGGTGAAAGGCGTGCTGCTGTTGTGAGCAAGACTGAATGGAAGCAGGCACCAAGGGGAAGCTGTGAAAGCATGTGGAAAAGTAGAAGCACTGCAGAAAAGAGGAGCTTAAATGGTGGGACTTGTCCTAATGGCGGCTTTTCGGTCATCTTGAAACATTGAAGAGTGATGATGGAAGAACACTTGAATGCCTAATGGCTGTGCCTCAGGCAAGATTGCAGAGCCAGACCTGAGCTGCTTTCTTGCACCTCTAAAAAAACCCCAACACACTAACACCCTGAACGGGCAGCGGCCACCCAGGCAGTTGTCCACTGGTGGGTTATGCAGCAGCAGGTGACTTTGCTGCAGTTGCTGGTGCAACTTGTGAAACAGCGGTGCCTGGCTTTAGAAAGGATGAAGTTGCACAGCTGTGGAGATGGCTGGAGTGGAGATGTCTGGTGCTTCAGATCACATAGCATGAAGACTCAGGTTACTGTGGTTATACTGCTCCCGTCTCATGCTCTTCTTCAGCCTGGCCGTTGTTCAAAGAAAAGAGAATGTATTTGGGAGGCTTGCGTCCTACTTTTCCCTTTCTCCTGCTTGTTTAGCAGCGTGTATGCAATGCTTGAGACAAGGGAAAGAACGGACTGAAAAAAATGAATACATCCTCACAGCACACTTTGGCAGCATAGACCTTGGGAGATCTCTGATCGTGCCTTCCTCTGACTTGCTTAAGATGGAGGGGTGTGAAAGGGACATTAGGCTCCTCAGGCAAACATAGGCCAGTGCTCTGGAGAAAAAATGATAAGGAGCACACAGCTGCCTTTCAGGAGAGCCTTTCCGGTGTGAGAAAGTAATGGAGCCTCATGACAGGTCATGTCAGCATTTGTTGGGATTTTGACCCTCACTTTAGAATGAATACACGTGTACGTGCTCTGGATCAGGAAGCATTTTTTGCACTGCTGATTAATAAGGCACATACTATGGAGTCCTCACCAGAAACGCAGGAAGGCGTATGTGCCTACTCAGTGGTCAGGTTCCAATTCTTCTCTTCTTAAGTGCTTAAAAATAGTTCAGAACAGTTGCTGAAGCAGGGTTAATCAATACTGAATTTAGCTGTGGTCAGGTTTCTCCCCATGGCTACAGTCTTCATTTTAACTCCCCAGGAGAGAGTTTTCCACCTGATTTTGGTGGAGAAAGGAAAATTTTTTTGCAGAAGCTGGGAAAAACATGTAGTATTCAAGATTTTTCACGTCATGTTTCCTTCAAAAGCAGACAGAGGAAGTGCTTAATTATTTGGAAACTCATTTGGCAGGTTCTTCCCAATGCTAGGCTGTTTAATGCATCAGCCCGTCACACTTAAATACTTTAGGGCTCACTTAATGTTTTTGATTACACCTGTGATGGTTCACAGAAGTTGTTTTGACAGGGTCTAATTTTCTGTTAGTAAGCTTCCTGATTTTTTTCTAATGAAGTGTTTAAACCCTAGTCAAAACAATTTTTCAAAATCTCCAAGCCTACAGTTATTCCTAACTGGGTACACGTTCGCTATGCTTACACTGCCTGTCAGGAGGAGCCCTGTGTGTTTGAATGGTATATTTAATGTTATTTCAGAACCTGATTGCAAGTGATGTCACCTTTCTACAAAGAAGGGGAGGTGCAGAGTAATGCTGTACTGATCCTAGTCTTACTCAAATTGATCCCAAAACAATTGGAATAGCAATGCATAATCAGCAAACTGGTAAATACATCAAGTCCTACTATTTTCTGTTGAATTTGCTCCAACTAGGGGAAGAGCACTGTGTGTTTTTTGGCAGTAGCTTGTCTGGAAAACGAAATAAGTGAAACTGTACTCTCATGGAGAAGGGTATGGGGAATGGTTTTTAGGACCTCAGATTTCATAATGCATTTATTTAAGAAACTGGAGGCTCAGTGAATGGATACCTAAGCTCATTTTGTGAACAAGCTTTTGTAAGTTTTCTGTTCTGGTATTTAAAGCCTAAACTCCTACTGAATTTAAATCTGAAATGAAGCCTGTAGCCCATGGTGTAGAGCGTTTATCAAATAGCCTTGCTAAATCCACTGTCCACTCTGCAGCTGTCTGTAGTCACTGGGCTCTTCTCTTCATGGCATTCTGGAGATGTTTGGTTTAGCATCACTTAAATATGACAGAGATTCATTGCAGTTGTCTATCTTATTTTAAAAAACGCTCATGAATGCTAATTTTAAGAATTCTGTGATACTGTGGGTTAAAAAAGTACAAGGTTGCTTAGCTGGGTTATTATACTGTACAGTGCTTGTTTTGAAAAGATTTAATGTGTGAGCCTGCTGAATGTTTAGGTGTATTCAGCAGTGCACATACACAATGCTGCTGTTTTTATTAATAGAAGGTTCACTTGGCACAACATGAACCAGTGTAACCTTCCTGAGACACAGGTTTTAGACAGCTTTAAAACCTCCTTTCAGGGTTTGGTGTCTGCTATGTATGTAAGATAAAAGAGCCAGATTGCAAAAAAATCACTGATAAATATCTTTCCAGGGGATCTTGGCAAGAGTTGCTGCTATCACCTTTACTGTTTCCGCTATCACTTGCATCCATTGCCACAACCTGTCAAAACAGGTGTATTTATAGACCTTGAGGGACTGAAACAAGAAATCAAACATTTGCATAGCATCTTCCATTCAAGTTCCCAAGGACTGAGGCTTAAAGGATTTTGATATGTTTCCAGGGATTACTTAGCTGTGCTGGGTATTTCTACATTTTCTTTAGCAATCTGCTGCTGCTGTGCTTGGTCTTGGAACTAGAAAAAGTTGTTCTCTCTTTTAACAAGGAAATCATCAACAAAATGCTGGTTGGCTTCAGAAAAACTCCCACAAATATTTAAACCTACATCAGAGAAAAACGGGACAAGATCTCACTGAACATTATGAATTAAGGTAAATTAAGAAGCAGTGCATGAGTGTGAATTATAAGAACTACTTTGCTTGAAGAGAAAAACTAAGCGCCCTGCACTAAGACATTTTTTTGCACTCTGTCTTGGTAGTAATTAAGCTCTAGGGTGCTAGAGGCTGTCTACTTCTTGTAATGGCCTGGAATAGTTAATGGAGTTGAGCTCTGGAAGAGGAAGAATCCCACTAATTGTGTAATCCTCCTGGCACTGGGGTTTGGCAGGATGTCCTCAGAGTGAACCTACGCTGGGTGTGCCGCCCTTTGTAGAGCGTGATGCACAGCTTCGTGTGCCTGAGGCTGCAAGAAATAATCATTTTCAGCAGTGTGAGGGAACATGAATGCATAACTTTTTGGGGCTAGCACGACAATCATGTCTTTTTAGGAGATTTATGTTTACTGTATTGCAGCATCCCACTTTTCCAAAAATTTCCAGCAGTGATAGTGATGAGTGATAAGGAGATAAAGTGAATTGAATTAATGGATGTAGTCGTAGGACTGTAAAAGATTTCTTTAAAGGTGAAGTGCACAAGAAAGGAATATTTTTCACTTAGTAAAAGAGAGATTAATGGAAATGCAGGGAGGGAGTATTCAGCTGGATCGATATGTGAAGAAGGTGCCTCTTTTGGAGTAATCCCAGATGAAAACAGCAGATCATGATAACAGCATTTCAGTTCATAGTTTGTCTGGACATTATTAAGTGGGAAGTAAAGTGACTCAAGCGTTCAACGTACAGGTTGCTAAGGGCCAGCAGGTCATAATTGAGAGATTAAAGAAACTGAAATGAAGATCTACATTGTTTATGAAAGGGCTGTGATGATACAAATATCTAATCATGGGAGACATTATTACCGTAAACTCCTGCTCTCAAGAAAGCTGCACGAACAGCTCTTTTAGTGCTGTGAATAGAGAATTGTTCTCTCCTTCCCTTCTTTATGTCAAGCAATCAGCTTGCAACCTTGTTGGCATTTGCTCCATGAAAAAAACAATCAAAGGTTTTCTGTTGGGTACAAGCCCTCCACCCTTTGGTAATGTTCTGTTGACTGTGAATGATTTTATTCTTGGTGTCTTTAATCAATACTAGCAAAAATTTCAAATGAGAGAAGTTCTGGTTGTATGTGAGAGAAACAAAAGTTGCTTTCCTGGGGGAATGTGTACTCCTCCACAAAATCTGGTGGCATGGAGACCAGGAAACTGTGCCTAGAGCTGGTGTTTTGTGCCAGCTGCAACCTCAGCTCCCAAACAACTGGATGTGGCTGATAGTACCAAGACTTCCCACTCACTCTCTTTTTAAACTTGCTTTCAGACATATTGTCTTGTACCTTTGTCCAGCAGTCGCTTGTTTTTTTCCAAATATTTTTCAAATTCCAGACTTTGCAGTTAAGTGTTTGTGACCGGATGAAGAACATAAAAAGCATTTCTTTGGGAGAGTTTGCTTCTACCAAGTACGATGGTCTTTATATCATGGGAAGGGAGAAGATTCTGTCTTTTGTTTGTTCAGTTTGCCAGACAGCTCTCCTATTTGAACAAATCTTGAAAAATGAATTAGGCTACAAAATATATTTTTTTAATTTTATTTTTTTATAAGCCTTCTCTCCTGCATTTGTCGTTGTAAGCTGCAAGTAGCAAGAGAGCGCTCTTGCTAAGTGGGTTTCCAGTAGAAGAAAGAAAATCGATTTGCACTGTGTAGCTGGCTTATGATCTTTTTTTTGACATTATTGAAGTATGAAGGGTTCAGGGAATATTCACTGTATCAGCAGCCTTGCGCCTAATGAGGTTGTTTGGACTCTGTTCTCTGAGCTGGAGTAAAACCTTTGAAACATGTTAACCACAATTTGATTGAAAAGTGGGGGAGGGTTTTAACAGTGAGCTTTAAGTAAACTGCATCTTTTGAATTTCCTGAGCAGCTGCCTTTCTCCCTTTGATGTACTGTGCCTGGTGATGTTGTTAATGAAATGCATAATTATGTGTTATATAATAAAACAGAGCTGACATGAAGGTGCCTAATAGATTATAATGATGTGGAGGCCTGAGAAACTCAGGACCATGGGGGTTGTTGAAAAGTGCCTCCAGTGACAAAGAAGATATTTAAATAGGTTTGAGTAACTGTGCTAATAAACTAATTGTGGTCTCTGTGTGTAAATGACATTTTTCAAGATTTTGTATATAGAGAGAATATTGAAAAAAATAGGTGCAATTTACTAGGCTGCTGATGTATGAAGTGTCAGCGTCGAGTGCTTCCAGCGCCTATTAGCGCTGCTGGCTTTACATAGACGACTGCCCTAGGCAAAGACATTTTTGGCACAGCCTGCCGCACCCGTAGGATCAAAAGGAAAAAAAAAATATCTGGCAACATACACCGAGAGTAAATTGCATCCTAAATAGCAGCCCCTAAAATGCAGGCTCGGAATGAATATCAATAAACAAAACATCACATTTAATGGCCAAGGAGTTCGTATTTGGTGGCTGCCCCCAACTTACTCCCTTCCTTTCTCTGCTTTTGTCACCTTTATTTTATCTCTCCCTCTGTAATACACTGCATAATTTGTTCTTTTCTTAGATTCTTTAGGGACTGGTTTGAACAGATAGGTATTTTTAAAGGAGAGGCAGCATAAACTTCCAGCCCCGGACCACATGGGCTTTTAATGGTGTTGGGCTGCGGCTGGGCTTGCTTGGCTGCTGTTCGGGGCTTACAAGGGTCCGTGTGTGGGGAGAATTAGTATGCAGGGAGCTCCAGTGTGAATTTACAGCCTGCTAGTTACTTGGCACTAATTCCCTGGGTGGATGCTTCTAGTACCTACTAAGAGTGCTTTTGTGCAGGCTGACTTTGAGTGCTTTTGCGTGAGTTAGGCGGGCTCCTTTTTGAAGGTAAAGTATGTTGTTTTTCACTTCCCAAGCACCAAGGGTACCCAGGGCAGTTAGTGCAAAGTAGCTAATACACAGTAAATTCACACCCAAGATCACCCAGCACTAACGTCCTCATGCAGCCAGTCCCAAGGCTCTGCACTTTGTCTCTCTCAGCAGGGAGCAGACGGCCATTCTCTAAACTGGGAATACTAATGAAGCCTTATGAAGAGCACATTATATTGTGTGCGTGTGTAAGTCTGTGTGTGTCCATTTATTTATGTCAGATGACTTGAATCTATCACAGTTCTTGGATTAACTTGTGCTTCCTTGATTTTTATCAAGATACCCTAAGGAGAAATTTGCTGCTGCATTGCTGTCTTCCCTGTCATTAATGGACTTAGGCTGTAGGTCCAGGTTTTGATGAATTCTTCCTTTTTCTCCGGTGCTAAGAGTGGCATACTTTTTCTTGTATGAGTGACTGCATCTTTTGTGTGTGAATCTTTCTTTGTTGTGATTTCCTTCCCCAGCATTTCTCATTTGATCTCTGGAGTTTATTCTTGTATTTGATATGTTTTTTGTAGCTAATAAATATTCTCTCACAACTTGAGAGTCCCTAGTAAGCAGGAAATAAGGTTTTCTCTGGCTCTCCAAATACTTGGATGTGAAATCAAGTAATTTTTTAATAGAACTTTTGCTTTAGGCTGGGCTTCATAAATAACTTGATCTATAATTAGTGTATACCTTCACCTTATCTTAAGGTCACATAATGAGTAAAACTTTCACGCAAAGTTTTCTTGAAATTTTATGAACAATTTTATCTGTTTTTCATGCTCATGCCTCATAAGATATAATTGATTTCTATGTCATCTGCAGATTGGCTTCATGGTTTTGCTTTAGTATTGCCTATTTCCAAGTGAATTTCATATCACTAAAATTGCCTCTCTAGTTTCCATGTGCTGTGAGAGTTCAGGACAACTCTATCAGCTCTATTTTGGCCGAAGTTTAAACTTACTTACATACAAAAGATATTGCTCAAAATGCTTTTATAACATGTCTTTCTTTAATGACCTCAACCATACTAGCCTGCCAAAGATAAACAGCATTACTGCTCTGCAGGCATTAACTCTTGGAGGAACTGAAGTCTGATGCTGAACCCAGAGGCACTTGCTGTGTTTGATGCACTTCTATAAGGAGGAGCCATCCCCTCCCAGATCCCAGCACTCAGGAGGGTTGCAGGGCTGGGGAAAATCAGCACAAGCCTCAGAGTTTCTCAATAGCAGATGTAAAATGCTGCTGGATGTTTGTGACAATAAAGGATGAGGGCCTGGGCCAGGCGAGCTTGACTGCTAGAGGGTGGGAGGGTAGGAGGAAGGGATAAAATGGGATGAAAAACAAGGAGGGGAGCTGAAAAGCCAGTTCCTGCTGGCTCTTGCTGTTCTGGAGATACTCTGTATAGGTTAAAGCAATCACTTGAGAGTGTTTTTTAGAGTTTGAGTTTCAAGAGCTTTTAAATTTAGCGTTTTAGAGTGGTTTTATATTAATTTTTAATGCTGGTTTTATTCTAGAAGAGTTCCCCATAGCAAGATACTTTTAAATAAAACCTTTAAAGGAATCCACAACAAAGGAGTCTCCATCTGTGTGAATCAGTTGCTGCAGATATGATGAAGCAATTCTTAGAATCCCACAGTTGCTGTTTTCCTTTCAACTGACATGTTCCTGGTGTTTTTAAATAAAACAGTTCAATACTAGGTTTAAAGAGACATTCAAAGAATGCTGTGGTGTTATTAGAAAGCTCCGGCTGTGTCCAAGCAGAAAGGACAGTTGCATGACCCTGTTGTATGTGGCTGACCATACCCTATGCGTCCCTTGTTGGGATGTACTGTAAATCATCCTGGATGTTATCTTTCCAAACCCAGAACAGAAACAGAAGGAGGATGAAAGTATAAGCCTGGGTAAATTTGCTACAGTTTATCAGACAGAAATGTGTTCATTGGCATTCTTTGAATGTAGATGCTTGGAGTACTTAACAATCTCTAGCTAATGAGGTCTATTAAACAGCAATGTGCTGCAATTCACTTTGGCTGAATTAGAAGTTTCTGAGCAAAAGCCTCTTAGTGTTATGAGAAAAGTTTGCATATTTAATCCCGAGATAATTGCTAATGAATATCCCTTTTTAATATGATGCAGTAGTAGGGGAAATAGTGGAACTGAAAGGAGGTAGAGTCAAGTCTTACAAAAAAGTCTTATTAAGGTAGAGTAAAGAGAATGTTTCTGTGCGGTCATTTTCACCATGAAAAATATTTGACTTTATTGTGAGTTGGGCATGAGCAGTATTATGTGCATTCACATTACTCTGTGTGTACGAGAATTTGCTCTGAATCCTTTATTCAAAGGCAGTTGTACTGGTGTGGTTTGTTAAGTCACCGCCACCACAGCTGTTAGACGTTCACAGTAGCAGGGCAAGTGAACTCAGCCTACCTTTGCGCTGCAGTGAGCTCAGCCCACAGAGCTGTTACGGTGGCTGTGTCCAACCGCTGAGGCAAAACCAAATAGTTGGAGGGGGATAGAGTATTAACCCATATAACATACTTTGCTGCTTATCTGACCATACCCTCACCACATAGGGAGAAAGTGCAAGTATACTTAGGAAAGATGTTTTAGGTGAGATACCATAATTTGTGCATATGTTTCTCTGCAAACAGTGCTGCAGTGCCACATTCATGGATTTGTGATCACGGGGACAGGGATGCCTGCACCATGCCTCATGTTGCTGAATGTTGTTCAGCATGGTAACTGCATGATGTTCCTGCTGTTGACCTCCTGAGCTGGACTTCTGTTGAAAGCTTCTTGTTCCCTTTTCTGGCATCCTTCAAGACAATGTTTGTAGAAGGAGCTTGTTCTGTCAGGAAGCAGCAGTATGGGAAAACAATTTTATATCTCCTGAGCTCAGCAAGAAAGAAAAAATATTTGGATTTGTTTGCATTTTTTAATATTTGTCACAATGCCAAGCTATTTTAAGCAATCTGGCTACTCCATCTCTACTTACCCTCCTCTGATACTTCAAAATTATTACAAGCCATGTGAAATATGGGAATCAGATGTAAGTCTTAATGTAAGTGTAATGCTTCAAGCTGATAGGAACGGGAGGGGGAGCTGTCACTGCATCAGCCAAGACTGGTGGAAGAGTTGATTGATTACCTATCCCTGGGAAAGGAGGGAGGAGTGCCCTTCCACTTTTAGCAGACTGAATTGCTCCTTGTTCCCTTGTGAAAGAAGTAGGCAGTCCTGTGCAACCATTGCCATTGTCTCCAGGTATATGAAAAAAATGGAAAATCCTTTGCTCTGTTTCCTCCTTAGGTAGAGATCACAAATGATGTTCAGTCCTTGCTACTGGTAACGCTGGCTGTCATGGTGGCCAGGATGATCGGTGACTTGTTCAGTGCATCCCTGTACAGTTCCCTCCTGAAGCTAAAATGCATTCCCTACTTGGATATGGAACCTTTTGTTCATCACAGGAGAAAATGGTGAGGTCTCTTATGTTGCTGATCTGTAAGTTTTCTATGCCATGTTCTGCACAGAGACTGTTTGGGATCTCTGCGAGCCGGAGCTTGGAGGGACAAAGGAGTAAAAGGAGACCCTGACCCTGAACAGTGTCCCCACAGTTTGATGTGCTGTACAAATAAAACAAGAGGCTCCTTTTCTCTTCAAGTTTATGGTATGATCTGAATTACCACTGTCGCCAGAGTCCTGAGAGCAGTAAGTGCTCTATAATGCCCTGTTAGATGCTGTTTATTAGTGGTTCAATTGGTCCAACGGGAATTCTAGTAGAGGTTTTCACAGAGAGTTGTGACTGTTTCTTGTGAACAGGTGCCATAGAGCAGAAAAACAACGGGGTATGTAGAGTCCCTGATGGTGGAGTTTGCCTTACCCGACTTCTGGATGACTAGTCTGGGCTTCCCGTGTGTTTGGTACTGTAAGATGTACATTTTCAGCAGCAATTCCTGCCATCCAAGCATAGAATTTTAATGCAGGTAGGATGAATTGTCTTCTGGAAGTGCCTCCACTGACTATAGTCTAAATTAGTAGCTTAGAAAAAAAGTTACATTTTTTATTTTTTAATTTATGCTAATCCAACCAGTGTTGTGTATCTTCCAGTGTGTGAACCAGTATCCAAAACTTTGGTCTGTTCATGGGTGCTTTTAACCAGTAATAAGAATAGTTTTCTTTCCTAAATGTAGGTGCTGAGTCTACATTTATCTGTAAGTGGTGAGAACTCTGTACTGTTGTCTTCTATAAAATAATTAGCAGAATTGCTGATTTTTTAAGATATTCTCTATGAATGAATTAGGTAATGTGGTGAAGAAATAGAAGGAAAAATCAATTAATTTATTTACTATAGAAAGGCTTTTTGTTTTGCTTAAGGCATGTTTGGGCAGTATATCTCCACAGCCAAAGCTGTTTGCAGGATACTTTAGCTGTCATTTCTCCCAGTATTGAGGTCTTTTGGACGATATCTTAGTTTTAAATGACCCTTTAGAAGAATACAATATTGATGACTCACACTGTCCACACTTTATAACTTCCAAATGCAGCCATATCTGAAAGTTTTTAGCAGGCACACTAAGTGCTGGGTATAATCTAACTGTATTTGACACGAGAGGAAAAAGAGCCAGCAATGTGGTAGGAGGAAATAAAAACAATCTGTGACATTATGGATGACTTCTATATGTACCATGGCAGATAAAACAGAGGGGAAGAAGCCATAAAATTTCCCATAGTAATCCAGTTAAATGACTAGTCCATGGAAAGAATTACAGCTGCTTTCCTGGTTCAGAGTGAGGTCCTATTCACTTGTAGGACAAATGTGTATATACAAATATGTATAAAATTGCATTTCCCTCCCACTCCTTTCCCTTTCCTCTCCAGGAACATTACAGAAAGTTTCTGGATTACGCGGTCACAGGATATACTGATACTCTGAAGCGAAATACATAGTATCACAATTTGGTAAAGATTTTATAGCTAGATACTTTACAGGCTGCCAAGTTTCAGTCTAAATCCTCTCAGACATAGTCTGACTAGGCTGATAAACATCTGAACTAGTGAAAAGTCTTGGCAGTCAGGTGAAATCCTCAGCGACTGGAAAAAGGGAACCACCATACCCATTTTTAAAAAGGATAAAAAGGAGGACCCCGGGAAGTACCAACTGGTCAACCTCACCTTTGTGTCAAGTAAGATCATGGAACAGATCATGGAAACATTTGGAAGACAGGGAGGTGATCCAAGACAGCCAATATGGCTTCACAAAGGGCAAGTCATGCCTGACTAATCTAGTGGTCTTCTGTGACAGAGTGAATGCATCAGTGAACAAAGGAAGACTTATGGATGTCATCTACTTGGACTTCTGTAAGACCTTTGATACAGTCCCGTACAATATCATTTTAGCTACATTGGCGAGATATGGATTTGATGGATGGAACATTCAGTGGATAAGGAATCAGCTGGTTGGCTGCATCCAAAGAGTTGCAGTCAATGGCTTAACGTCCAAATGGAGATCAGTAACAAGTGGCGTGCCTCTCAGGAGTCCATATTGGGACTGGTACTGTTCACTATCTTTATTAATGATACAGATAGAAGGATTTTACCCTCAGCAAGTTTGCGGGTGATACAAAGCTGAGTAGTGCGGTTGATATGGTTGAGGGAAAGGATGCCATCCAGAGGGACCTTGACAGACTTGAGGAGTGGGCCGTTGTGAACCTCCTGACCTTTTTAAGTAGATCCAGAGGAGGGCCACAAAAATGATCAGTGGGCTGTAACAACTCTTCTGTAAAGAAAGACTGAGAGAGTTAAAGAGAAGGCTCTGGGGACTCCTTATTGCAGCATTTCAATACCTAAAGGGGGCTTATGGAGAGAGGCTTTTTACCAGGGCCTGTAGGCCAAGGGGCAACAATTTTAAACTAAAAGGGGATAGGTTTAAATTGGACATAAGGAAGACGTTTATAATGATGAGGGTGGTGAGACACTGGAACAAGTTGCCCTGAGAAGTTGTTGGTGCCCCATCCCTGGATGTGTTCAAGGTCAAATTGGATGGGGCTTTGAGCAACCTGGTCTAGTGAAAGAAGTTCCTGCCCGTGGCAGGGGAATGTTCATTAAAGTTTCCTTCTAACCCAAACTGTTCCGTGGTTTTGTGATTCTATGGCACCGGCCCATTTCTTGGTCTCTCCAGCACACTTCTTGGATGCTGTATACTACCTTGTCATCCCCTCAAACAAATGCAGCTTCACCATTAAGCCACCTTAGACCTCCAGGATGTGGACTGCTCCCTAGAGCTGTCTTATAGCTTAGGCATCCCAAACCTTGAATATTGACTCAAGGGAACTCTGGATCTACAATCTGCCTCTTAAAGCAAAA
Source organism: Falco cherrug (assembly GCF_023634085.1). Lineage (NCBI taxonomy): Eukaryota > Metazoa > Chordata > Aves > Falconiformes > Falconidae > Falco > Falco cherrug. The sequence continues at coordinate 51,417,054 of NC_073699.1, read as the reverse complement.
TATGTCATAACTGAAACAAACTATGAAGCCTAACATGCAGTCTTTGTAAGAATTTGAAAACCAAGATCCTGTTACTTTACCTAGCATGAGAAATACACGGATTAAGACAAGGCACTTAAAAAAGAAATTAGTCCCTGTACATGTTTCCTTATCTCTGTTTCCTCATCACTTCTGAGCATGCTTGAAACTTGAGTCAAAACTCCACAGAAAGGTGCCTGGCCATGACTTTTCTTTCCATTTCTTTTCCCTGCAGACCAAGATTTCTCATTTGTTTTCTTTCTGACTAGTCCTGCAGCTATCCAGATGCTGTGGGAGCCTGCCTATCTGTTTCTTTAGTCTTTTATCTCAGAGTGACCACACAGAGTATGTGAGGCTCTGCTGTTTTTAAGTTCTAATTACTTGCTACACTTTGGGATCATTTTTATCTTCAGATGCCTACACCCAGGTGTAATTTTGCACAGGCTATCCTCTTTCTCTGGTTGTGTCAGACTGGCTGAGGGTTTGCAACCACATTATTGCTGCTCTGGGAAAGTGTCAGTGACACAATTACGTGTGTGGCAGGGTCTACATCCTCTTTGTTCAGTCTTGGTTATTCTCTAAGATCACAAAATGTATACACTGTGCATTGCTGGATTCCCCAAATCATAACAGGGATGGGGGTTAACTGTGTAGGAACTGGTAGCTAGCATATCTTAATAATCAGGTGATAAATTGTATTTGTGTATGCAGCCTGAAGGATTTGGATAACTAGCAGCTTGCTGAAATGCCACATAAATTGGGATCCTTCTTCAACTGAAACTGAAAAGCCTTTGGAAAACAGTGCCTTGCTGGTAGCAGGGAGGAAAAATGAGAAACCCAAGAGAATGCATGTTTTTACATTCTCAGCACTTAACACTGTTAGAGAGAAAGTGTGGATCTTATCTTCCCTAGTTTTTCATCGGTGTTAAGGATGAAAAGACTTTATGTATTTGATAATTTGTTGATTCCTTTTAGAGGGCTGGATAACATCACCAGGCAGAAGATGTGCTAGACACTGAACTGAGAAGCGAAAATAGCCTTTACATGAACAAGGTGGGGGGTGGCATTAAGGTCCAGATCCACAGAAGAATTTAACTCCTAACTGCTATGGAAATCAGTGGGTACATTAAGAACCTAAATTATGTACATGATTACTATAAAGACACCTCTGTAAATACAATTATAAATGAAGCTAATGGAAGCGAGACCTAGATCCTCAGTGGTATTTCATTACCTAATGTGTATTTAGGCATTGGCATCTCTAGATACTTTTCTACGGAGCAGAGAGGCTTGAGATTTCTTTTCTTAATAGACATTATTGTTTTGGAACGTCATTGATCACCCTGCCTGTTGTATTCTGTGCCCTGGGTGACAAGGCTCAAACACAGCTGTATCTAGTACAGGGTTGCTACAGTGTACTGTGATTTCCAGCTACATTGCACACCACTGTAAACACCCCCCCTTATAAAATCTGGTTCACTGGAGCACTCAAAGCTTCTGGCTGCCAGGGAATGTTCTTTAATGAGGGTAAGGAGTACTTGAACACATCTATGACTTGGCAACTCTTCCTGCTTTTTATAAGCTACTATACACTTCAGAGAGAAAATATCTTAGAGGCTACTTTTTAATGGGACAAGTTTACTTAAGAGCTGAGTGCAGCTGGTGCCAGTACTTCTGTTTTGTTCTAGCTTAATATTAGCCTTGTCAAAGTTCTTATAGCGTCTCCTGGGTGTTTCTGTATTGCATGCCATATAAAGATGGTTTTGGGAGCCAAGAATTTTGGCTGGAATATATATTATAGTGGTCTCATTATATTTTTTTAGAGTGTATCAGAGGTGGCCCTATATTAAAGATCCATGGAGCAGGGCTGATTTTTTTTTTCTTTCTCCCTTCTAGTTTTGCCTTAGCCCACACCGCAGACATTGGATCCAGAATGTGAGCCAACCCAAGTTTGAGGGCTATTTGGGATCCAAGGTCCTGGTTTGGCCTGTTATAAAATTTGGGGTAATTAGTGAACTTCTTAGATGAGGCTTTGGATTTAGAAAATCACCGGACTTTGTGGGGGCAGGGGGGTGCTTTTGGTTTGGGCCTAGACTAGCAACTGCTAAACCAAAAGATTCCTCACCCGTCTTGCTGACACAAGTGTTCATTCAAAGACAACTCACCAAGATGCATGTGGTGCATCCCATCTTGCCTCTTTGAGAAGCCAGGGTGTGTCACGGCTGCTTGACACTTCCATCCTGAGAGGCATCATCAGGAGGTGGGCTTGGCAATGGTTTCGTATCAGAGGGCATCCAGCCCATCTTTTGTAGTGTTTGCGGTAGAAGCTGGATCCTGTTCTGGCTGCACAAAAGAAAAAGGGAGCTCCTGTAACAAGGCTACACTTTGTCTGGGGAGAACCCTGACTGCTACAGAAAAGATGGAGGGAAGGTGGTGAGATGTGGGTGAGGTTTGTTAAAATGACATTTGGGCTTTAAGTTGCCTCTACGTCACACTTAAGCAAACATGGCAAAGAACCATTTTTAATCCCAAGCAAACATGGCAAAGAACCATTTTTAATCCCCCTTTTTTGCCTATTCTCCTGTGCTGGGTTTTGAGTTTAGTGTGATTCCATTACCTGAGAAGCAACTGTATGAGCCATGAACAGCAATACTGACCCCCTGACAAAAATACTACGGCAGAGCCAGATGTTGCTTTGTGTGCGTGGAAGAACAACAGCACAGCCTTGCCTTGTTTTCAGTGTGGGGTTGGTGGTGCCCATGTGGGATGGGTGAAAGGACTTATTGCTCCCTCCTGACCCTGAACCAGCTCCCGCACATCTCTGTGGGTAAACCCAGCCTGTCTCCCTTCGCAATCCCTTTAATCTGGCAAGAGACTGATACTAGCTTGCTTCGCTGTGCTTGAGCCTTCAGGCTGTGCTTGGCTCCAAATTATCTAGAACTGCTCTAAAGGAAAAGGTGAAGACTTGGTGCACCTGAATCTGTGTGACGATGGCCGTCTTAATCTGAACATGAATGGAAGGTGAAATTCCAGCTGGGCAGAGTTACTGCTGTATATTAACCCCAATACTTATGTTATTGATGCACTTTTTTTGCTCTGTGATAGGTGGTGATACACAAGGCTACTTAGCTCTGCAGTTTTCAGGAGATCTGGTTATCTCTCTTTATAGGATTTTGGGGAAAAACAAGTGACACTGGGTGATCTACAAAATGAGCTAATGGGCCTTTTCAGCCTTAATCCTCAATGACCAGAGATGCTGTTTTCTTGGAATTTTTTACTGTTAAATTTCACCCCAAATTTCAAATTTATCTTGAAATTATTTGTGTCCAAATTTGAATAATGTCTTTTAGGAAAAAAAGTCACGTGCAAACAGTGTAATCATATTAATATGAATATTCAGACGAGACAGGAAGAGGAAGACTACAGAGGGAAGCAGGAGACCAAGGAGGAGTGACTGTTCTTTTTTTGGGTCTGCCCCACTTCCTTATGTTGCTTTGGCCAAACCAATTTATTTTTCAATCTTCTCAATTATAGAAGGGAAATTAGTTCACGTGACTTCCAGCATCTGTTGTCTTTACCAATTATTGTCAAGTTTTTAAACAAAAGGTCTTATATAAAGGCAAAATTTTGTGTGAACTCTAGAAGATGATTTTTGACCTGCTCTAGTTTTGACTATTTAATGAAGTTACTACCTAAAGGTATTATGTGAATCACAATGACTTTATTTATTTAGATTGGTAAAACTGTATAAAGGTGCCCAAGATTCTGGTTGCATTACTGTTTATTTTTAGAGTGGAGTCTGAAAAAATAAAACAAGTTACTCTTCCTATGCTACAGTAAATACCAGCAGATATAACCCTTCCTCCAACCTAAAATAAACCTTTCCCACCCTTAGCTGTTCACTTTCCTAAAGTGTCCAGGATCAGAGGAGGAGCTGGTGCTGTGCCCTCAAGGTTAGGAGCTGCAGGCCTACACAGGGCAGTGGAGCTTGTCAAAAGGAGGGCTCATGGAGTCCTGGGCAGCAGCACCCTTCTTTGATGGAAAAGGCTGGAGGCTGAGTAACAGCTCACAGCTGATCTGGTGCATTTGGAAGTCTATTGGTAGCTACTGCAGTTCTCATAACCAAGTATATAAGATAGAAGCATGAGTACAGAAAAATATGATGACAAGGATAGTGAAGATGAGCCAACAGCCTGTCTGATTGAAATCCTTGGAGGACCTTATAAATACTTCACTGTTTACATGGGGCAAAATTACCTTTCCATTAGCCTAAAATGTTTTACACTGGAATGTTTTCAGGCTCTAAGAAATTACGTTTTCTGATATGTCTAAAAACTGCAGGCTCAGCTTCTTTATTGATGCATTTTTTTCATGAACAATTAAAGCTGGATTCTCCCCTGCCCCTGAATATGCAGAAAGGAAATGGCAGTTTCTACCAAGATTATGTACTGATTGTGCTCACAGTGTGCTAAGAAGAAAGCATTTTGAATTGACAGGTGAATGTTGTACTGTGAATTATCAGATAGATGCAGCTACATGATCTGCTTGTATTATAATTCAGAAGTGGTGAGAAAAATGGCTTTCCTGTGGTGAGATTTTTAAAAGAAACAAACTTGTAAGGAGTTTGAAAGACTGGTTTGGTGCAGTTGGTCAAAACCTTAGTGAGGAAGATTGGAGGCATAAACAGGCAGATCAAGTACATTGAGTTTTGAAGCAGCTATCCTGCTCCTTTGGATTCTGTCACAAGGCACTCCTCTTAACTGTCCGAAGCAAGGTCCCTGTCAGAGTGTGAATGGGACTGTCATGGGGCTGGCAAACCTGCTGCAAGTATTGGGTATGCTGTGACAACAGGCGTGAACTTAATATGAGGTTCTGGTTCTTGCTATGAGATGAATCAGCTGTAAGGTCCATAGTGAGTGTAACACAGACCTCTTCACCTCGTGGAGACGTCTTTCCACAGATGTCTTGGTTGCTGCTGCAGCCTGTCTGATGTTGAGGGAGGGATAACAAATCCATACTGGCTTTTGGTGTGTTTTCAATTTCTGGGGAGTTCTGTGAAACTGAAAGAAGCGACTTCTGCACACTTTCTGCAGAAGGAAAGGCACCGAAGCAGCATCTGGAACTAATCACCTGTGTTTCACAGCTCACTGGTGGGCAGCGAGCGAGCTGCTTCGGCTCCTACGGGCCTTTACGTAAAACATGCACGCAGCAACTTTCAGCTGTGGGAAACTTGAGCCGGCTTCTGCTGGCCCAGTGAGGAGGAGATGGCCTCCCTTCTGGCTCACCTGGGAGGGCAGGCTGCCTGTACGGGTACCAGCGCAGCCTTCAGATGTGGTAGCACGCAGGTGGAGCGTGCACATACGCACACGGAGAAATCGCATCCAGCCATCGGATGGAGTATTCCACTAATTGGAAAGTCTGCTCCAGTGTCTGGCCCCCATTTGGCAGATACCAACAGTTTCCAGTTAAAGCCAGCCAACCTCACCAGCAAGCCAGCTGTGCTGGCAGAGCAGCTGATCTCATGAAGATGTCATTGAACAACTGTTTGAACTCATTCAAGAAATGGTGGGTCTGACTCGCAGTGGGCTGAAATCCCCTGGGGGTCTTTGCTGGATAAGGGAATACAGACATCTGTTTATGTAAGAGTTACATGTAAGGATATCATCTTCATTCTGGCACTGGGGACTGCTTCCAAGTTCACCTTAAGCTGAAATGGGTTCTCTTTGCTGTTCACATATACGTCACTTTTTCTGTTCCTGTGAGTGTTGCTACATCCTCATGAATATTAGTAGCTTGTCGTAGCAGTTGCCATGATGGAAAGAGTTATTTATTTACAAAGAGGAAACAGATGGCACAAAATACTTTAATGAATTTCAACATGTTTGAGAAATGAAATACCCTTTTTAGAAATAGTATCAGTTTTGCGAAGCCGTTAAATGCTATTTCACACAATCACAAAGGAGGCTTGTTCTTCAGTACACTGGGTGTATACAGAGCCACCGCAGAAGTAAGGCAAAAAAAAAAAAAAAAAAAAAGGCATAGAAAGCAGTAGTTTTATGAAAAGCCATAAAGCCATGAGCATAGTTTTATGAGCTGCTGCCATTCAATACGTTGTGACAGTAGGTGAGTGGGAGATGAAAGCGACAGCAGACGGAAAAAGCCTGAAGAAGCTGAGTCCTGGTGTTGGGGGTAAGGAAGGAAAGAGAGAAAGCAAGTCAGATACACAGAATTTGCTCCCAGAATGTCAGGTGCAGAGAGATCACCACTCATTTTCTGAAAACCAGATAAGTAATACCAGCATTCATGATGTTATTTTTTAACTGGGAGGCAGGTACACATCATATATTCTCCATTTGTTGTGGTGGGTCCTTGCCATAAGTCATAACTGATGAAAAAACGCGTGGTGCACATGAATAGTGCATAAGAGCAGAGGGGTTAGTTAAAGAAAAAAAAAATTAGATGATGAATATATGTAGAAAGTTGTAGCTTACAGTATTTTTATGAAAAGTTAATTATGGTTTCCAGTGTGCTTGTGGTGTAAGAAGTGGGCTAGATTTGTTTTAGAAATGAGAATGCTGAAGTTTGAGGGGTTAAGCGCCTTTTCCAAGGAAGCTGATTGTACAGCTGGAAGGAGAAGTGCTTTTGCTTGAAATCCTGGTTACAGGTGTCAAAACCTTCTACTTACTGGACTGGGAACAGGGTATTATCTGTATCTCCAGATACCCAACGTTATGTTTTAATAACCTGACTACACTTTTCTACTAGAAAGTGCCTGATTCTTGGAAGGACTGAGCAATTTGACATCTTTTTCATATTTTTTTCTCCCAACTGTATTACTTTAGTTTACTTATTTTGTATTCTGTTAGACCTAAATCTCTGTACCTCTTTTGATGACTGAAAGGTCATCTAATAGTCTGTGTCTGATTATTAAAACATATCTTGCTGTCACTGTCCATTTCCAAACATTTTAAAGCCAGTATTTTTAATATGCTAGTCAGTGCTTTCTTGGACCAGGCAGAATGGAAAAGCTAAGGTGGCTGGTACAGTACATGAGGGTGGAGGCCCTGAATTAAGCTTTTATAAAAACTGTCTTATAGGAGCTTTCCTCTCTTCTTTCCAGTTTGGATTAGGTTTTTTTGGCATACATTTGCAAGAAACTCATTATGTCATTGCATTCAGACTGCAAGGGCAGCTTAGTATTTTGCAAATTTCCCTTGGAAATTGCTGTGCGGTGACCTATCCAGAGAACACCTATTTATTTCCCTGTTTGGTTATAAGCAAGATCACGAGGTATTTATTTTAGTGCTTAATTTACTTGCTTCTCTCACCTTATTCCTGTGGAAGTTTGTTTGAAACACTTTGAATATATATAGCTTGTGCTGGTGTCATTTTGAGAAATAAATTACTTTGCCTCTGGTTGGTTATAATGCCAGGGCAGATGGATTTAACACAAGCTTAACACTTTTTTTTTTTTTTTTTTAAAAGATTCCTACTGGCTTAGATAATAATTTGGAAAATACAGGGATAGCTAAATCATTCTCATTCTGAATACAGTAATAATAAGTACTATGTCCGCCAGGGTTAACCCATGAGACATCAAGATAGCTAATTGGTTTTGGGTCTTTCTTTCTGTGTACATTTGTGTACATTCATATTTGTTCTCTCTAGAGATGACTGGGTGTTGCTTGCAGATGTCCTCCTTTCCTGAGCATTTAGCTGAGCAGCCTCCGTGGGAGGGTGTTTGCTGCAGGTTCCCTGAGAGCCTGAGTGCTGCAGTATCCCCCATGCCTTGGAGCTCCCAGGTGAGGGTTTGGATGCCCCATGGCTGAGGTGAGAACCCATTTTTGATCTCTCACATTTCCACCAAATGTAGTCTTCTACAGGTCTTATCTGTTGGATGCCACACTTCAATGACCATGGTGCAGAGCTTTGTGTTGGGCTTGCAGTGCTGCTGCTGTATGTGTAAGGGCTGGGAGCAGGTGCATGCCAGAGAGCTGCTTGTTCTAAGACATTTCCACACTCACTACTAATCATGTGGGGAAATGCACTGAATAGAAACACCAAGTGAGTTTAGATGCCTTCAGGTTTGGGTGGAAGCAGTGAGCAGGCACTGTCAATAGCTTTGAATGTTCAGATGCCTGTACTCCCCTTAATGCTGACATGGCTAAAGTAGGCTGGTAGTTACAATTTGTACATTTGTTTTTGAACTCGCACTGTGAAAACAAAGTCAAGAGCTATGACATGTTTTTACCTACAGTTTTGCATGGGGTGCGCTGAGGCCATGGTGTTTAAGCTGCTGTTTGAGCAATTCGAGCATGTGGATCCACTCACGTGATCCTTTACTGCTTATCCCAAGGTCTCATGCACAACCTAATTAATTTTTTTTTAAAGCTGAATGTCCTTGTATAAACAGCTACATCTATGCAAAGTGGGAAGGAGCCGCTATTCTTCTAACTCAGTAGTATTTTATACTGACAGTGCTCATGGGAAAAACTTAGTAAGGGATAAAGGAACAGAAAAGCAAACTCTTGGCAGAAAACCCCCAAACATTCAACGTTCTCCCCCCACTCCCCAATCCATCTCTTTTCCAAAACACAAAGGCTTTCTTATCTGTTTCCTTTGTTTCTTTTTTGTTCTGCAATTTTTCAAGCATGAGAGAGAGACAGTTTCCCAGCTGATTATGAGACCTTGTGGAAATCCATTTGTCTTTAGTATACAGTAGTAGCTAAACATACGTAACTTTCAAATCCTCTCTGGGAAATAAGTGACAGAGACATTCAGCTAACCCAAACAACACATTTCACAATAAGTGCTGTACTATCGGAAGGCCTTTAGACTGTATAGCTAAATGTCCACTCATTTAAGGACATGGAGGGACCCAGGATGAGGGGGTGCTGGGAAGCCTGTCATCTTACAGTCAGTGTAAATATTTGTAGATATACTGAATGGAGACTGAACTCTGCCAAACTTTTGGCTCCTGATATAATGAGAAGAATTTCCCACTCAGTTTAGTGTTCAGCTAAAACAGAGACAGCAAGCAGTTGTAGGCCTTGTCTGCCATGCAAAGTTCCACTGAAAACTGTTTTTATATAGATCTAATTAAACAAAAGCCCATCACTAGCATGCATACACTTACATCAATGCACATGGTGATTTTATTGGTGTAATTTAACTTTGAATCAGTTTAAATGTGTCTATTTCAGGGGTTAACACTGAGCACAGCAAATCAATTTTAAAATTAATTTCATTTAAGTGGTGTCCTTTTCCAGCATAAGGGGGTTTTATAGAGCTTTTTGTTTCCCTTTATTCATCTCAGGGTATTCTGTGAACATATTTGAAGAACGATTTTTTCACAGAATTCACTTGCAAAACTACTGAATTCAGTCATCTGCACATGATTAACATTTCTGTGGTACATATATACTATTCTGTTATATAGTGAGATCAATATTGGCATGTAACTTTTGGATAAGCTTTTTCATAGTCTGTTTTTACCAAATGTCTTGTTGAGAAGAAAATTGGTGGGCCTGTGACAAGTATGTAGAAATCTTTTTTTATAACATTTTAAGAAAAAAAATAATTGCATTTAGATGTAAGCAATTTCCTGCGGTGTTGTGGGTTTATTCACAATGGGGTTTCTTTAAAGATGATAAAACAAAAGAAAGCTAATATAAACAAACTGTATTTATATTTAGTAGCAGCTACAGGTATTCATAGCAGTGTAGATGGTTCTGTACTAGAATGATAATTATGAAATAAACCTGTTCAGTTTTTCTGGCCAAATGAAGTGTATTTTTTAAAAAAAAAAGCATGCCTTAGTCTCAGAAAATGCATGAATAGTAGAAACTAGAACTGAATAACTCTAATACTTGCTGAAGTTTAAAACATGGGTAAGTAATTTTAACAACCTCCAACCTAATGATGTTCCTCTAAACTAACCAGCCCACCCTCTCAATTGTTCAGAGTCCTGACTATGCTCAGACTAAAAATCACCACAAGCATTAAGCAACCCCCGAAACAACCTCCTGAGAATTATTTATACAAGATGCGGTGGTCACTCAGGGCAATAAAACAATGGTTTACAAGAAGCCCAAATAAAACCTAGGGCTGTCCTGAGCAGGATGGCCAGTGGTGAGTCAATGGGTAAACACTGTCTGTGCAGAAAGAGCACAGGAGCGCCAGCTGAAAAAGATGAGGGCAAATCTGTGAATAAATCCAAGCAAGCAGCACTGCCTGTGCTCTCATGTGCTGTGGTCCTTGGAGTGTGTTTGAGTTAGGATTATGCTTCTCTCCCACCCCTCTTAAAGTCCTTTTAATAATTTCAAACTTGCATAAAATACAAAGTAAATCCTATCTGAAGAAAAGTTCTCTTGTACTGCGTGTCGTCTAAGGAAACCTCCCTGTTATGATTAGATCTGTTACGGTTAGATCCTTAACAATTTATTTCAGTGGGAAAACTTCCATTGGATTTAATAGCAACAGGGCCTGAACTACATTTCCACGAATCATTTCAAGACAGTTTACCATTCAGGGATATTGGCTTCTTACCAAATGGCATTCTTCTTTAGGTCATAAGGCAGATTGTCTTTGTTCAATGTTATATCCAGTCTCCTGGATGTGCACTTGAAAGGAACCTGAAACTTGGATATCAGAACTTTGGTGAAATAGCCTTAATACTTTAACACATTACGTTACTATAGTGAATTACATTTTGGGAGAAAATGTTCTCACATGTCCTATAAAAGAAAAATTTACACTAGACCTGTTTTAGCAGTGTGGCTACAACTCTGTATCTCTCCTTGAGGTAAGTCTAATTATGTAAGAAAGACCTACTTGATAAAATCCACGTGTAAGTACCTCTTGTTATTCCATACAAAAAGGCATTTTTAACATGGTAAATGAAATGCCCTTGCTTGAAATGACATTGTTGCATAAACACAAGTGTGCAGCAGCAGTGACACTCACCAGCTAATCAAAGCACCCTTGGATGGCATTTGGGCAGGCTCGTGGCTGTGCAGGAGAAGGGACCCACGGACCGGGGGGCACTCTGTGCAGGCGCTGATGCCTGGGCACAGTGTGCAATTGCCGTCTAACTGGCCTGTGGGCAGCACTACTATCTTGAGGGCTGTGAGCGCAGCCTGGGCAGCTGGCATGGCTGTTGGCAGGCTAGTGTAGGTGCCTGGGATGGTTTTTAGGTCCTGTCCACTGTACTCTCCTGGCTCTTCTGTGGCTTTCTTTTGCCATGTTTGGATCTTGGCGGCTGCTGGGAAGGCTGATCCTCGTAAAGGTGTGTTAAGCACCCATTTAATGACAGCCTGAACCCCCAGCTACATGGAAGGAGGGGCACCAGGAGATCATGGTATGTTGTGGGTGCCAAATGGAGACTGCCATGGTGGGGAAAGCTGGAGACCTGTGACTCCTGGCAGTAAGAAAATGGTACCTTCTCCACTTTCAGGTCTGACTGCAGAATAGGTTTAGTGCTCTGGAAGCAGATGGAGGAGGACACATGATTTAGTGACAGCAGCCATAGGGAAGACACTCAATGCCTTGTTTGCTTCACTGTCTTACCGACAAGGACTCCTAGGTCTCTGAATTTAGTGTAAGGATTCAAGAACTACCAGCAGTAATTAAGGACCAAGTGAGTGATTACTTGTGAAAACTTGAGCCATGTCTATGAGACCAGATAGGCTGCATCTAAGGATGCTGAGAGAGCTAGCTGATGTCTTTGCAAGGCTGCTGTCGTTCATCTTTGAAAGGTTGTGGAGACTGGGGGAGATCCTCAATGATGGCAGAATGGTAAGTATTGAGCCTGTGTTTAAAAAAGACAAAAAAAGGTCAGCCTAGAAAACTACAGGTCAGTCTGCCTCACTTCAGTCACTGAGAAAATCATGAAGGGAGTCATCTCGGAACAGATTTCTGGGCATATGAAGGAGAAGGCAAACCACGCCTGACTGACTTGATTGCTCTCTATGCAGAAATGAGTGGTTTGTGGATAAGAGGAGAGCAGTGGATGTCAGTGACCTTGATTTTAGCAAGGCTTTTGACACTGTCTTGCATCATGTTCTTGTATCCAAGATAAGATGTTACAGTTTAGAGGCTGAAAAACTAGGATGGTGTGGAATAACTGGTTGGATGATTGTCCTTACAGGGTGGGGGTTAGTGGATCATAAACTGCCTGGAGGCCTAACAAATGGAGCACTGCAGGGTCTATCCCTGGACCTGGCCTGTTTAGCATTTTCATAAATGACATGGAGGAGAAATGGACTGTACTTTCAAGAGAATTATGGGTGTTGCCCAACTGGGATGCTCAGGTCTGGACCACTTGCACTGTGAGGCTGCAGGACTGGGGCTTGTTCATCGTGGAGATGAGGAGGCTTTGGAGGCATCTAATAGTCCCGTGTTGTCATCTGTCCGTTGTTCCCCCCTACCTCCCACCACGCTTCTCCATAACTATTGGAGATCGCTGAGCAGATGGAGCCATGGTCTTCACAATGGTGTGTGGTGGACAAGAAACAACAGGCACAAGCTGAAACAAGAGATATTCATACTGGATATGAAGAAATACCTTTCCACCATGATGACAGTGGGGTAGTGGTACAGGCTGCCCAAAGTGGTTGTGCAGTCTGCATCCTTGGAGGTTTTTAAGACCTGACTGGAGAAAGGCCCAAGCACATGGTTTGAGCTCATGGCTGAGTCTACTTTCAGCAGGAGGCTGGACTAAAGAACTGCTGAGGTTCCTTCTGACTTGAATGATCCTTCATTCTTATGATCTTATCAATACAACTACAGTTTGGCTTGATGTTTTGCTGAGAAGCAATATATTGGTGAAGGCTTTCTTTAGCCAATTCTATTTAAAGATGCCTTGGCCTTGAAGAGTCTTTCATAAAACAACTCTTTTGCTTGCTTGTCTCCTCCACTCCCAAAGTCAGGTTATTCTTTACAGCAACAGACAGAAGACTCATTGAAAGAAAAGTCACTGACAATGAGCAGTGAATCAGTGCCAGTCCTTAGTGTGTTCTTAGACCTGGAAAAGCTGACTGATGACAATACGAGGTGTATAGTTGACGTAGAGAATGCAGACACCTTATGATCCCAGACAAAACCAATATCACAGAACTGTGTAACAAGCTATCCCTTGCTTTTATACAAATGTCTGATTTGACAAAACCTAAGGACGTTTCATGGGCTTTTGCAATAATGTGGAACATTTGCTTTCCAATGCAACGGAGCAAAACTGTGAAGTTGTGGAGTCAGAAAACCTACATGCTGCTAAGAAATACTCTAGAAACTGCTGGAATGTAACAGTATTCACACTCCTCTTATTTAAATATCATTTGGGGTTTGCACATGTAATTCAGGAATTAGTTATTATCATTAATCATGTATTCACATTGTGTCCTCTGCTAGGTACAGTACTTTTAATAGTAATGCAATGTGTAGTACTTTTAGACAAAGCTTAAGGCAGGCAAATAGAGATTTCTATCTGGCCTATGGACATGGAAAAGAGGCAGAGGATGAACAGGAATCTAGTCATTTAGAAGAAATAAAATTCCTTTTATGGAGCCACAGCAGCACAGTTCTGACAGCAACTCATCCTGAGCAGCATCCGTGGTTTCCACTCAGTTCCATCACTTGTACTGCATCAACTGGTAGCACTCAGTGAGATTAAGAATGAAAAAAAATCCATCTCTCTGGGATTTTTAGGTTTTGTTTTCACTAGCTGATACTAAATTCTGCACTCAGCCATTTTGATTTCCAAGGTAAAAATCTGCTCATTCTAACTCACAAGCAAAATGCGGTTCAGAAAGGTTAATTTTTCCATAAGTTGGTGTTCTGGTCCCTTGAAAGGTGGGTCTGTAATGGTGTTCCAAATCTTCATTGCCTGCAGTCTGTTTCATATAACTGGGGATGGGTATGATGTGATTTGATGCATATAAGACTTTTTTTTTTTTTCAGGATTCATTTAAATCCAACCCAGTTTAGAAGAAGAAACTTGTTTCACAGCTGTGTAGGTGCCATGTATGAAGTGCATTGTCTCCTCAGTTCTGTTACTCTTAGGCAGGTGATCACATACAAACCATCAGAGTAACTGGCTTGAAAAAATAAGCTTGTGTCTCTCAGGAGGGAGGACAATAATTAACAGCATATGGAAAGAGCTGCTTTTACCACAGGGATGAAAGGTACGTTGGTAAAACAGGATGTGGGCAAATTTATGCTCCAGTTGACTCTGGCTGTGGTTTGTGTCAGCCTGTGTCTGAACAGGAGATTCTGGCTTATGGTGTGTCCAGATGATAGTCAGAATAATTAATGTAATTTTTTGAAAATAGAAAATATAAACCAAGCTAAAACTAGAGCAGTTCATTGACTTCTGTTGTAAGAATCTGGCCTACTGTAATTCCATAGAAATTACTCCTGAATTTTGCAGTAAGTATGTTATTTTTCATTTCACCCTACTGTCAGAGAATGGGTACACATGTTTTTCAGTTTTGTATGTTCATAGTTCCTGAAACTTTGCCTAAAACCTGAAAAGTTTTAGAAAATACTGGAAAATCTGTATATGATTTGTAAGCTATCTTTGAAGGAGCTATCTTTCTAGCTGCTACCGCTGCAAAAAACCCTTATGCAATGATAAGCATAAGCCTGAATTTTTCCAAAGTGCTTAGCTTTAAACTATTTGATATCAGCCAGAATTCCAGAGGATTTCAGCTCAGATTAAAAATCTTTTTTTAAATGTGAAAAGTCATGCAAATTGATAAGTGAAAAGTCATGCAAATTGATAAATGGGTCTTACAATATCCTGTCTAGGATGACCATGTCATGCATATGGTTGAATTTATCATGTATCTCACACAAAGAAAAGCAATGCTTGATAAGCAGTTTTATTGGGTAATTACTTTTTTTTTTTTTACATTTGCAAATAAAGCAGATTGATTTCCATCTTGAAGTAATTTACTAACACATTATAAACTTGTCAAATGCTAACGTGGTACAGTATGCCTCGTTTCCTGTTTACTAAATAATGCTTTGGCTGTCTGCTTTCTGTCTTTCAGGTTGAACCTGGAATTGTTCTCTGCCAAGGATGTCATGAAGCCTGGCATCAGGGTCCTTCACCTGAAGGAAAACATTGCCTCCTTGGCTCAGCTTCTTGCAAGTACAAGCCATAGCGGATTCCCAGTGGTTTGCAGGCTCAAGCCAGAAGATGCAGAGGTGTTCCAGGGAACTATTAGAAGGTAAAAATGCTATCAAATTGATGTCATGTGATGTTTCTGGCCATTCATCAGACTTTTTTCCTTTAAGCATCTGTTTGTGAAGATTATTTGGGATGGATATGAAACTTGTTCCTACTTTCTTTAGCATGAACAGCAGGTGTCCTTTAAAGAAAGACCTAACATTTTTATACAAGGTTATCTATTTCATCAGGGATTTATTGAAACAGCATCAATGAAACGACCTTATGGGAACTGTAGAAAAGGGGACAATTGCCCTTCAGAATCTTAAAGGTTCACTGAAACAGTAATTTAAAAGGATTTGAATCTAGTTACTCATGAAATGTCCCATGCCAATTCAAAGCTGGCCTGCTATTTCTTCATAATTTTTTCATTTTATTAGTGTATGCTTTTACAGGAAATGAGTGAACATAAATCATATCACAGATGAGGTAAGCAACAAAATCAGTGGAAGTAACCTGCTAGGGTAAACAAGAATTAGACTGAAGGAATCCTTGCCATATGGAGGACTCTCAAAAGGCGTAATAAAATCTCCTGATAAATTAAGTATTTATGGTACTGTATTTCATGTGACTACAAGAGTGATTTCATTCTTTCAGGAGTATCTTAAGACTGTCCTTTGAGTGGGGGGTGGGTCATGAGTGGGAGATGCAATGACTTTATTTCTACCTTAAGTATCCTAGAGGAAAGAAGATGAATATGCAACTCCTACTGCATAGGAGTTCACACAGCAAAGCTCTATGAATTATGCTTCCAACAGCGGTAATACAAACACGTGGCCAGTTTTGTACTGTAATACCATGCTTTTTCACAATTTGCATGGTGTCTTTTGTCCTGAAAGACTGTAGTATTCTACACCTTTTCTTGTAGATTTACTTTTTTATCCACTTCTGGTTTAATGCCTTGACTGCGTGGCAGTTGGGAGCTATCAGTGAGCGAACAAGGATAAAAACATTTTCTTTTGTTGATCTGGATGGGGAAAAATGCTATCCGTGCATCATCAGTGGAAATTTGGTTAGGACTTGTCTGCTTGCCTGCTTTATAACAAATTTTGAAGGATGAACCGCTGGCAGCTGGATCACATGAACTTACCTCATAGCAATGTGGTCAGTTGCCCTTTTGGAGCATGAAGATGGGAATATTTAATAAAAATTGTGAACTTGCTTCATTGACAAGTGAAACAGTTTGTATGAACCTTTTAGGAAGAGAAATTTCTGCTTGCAATGAGAATTGTACAGGGGAATCATTTGGGTCGCAGTGGCCTGCAGAAGTAATGACATCAATAAATGCAGTATCATATACTTGTATATGATATGTATACTTGTTCTCTCATGGTGATGCTATCATAAACATTATTAATAAGAAATGTGCTAAGGCACTAAAACCTAAATTTCTGAGTGATAGTCTGCAGTGTGCACCAATCTGAAGATATTATGTAGCAAAAAATAGTGTGCTTTTTTTAGTTCTCAGCTGTCCACAGCAATAAATCTAGAAAGCACTCTAACAACTGATACAGCCAAAGTTCCTTTTAAATTCAATTTATAGTCTCATAATTTCCTTATTAATTCACCAAATCACCTTGAAGTGAGCATCCCAGGCTGCTGAGGACTCTGCTGAGTTTATGCAAATACCACTGTGCTTTGTGATGGAGAGCACACTAGTGTGGAAGCAAGCAAAAAGGGGGGGGTGGAAGGCTGGTCACTAGCACATCCCAAAAAGAGGTGCCTTCAGAGCAAAGCTGATGATACCTGACAGTCCTGGTAGGCTTGTCATTTGCTTAATCCCCACAGGGCTCTTTTATGCTGCCTTCTCTTACAGCCTTTTAACAGGGATGAATGAAAAAGTTTCCCTGTCACTTTCAGCATAAATTAACTGTTGTTAGACTGTTTCGAGTAAAACCAAGACAACATTTGAAATGGTTGACAAAGAAGCAGGAAATGGCTTTTTTAGTTAGTTGGTGGCTCACTCCAGTGAAACTCATGCAGAGATTATGTCTGGGAGCAAGCACTGCATCCTGAGGTGCTCTGACACCCCTTTTTGCCTCAGTGCATGCCCTGCAGCCTGAGCACTTGCGTGATGAGTTCTGGGTGTCTTGTCCCCAGCGAGGACCACAGAAGACTTTACTGTTCTGCTGTTCTCACCAACACCATGAAGGGAATGCTCTGCAGCCGTCCTCTGAAACAAGCCTCCAAAAATGTGATGTGTCATGGAATTACTATATTCATAACCATAAGCAGTTAGGATTCAGGTTTTCCATCTTACTCATAAAATTACAGCTCTTGCAGCACGTAACTGTTAAGAGCAAGATGACAAATGCTGTGAACTCCTTAAAGGGGAAGGGTGCTGTTCAACCTCTTACCCTAGGAGATCCAGTGCAATCCCATGTGGAGGTGATGTGACCACAGTCAGAAAAATGATAAGTTATTTTTCCGTCTTGTACATCAGTAGTGTTGAAATGGAGGAAATGTGGCTTGTCTGGCATATTTTAAAAAAGGTGGCATAAGTATGATGGAAAAAATAACTGCCATGATGTTTTTCTTGAGGATTGCCTTGGGCATTATTATTGATTCTCAAATATGCTTGGATTTTTTTTCTAGTAAAAAAATATTGTTATTAGGTTAAAAAGAAGGAGGCAACAAGCTAATGAAGGGAAAGAAGCAAACGATTTGCTAAGCTTGCATGAAGGTAGCAGCAGCTCATAGTTTTTCAATACTGTTTCTCATTTATGTGTTTTCCTGTACCATTTCTTCTCATAAAATAAGCATGGATGAAACCCTGTAAATTTGGACCAAATGTAAAAGTTATTCAGTACCAGCCCACACTTGAAACTGTAGTGATGAGAGCTGTTGTACAAGGACAAAGTGTTGTTATGTTTTGTAATACATATGAATGATTCTGACCCTTTGAAAAGGTCAGTGTCAGTTCTTACAAAAGCAAGGACTGTGGCCAAGCAATGTTGGCTGGAACTTGCATGGGCCTACAAATGCACCTCAGTGCTGGCCTGCAGCAAACACCCAGATATTCCAATTTTATAAAAAAACCCCCTCCAAACAAACAAAGCCCCCCAGATCTTCCAAATCTGCTTAGTGGGGATAGATTTTTCTCCTGTTCTTTGTGATCTCAAAGGTTACCCATGGGGGATGAAGATGAGATCACCAAACACATTTTTATATGGGTGACCCAAATCTGAAGCGGTTATCTTCCCCAGTTGAGTGAGCAGCAGAGATAAAAAACAAAAGCAACTACTAAAGAAAACTCCTTGGCTTTAAAATTGTTAAAGAGGAAGCAAACTGTAGCTGAGAAGCAAGTTTCCAAAACAAAGATCTCCTTAGAGTAATACTTTTGACACTTTGCCATAGGCAGAGCTCTATGCATGCCTGGGAAACCCTTGCAGAATTCAGTTTGAGGAACGTGTGGCTGGTGAACTTGATGCATGGCATTGATGGGGATGATAGACTTATTGTGTGCAACACAGAGGGTTGGGGGACTGGCTTCCCCCCTTCATTTCTCGCGCGGTAACGATGATACTTGCACATCAGAATAAAGCAAGCTATTCTTCTGCGCTGCAGCTGAAATGCCTCCCCCATCTTCCCTCAGTGACTGCAGGAAGGGAGCTGGGCTGTTATGAATGTGTTAGCCCAGAGTCTGCTGAGAGCTATAAATGTCATGCCCTAGATGGCATGCCCTCCTGGCTAGGTGGAATTCATTCTTCAGAGAGACCTGAGGATAGGACCACTGCCTTCCTTCCCAGGAAGTTTCTGCCAGAGACACTGAGTGAAGCTGTAAATGCATATTGAGGAGTTGTTGGGAGGTCCCCTGGCTCTCTCTTGCCTTGGCTGCTCTAGTCTGTGGCTCCAGATCTTCCTCCAGTGGGAAAGACAGAGTTGTGCTTCTGCCTAATTTCTGTGAGACCAAAACTGAAAAAAGCGCCATTTTTTCACTTCCACATATGTTATAATGTACTAGTGTAGGGCCATTGTGGGGCAATGAAGTGGTTCTTTGACATGATGAAGAGATTAGACACATCATCACTTGTGTTTTGCTGCTCCATCATCTTTGCCAGAGGTTACTTTATAATGTAAACCACATTAAAAACAGAAGACATGGAGGATTTGAGGAGTGAAGCTGTAGGTAACAAATTTCTTTCCCCCACGCTGTGGACAGGGCTGGGATATAACATGGAGGATGATGTTACGTCATCAGCAGTGTCTTTGCTGCCATGCTCTGCATCCTCCCATGTGTGATCACTTCCCTCCACACGTGTGACACTCGTGTACTCTCTGATTTCTTCCACCAAAATGGGTGACAATGTGCTTTCTGCCTAGGTGCCTTTTTCCGGAGATGCTGTTTATCCCTTATTATGTGTAGATTTACTGCATATTTGTGACTCATACCATGTTAATCTCAGGGACTGCTCTGATGGGGTGGCTTTTCTTGCCTTTACCTCACTTTTGTCAAGTCAAATGAAGGAGCAGGGTTTCCATACTGCAGTGAAATCCTGCTGGTATTCACTGAGGAAAAGCAAGTGGATGCTGGTCTGTCCCACCGTTTCCTTTGAGGAGAAGTGGTGCAGAGAGGCAGAAGCTGGAGTAGTGCCCGGCAATCTTAATTTCTGCCCTGAACACAGCTATGAGACAATTTTCCTGGAGAAACTACTGGGCTGACAAATACCACTGAGTAACCTGTTCGGGAATTTTACCCTAACAGATAAGCCATTTTGTTCGTGTCTGAACTGCTCAGATCTGTACCATACATAGCTCTCCTGTGGTAAGGCTGAAGGCTGGATTCCTTGGTTTTGCCTTTGCACTCTTACCTACACAGCTGTTAGCTGTTACTTGGCATTTTGTTTGTCCTTTAGCTGAAGGAAATTTAATTTGATTGGGAGAAAGTAGTTATGCAGAAACCACAGTATCTTTGACTGTAAGCAGACTGTATGGAATATATCCGTCTAAGCAGAAATGGGTAAAACTTGGTCTTCTGCTCCTTCTGTACAGGATGTGACATTTCTGGCATTGTGCCTGCATTTTTGCGTGTATTTTTTCACCTAGGAAAACCCATCTCTTCCCACCCATTAAGTTTACTGAAACTTCAGCATTTGTGGTTGATGGGAATTGTTATTTTTGTGCCAAAAAGACATTTCCATAAAAATATTGAAGGTAAAGTTGTCAAAAATCCTTGTAGCTTACCATGTTTGAACTGTTCTAGTACACATTTTGATATGCTATATGGGAGTGTGTTGACTACGTAACTGCCAAATTCAAACGAAGTTTGTTTGATACAAATGAAGCGTTCAGAGTACCTAATTTCTGTTTTTGTAACAAAGCTGGGAATCTAAGATTCTTTCAAAAAATAGAACTTTGTGCTCTAAACCACAAAAAGAAATACATTCAAAAGCTGAGGTCTTAATGTAGTTGAAAAGTTACCAAAGCTTAGTGACTGAAAGTATGGCTTCCCATCCAAAGACATTTCAAAAGGTCTAATGTCCTGGAAAACGGATTTTATCCATCTTGAAATAAAGCCTAATTGCTCCTGAAGGTTTTGTTCTGAAAGGGGAGTTAGAGCCTGCTCTTCTGTGTGATCACGCAAATAGCTCTAAGTTTTGTGAGCTTTCCTTAAAAATGTCCAGCTGGCCTGAGCCAAGTGGCAGGGCCCTGCAGAGCTCGGCATCGCCGCCGTGATGCTCCTGGCGGGGCGTCACTCACACAGAGCTGGATGTGGAAACTTACATCAGTGAGGCAAGGAGCGCTGGCAAGGCGGCTGAGGGTTACATCTTTCCACTTCAGAAACTCGGGGGAGATATTAAACATCTGCTTAATCATCAGCAAACTCGCGGCTCTAATTCTCGCTCAAAGGGTGTCGAGTCGAATGGAACCGAGCTGCCAGAGCGCTGCACCTGAGGGGAGGACTTCTGCCCCAGGTTAGCCCCCGGTCCAGAGCCAGAAGAACTGTCTGTGGAGGGAGCCAACTACATTTATATTTGCAACACTTATTTTGCTGCGGCTGTGGCTGCGCTGCACTTTCTGCTTCCTCTGTGGCAGGAGGAAGCCAGGTACCGAACAGTGCGTACTCATAAACCTCCTGCTCGACGGTCCTGCTTTAAATTTCCTGCTTGTAAACTGGGATGGGAAGGGAGACACTCTGCTTTCCACGATCAGAAGACATGGTAGAGCAGCTGTTCCCAGTAACAATAATGACACTACTGCTGATACAAACATTTTCACGATGATGCATGGGAACACTAAATCCAAACCACATTGTTTAGCTAATGCATGCTTTCATTCCGCTAAGGGGGAATGTCACATAACTGAAAGTAAATTGAAGAGATCAGAGTTTAGAAAATATGACAAAGTTGAAAACTTAAAGCTGTATTACACAGTAACATCCTTTAGCAGAGAAACCATTGATCCAAAGCGGTATCCGTATGTGTATTTTATGGCAGTTTATTAGCTATGACTCGCCTCTCGTCAGTCCAGTGAACAGAAACCATTGTGAGTCAGGAATGCTTTCTGCCAAGCAGAGCATATTGATATGTGCTGTGGGAAAGGCGATCTAGCATTGCAACATATCATAGATATGTCAGGCTGTAGGTATGGTTTCTGGTATTTTTCTTTAATCTGCCCTCCCAGTTGGGACTAATGAAACACTGCTCTCAAGGCGTGTGCATGTGCACGTGTACAGAGAGTCCACACACTTGTTTAATAAGGCAAGACCTTTATTTTTCTTAGCAAGAGAAGTACTTGCCTTCAGTAAGCAATGCAGTGCAACAGCTCAGGGACAAATGGAAAGTTAAAGATGAATTGAGACCTGAAACATTTAATTCATAAATTAATTACTGAGCTTAATGATGTCTACCTTAATATTGCGACAGCCTTGCTGCTGGCACACTTGAAATAACTGATATGGATTTGAAAGCTTCTTGGAGAGCTTCTTCTGGCACTGTTGTGGAAAGGTTGCTAAGTTTAGATCACAGGAATGCAAAGTTACTCAATCAAATGCAGAAGTCTGCAAAGTTCATGCAGTAAATGGAGATAAAAATGAGGTTTTGTTTCTTACTAGAAGATCATGAACAGCTTCCCCCCTTCCTTGTCCCTGTGACTTTGCTGTAAGTTCTGAGAAATGGTGTTTCTACCAAGTCTGATATAAGCTAGAAACACCATTAGCAGTGGTTTGGAGGCTGCGTCTGAACTCAGCCAGCAAAGAAGAAAAAAATGGGAGGGAGAGCACGTTAGGGACTTGAAAACTATTTTTAGGTGTGCAGACTAGGGAGCTGACGGCAATACCAAAGTGCTTTTGTGATTACTTGGTTTTCATGTTAGAGAGTAAAGTCTGTCAGCACATTGTTTGTTTTCACTGTCTGGACTCCTGCTTTTGAAAAGCTGATCCAATTAATTTCAATGATACACTATACAGTAATCTTGCCTATTAAAATAAATGGAATCCAGCACTTTCAACTAAAGCCCTTGCCATTATGATCTTCCCATGTATTGTCAGGGTCCTGGAGCACTGCAGCTCGTGAATAACACAGATGGAGGAAGGTTTATAGAGTATGTGGCAGTGGTTTCATTTCATATCTGAAGTGTGAAAATTTTCTTCCAAAGAACAACATCATATGATACTTTTAAAATTAGTAGGCCTGTTTGGCCATACAAATAATTGTTCAGGTGCTGTAGGACTTGTGATGGAGCCCTTTGGAGGGAAAACTGGAGTGCTGCAGAGGCTGTGCGCTAAGTCAAAAAGCCAAATTAAAAACGTATGCAGCCTCACTGCAGCATGTGGGTGGCTTTTAGGCAAGTGCAGAGTGTTGTTAAATGTTGAAATCAAATATAGGCATGGGGAAACCTGGTGTGTGAATGGAAAGACTGATTGCATACTTGCCCTGTCATTTAAATGTGTGGTAGGTTCCTCTGATATTGAAAATCTGCCTGGTAACAAGTCAGCTTGTAGAGAAATACAAATGTGATCCTAAGCCTTCATCCTTTCCTAAAATCTAGCCTTTCTGTAGGGTTGAATTTACAGTTTATTAACAGCTGCCTTTGCATTTTCATGTTGAAGCTGTGAACTTACTGTCTGCTCACTCACCCCGCTGATGGTGCCCATAAAAGCAGACAGCTGGCAACTTAAGTAATGAATATTAACCTCAAAACACAGCACTGAGGTGGAAGAAATCCCTGTTTTGTAGATCTGAAAACTGAGGCACAAAGATTAAATATTTATTCAGCATCCTTTGAAAGGCTGTGGCATGGACAGGATTTGAGGAAAACCTCAGTCCACTACTTGATAATGACCTTTTTATCATCTTGTAGGTAAATGCCAAAAATTCATGCAAAGCTCCTTCTTGGTTTGAAGAACAAAACATTAAGTAAACAGTAATTATTTAGGCTGCCTAACCTGAAACAACCCTGTAACCCTGAGATTTTTCTGTGTAAGACATGGATTCAGTGGATTTTAAAACAGTTCCTGGTATGTGATGATCTAGTTCTTACCTACTGTCTAGCTCACCGTATACAGGATACTCTTTTTCACCAGTTAAAAAAAGGCACAATGCTATTTGAAGTCAAGAAAAATGCATTTTGTATACTAGCGGCTATCTTACCAAGAACATAAAGTAACAACTGTTCTTAAATAGAATTCACATTTTACAGTCCATGTAAAAAGCTTCTCTCATCAGGCCCTTTTGGAAGAGTTGCATGCTTCCGCTAGAACTTCTGCTGAGGGCAGAGCAGTGATCAGATCCTACAAAATCCTCTAAGCACTCCTTTCGTTTCTACTGCTACGGAAGTTGAAGGTGCAAGACACTAAGTCTTAGCTGCATCAAGTTTTCAGAGACTTGTTGATATTGTGAAATAATTTATACCAGCCAGGTATCAGGATGAGGAAGGACCGTGAAGAGTCCCAGGGTGCCATATTCAGTTATTTTAGTGATTTATTGTTTTTAGTTAGTGATTTATTGTATTTAGTTAGTGATTTATTGTTACTTGTTACTGTTCTTTTGTCATTGTTTTCTCAAAATGACTGACAGAAATCCAAATTTAGTAACTGATGCTGCTGGATTTTAAACATGTCTGAGAGAAACTCTGAGACAGTAGATTTTTAATACATGGAAGGATATTTGTTTTATTCTGGTCAGAATATGTTAATCACTGGCCCCCACTGAGTTGAATATTGGCCAAAAAATACGCTATAATCAGAATCACAGAATGGTCAGGGTTGGAAGGCACCTCTGGAGATCATCTAGTCCAACTCCCTGCTAGAGCAGGTTCACCTACAGCAGGTTGCACAGAGCCTCATCCAGGCGGGTTCCCACAGCCTCTCTGGGCAGCCTGTGCCAGGGCTCTGTCACCCTCAAAGTAAGAAGTTTTTCCTCATATTCAGATGGAAGTTCCTATGCTGCTGTTTGTGCCTGTTGCCCCTTGTCCTGTCACTGGGCACCACTGAAAAGAGCCTGGCCCCATCCTTTTGACACTCGCCCTTAAGATATTTGCAGACATCGATAAGGCCCCCTCTCAGTCTTCTCTTCTCCAGGCTGAACAGCCCCAGCTCCCTCAGCCTTTCCTCACAAGGGAGATGCTCCAGCCCCCTCATCATCTTTGCAGCCCCCTGCTGGGCCCTCTCCAGCAGTTCCCTGTCTCTCCTGAACTGGGGAGCCCAGAACTGGACACAGCACTCCAGACGGGGCCTCACCAGGGCAGAGCAGAGGGGGAGGACAACCTCCCTTGACCTGCTGGCCACACTCCTCCTGATGCACCCCAGGATCCCATTGACCTCCTTGGCTATCAGGGCATGCTGCTGGCTCATGGCCAGCGTGCTGTCCACCAGGACTCCCAGGTCCTTCTCCACAGAGCTGCCTCCCAGCAGGTCACCCCCAGCCTGTACTGGTGCGTGGGGTTGTTCCTCCCCGGGTGCAGGACCTCACACTTGCCTTTGCTGAGCTTCATTGGGCTCCTCTCCACCCAACTCTCCGGCGTGTCCAGGCCTCGCTGAATGGTAGCACAGCTTTCTAGTGTGTCAGCCACTCCTCCCAGTTTTGTATCAGCAAACTTGCTGAGGACACACTGTGTCCCTTCATCCAGGTCACTGATGAATAAGCTGAACAGGACTGGACCCAGTGCTGACCCCTGGGGAACACCACGAGCTACAGGCCTTCAGCAAGACTGTGCCACTGATCACAGCCCTCTGAGCTCTGCCATTCAGCCAGTTCTCAACCCACCTCACTGTCCACCCATCTAAACCACACTGCCTGAGTTCACCTATGAGGATGTTATGGGAGATGGTGTCAAAAGCCTTGCTGAGGTGAAGGTAGACAACATCCATCTCCCTTCCCTCATCTACCCAGCCAGCCATTCCATCACAGAAGGCTGTTAGGTTGGTCAGGCATGATTTCCCCCTTGGTGAATCCATGTTGACTACTCCTGACAACCTTCTTTTCCTAGTCATGCTTAGAGGTGACCACCGGGATGAGCTGTTCCATGACCTTTCCAGGGATGGAGGTGAGGCTGACCAGCCTGTAGTGTCCTGGGTCATCCTTCTTGCCCTTTTTGAAGACTTGAGTGATATTGGCTTTCCTCCATTTCTCAGGCACCTCTCCTGTTCTCCATGACCTTTCAAAGTTGATGGAGAGTGGCTTGGCAGTAACATCTGCCAGCTCCCTCAGCTGGTACTCAGCACTTGGAGGTGCATTCCATTAAGGCTCACGGATTGGTGTGCGTCAGGTTTGCTTAAGTGATCTCTAATGTGATCCTCCTTGATCAAGTGATAGTCTTTCTTTCTCCAGACTTCCTCTCTTGTCTCCAGGGTCTGGGAAACTGGAGGGCTGGCCTTGGCAGTAAAGACTGAGGCAAAGAAGGCATTCGGTAACTCCGCCTTCTCTGTATCCTTTGTCACAAGGGCACCCACCTCATTTAGCAGTCAGCCCACACTTTCCCTAGCCATCCTTTTCCTGCTGATGTACTTGATGAAGCCCTTCTTGTTGTCCCTGACCTCCTCCACCAGATTTAGTTCCAAACAGGCCTTACCCTTCCTAATTGCTTCCCTGCATGTTCTGACATCCCTGTATTCCTCCCAAGTGGCCTGTCCTTTTTCCCACATCCACACAAACTTGCTGCTTCTGTTTTTGCCAGAAGCTCCTTGCTCATCCATGCAGGCCTCCTGCCCCTTTGCTCAAAAATAAACCAGTGAATAATCAGCTCAAGAATAAAAACCATGCAGGTACCTTTGGTGGATTAATGCAGGAGAAATAACCCTAAAACTTTCTGAAGCAAGCTAAAAATGATGCTTCAGGTTCTCTAATCCTCCCTCCTCTCCCCGCCCCACTGTGTATTTTATCCATTCACTTTGGGAGAGTTCTGCCCTGAATGCTTTTGCCAGTGACATCACCTTTTAATCTTCCTTCTGTTCATTTGCAGCTACTTTGGAGCTGCAGTTCCTTTTATGTCACTCCCCCAATATTTAGAATTTGTAGTTTCCTCAGATAATTGGCCATCTTGACAAGAAGAGTGACACAATCAGCTGTCAGATACTTTTCATTCCTGACTTCTATGCCAAATCTGACATGTGGATATTGGGATAATAATGTGTTATCTTAATTAGGTGTATCTTCATGATGCATGCTTTATAACAGATAGAGCATATGAAACTACTGCGATGCTTTGCCAGAGTATCTTTGAAATGAGATTCCCTACTCCAGGGTTTTCTTCCTTCTTAAATAAATAAAGAGTAAATGAACAATTGCAGACTCCAAGTCTAAATCCTAGCACTTCCTGTTAAACCTCACAAAATAGTGCAAGAAACATGTTTGGTCTGCTTTTTAAGGCTTGATGATGTGATAGGAAGGATGTTGTATGTAACATCAAAGAGTGATGTTGTTATACCTCTGAAGCATGACTTTTGGAAGTCTGAGTGAAATAATGTATGTTCATTTTTCTCCTGAATATGGCACTTTTTAATAGGCTTGGATTCTTATCAGAAATGTTCCAGCAGTTTCCTTCATTGTGTTTGTGTGTGCTTTTTTTTTTTGACTAGCCAAATTTCTCTCACACTTCCCAAGGCCCTGTTAAGTGACTCCTTGCTGGGTTTAGTTAAGAGCGGTGCCGAGCAAATTGCAAGCTGCCAAAACCAGCCAACAAACCACTGGTGATAAGCAAATGTTTCTGCTCTTTCAGCTCATGGTGAATGTTGCTGTTTTTTTAATTTCAGCCCATGATGTTCAAGTGGAAAATGGCGGTCTGGACTACGGACAGACCTGAACAGTGTTTTGGACCTCAGCTTACAGAGTCTGGGAAAGGATCAGGGTGGATCATAACTTTCGCACTTGACATCTATATATACATGTTAGGATTAAAGTCTTGAGAGTATTCCTGGCCCAGTGATCATCCTTGTAAGTGACTTCTTGGAGGTGTATGTGATGGTCTTGGAGGAGAATTTAGATCTGTGTATTTATATCTCACTAAGAACGATTACAGACCTGTTTGTGAAAGACCATAAAATGTGAATCTTTACAGAGCCCTGCAGAACAAAGTGTGTCATGCACCAAAGGTAATTCATAGGGCATGACTGCATTGATTTCTTCTCTATGTCCCCTACTGTAGTGAATACGTTATGAGTATATTGTGTTTTTCTCCATTTGCTCCTCCAAACGTAGCCTGAAGGGAGTAGATCTTGCCTGTTGGAGCATGCCTATACTCTTCTTTTTAGTGTGTTCTCATCATTGTCCTCAAACCCAAGTCCATTAATTGTCTATGCAACATGTCCATATGCTGGCATGCGCATGGCAAGAGGCTTAGGGCATGCCAGTGACTTTCCCAGGAGGAGAGATGTGAGCCCAGGGCAAAGTATTTCCTCAGTGCAGTTTTCTCAGCAGTTAGCTCTGCTGCAGTGTTGCACTTTCCTTTGTCATCTGAAACAGATTTTATGAAAGCCAAAGCTGGCCAGTTATTAAATTCAGACAAATAAAGTTTCTGTAGTTATGAAGGATAGTGAATTCCTTGTTTGTCCTGTGAATGGGATGTGCTTTAAAGGTGGGAGCAGGTGACAGACTCCTAGTATTCCTGGCTGTGCCACTGATTTGCTTCAGAACTGATGTCTTTCCACAAGTTGTATTCACATTCAGGTCTTCACCTGTAAAAGGATGGTACCTATATCCCAGCCATAGGCATGCTTATTTATAAATCCCATTGAGAACCTTAGATGAGAGACCAATGTCTACGTTAACAAAATGCAGATTTCAAGACTGGCTCTACAGAGTGAAACAGCTGGCTGTCTCAGGAGAAAGGTGACTGCTTCACAATTCTAACCAGCCTATGGGAGATGGAGGTAATAGGATAGTTTCATTCAAGTGTGTGTTCCAGATCTGAACTAAAATGCGGAGGTAGATGCTCCCAGAGTATTTTGTTTTTATGTTGGACAAAAGGTAGACTACATAAAAGACCCAAAACAAGCGAAACGGCAGTTAATTTTAATACAGTGGAAACTAGTTTAATGTCACCTCTTCATGTGTGAGAGCTCAATAGTATCTCATAGTAAGTTTGCTGTTTTCTTTGTGTTCTTTACAGTTTTGATCCAGCTTCATCAAATGCAGGACAAAGAAGTATTGAATAGTGAAGGGAAGACTGTTTGGAAAGAAAATAATAGAACAGCAAACAGCCTGCTGGTCAGAGCAGCCAGTGGGAACAGGGGGGGGGGCTGGTTGTACAGATCCCTGTTTATTCAGCATGGAACCCCTCCAACAGGAGAAATTAAGACTGCTATACATAGCCACTAATGTGCTTGTTATGAAGGAGACCATGGAGAAAGGACCTGAACCTAGTTCTTCCATATCCTGCCCCTAGGGAGGGTACTAACCACCAGCTTTTGGATCTGGCAGGCACGTTGTCTTAGTGCAAGTCCTCTGCTGTGGAGTGCTAATCCCACCTTGCAGCAGACCGTTCTTTCCCAGGAGACATTGTGTTAAAACTAATGAATTCCTATAACAAATTTTGGTTTGAACAAAGCAGTATTTTTGGATACAGAAATATTTATTTGAAAAATTCCCAGCTTATGCTTGGTGTTCCGGTCACAAAAGCCACTTTGTACCTCATTTGTATTTCTCGGGGGCCCTAATGAAGACTGTGTGTCTCCTTTCCTCTGGGTCCCTCAAGCACATAATTTAGCAGTGTGTTGCACATCTTAGTACTACTGTAGTAACTCCTCGTTGTAATCACAGACCAGGGCTAACGTGATGTTACATACGTTGCAAAACAAAAAGCTTTGTGGTGGTCCCCAAGGTGTTTGTTATCTAAACATAAGTTAAAAGGCTGGAAGTGGACGGTGTGGGTAGAGTGTGTGTGTGTGTAGCAAGGAATATAAATGATATAAAGATGCTAAGATATAAGTGATAATTTTAAATATATTTTTTGGCAAGGCCTTATATGTGTAGTGCAGAAGGGAAGAATGCTAAAGAAAGGTTTGAAATGATATAATTATTGATAAAGATATCCATTTTCACATGACTAAATCAGCAAGAATATTAAATGTCTTAATGAACTCTGGAGTGCAGTACTGTGAGAGAAGGTTTCACTGATGATTTAAAATATGACATGATTTTTTTGCAGATATTGTGTTTTAATGTAGGTGTTACTTAAGAAGGATGTGGGAAGGACAACAGTCTGTCTACTTATATTCAGATAATCGTATTTGTTTATTATTGGTATTGTCTTGCTGGGTGCAAACTAGACAGTGTATGAGCTGGTCCTGCCAAGCAGATTGATCGAGGTCAAGAAGAACATGTAGGATAGACGATGTCCTTTAATCTAATTAGAC
Organism: Falco cherrug; assembly: GCF_023634085.1. Lineage (NCBI taxonomy): Eukaryota > Metazoa > Chordata > Aves > Falconiformes > Falconidae > Falco > Falco cherrug. The sequence goes on along the minus strand of NC_073699.1, from coordinate 51,387,016 downwards.
AAACGTAAACCAGAAAATACCTTGTGTGATGCTGCTATTGCTGATGGAAATTTGGGAAAGTGAAATATATGGTCAGGCCATCATACTCTAGAATCATAGACTATCTCAAGTTGGAGGGGACCTATATATATATCATGAGTCCAACTCCTTGTTCCTCACATGATTGACTAAAACTAAACCATATGACTAAGAGCATCATCCAGATGCTCCTTGAACTCTGACAGGCTTGGTGCCTTGAGCTTCCCTGGGGAGCCTGTTCCAGTGAGTGACCACCCTCTCAGTGAAGAACCTTTTCCTAATATCCAATCCAAACTTCCCCTGATGTATCTTCATTTCTATCGCTGATCACCAGAGAGAGATCAGCACCTGCTCCCCCTGAGGAAGGTGTAGGCTGCGATGAGGTCACCCCTCAGTCTTCTCTTCAAGCTGAACAAACAGCGGCTTCTTGTAAGTCTTGCCCTCAAGGCCTTTCACCATCTTGGTTGCCTTTCTGTGGATACACTTTAATAATCTGATGTCCTTATATTGAGGTGCCCAAAACTGCACACAGTACTTAAGGTACCATCATATAGCTGCTGCTAAAGCAATGTGTGCTTGCTTTTTAAAATTTGCCCCTTATAATGAATGTAGTCCTCTTCTCTAACCTTAGGTTAGAACTGTGCATGCTTTTGGAGAATGAGCGCATCTCTGAACCAGAGACAAATGATGAGTCTTTCTCCTCCTCTCATCCTCTCTGCTATGAGAAGCTAACCTCTTTTCTTCCAGTTCTTTCCTTT